>NC_088171.1:8511601-8812056 GCF_028769735.1 Zonotrichia leucophrys gambelii | reverse complement strand
GCAATTTCTCCTTTGGCTGAAGAAACCCTCCCTGAGGCAGCAGAGTTGTTTTTTCCCAGGCATGCCAGGCGCGCTCCCCGGCCTCTCACTGCTCTAATTATTAGCAAGAGGACAAAGGGATTAGGAGCCATGAATGGGGTCATCTTCACCTGGGAAAAAAAAATAAAATTAATATATCACCTCTGAAAACCCCAGGCCAGGGTGTGAAAGCAGGATTTAATGGGCACTGATGGCAGAGCTTGAGTGGCCAAATGCCGGCAGATGCTCTGACCCCGGGGCAATGTCTGAGCTCATTTCCCACATAAGCACTAATTTACTGGAGAGAGAAAAGAGTGGGGATGAAAAGCATCCCCAGAATCATTGCATCCTTCGGTACTGAGGAATTTTCCATGTGAAATTCCCAAGTAAGAAGCAGGAAACACCTTGTGGTTTTTGGGAGAGTGAAATAAAATGGGATGAAGAACCACCACATCCCTTCTGCCTTTTCAGTCTGCTCCAAATCCTTGATAAACCATCTTGCCTGCAGATCCTGCCTGCAGAGAGGGTCCCAATCTATGCTGGAAATGGAGATTTGGTCTTGTGATTCCAACCCAATTTAAAGGGGAAAAAAATAAAGCAAGTGAAGATGTAGCTGGGACCACAGCACTAAATATCTATTGGGTCATCACTGCTCATTCAGGTCTGTGGAGCCTGGTGTCCTTGGGCTGGGCTTTTCTGGATGTGTGTGGGTGTGCTTGTACAATACAATAAATCAGAAAGCATTCTTTCCAGGTGTTTTATTAAGAAGAAACCCTTTTGCAAAATATTGCCTTTTTTTTTTGAAGAGTTGATTGCTTTCAGTGGGAAAGGGCATAGCAGGACACAGAAATCAGAGATTACACCAGGTCATTTCATCGTGACAGGCTGCTGCCAATTCCTGAGCTCAGTCTTTATCCAAAAACCTAGAAAACTGTGTCAAGCTTGCTGTAATATTTAACCCTCTATGGAAAACACTTGCTCTCACTGCTGCTGGTTTAACTAGGACCAAATTAGGTTTTAGTCACAGTCAGCCCTAGCCCCAGCATGGCAAAGGCTGTGAGCAGCTCTCCAGGAGGAATGCAGGCCATGTCCTCACCATGGCAAAGGATGCTGATGGGAAGCCCGCTGCAGGAGTCTGTGGGCTGCAGCACATTGTTCTGAGAAGGAATAATGGTGAGGCACCTTCCTGACCATGAGTTTGATTATTTTGAGGAGCCTGCGTTGTCAGAGCGAGGCTGTTGCCAATTAATTGCATCGGTGATGGGATGGAAGTCACAGCAGAGTCTGGGCTTTGAGTCTGGGTTTTTCCAGCCTTTGCCACTTCAGCAACCAGCACTGGGTCCATGAGCTGGCAAGTGAGTCGTGAACAGATGCTCAGGAAAATTGGATCATTTACAAAGTGTTTACAAATACTTCCCGCTGGCCCCTTGCCAATTTTGCCATCCTCCCCACTTAGAGAAAACATGCATGAGTGTCCCCAGCCGCTGTCCTCGGGGTCCTTTCTGATGGGATTGGTGCTGAAGGCATGGGGGGGGGGGCTTTGCAGGGACTCGTGTCCTCCTCATTACCCCATCCACAAGGAGAAATGTCACTTCCACAGCATGGATGGGGAAGTGGAGGCAGCCACCAGCACTATAGGGTGCAAGGCACATTCCTGGTTGAAGTTATTTTGAAATAGAGATACAGCAAATGGTTAATTATGTGCATTCAGCTGAGTAGTAACTGGAGGTATTTCTCCTGTGCTGTCACAGTTAGAGCTGCACACAGTAACTTTGGGTATCCTGACCCAGGGGAACCCCCAAGAAGGACTTGGCACACATATTTAAGGTGAGATAAACAGTGATACAAATTATTTGGGGGCTCTCAGTATAAGCAAGATGTGGAGCTGCTTGAGCAGGTTCAGAGGACTCCATGAATATGCTCTGAGGGCTGGAGCACCTACTCCTGGAGACATTCTGAGATAGCTGGGGTTGCTCACACTGAGAAAAAATGGTTCTGAAGAGAACTTGGAACACTTTCCAGTACTCTGTGTTTCAGACAGTGGGCTTGGCCACCTTCTTGCATCATGAAAGAGCACACGCAGTGCTCAATCTCTATCTGCCTTCAGGACAGGCACATCTCTGAGCTGAGCCCTGGTAGACACTGACAGGGGCAGGGCTGAGCTTCTGCCTCCATCCCAGCCATGTCCTGGAGCTTGTGGCACATTTACCCCAGTCTCACAATATTTGGTTATGGGTTAAACCTTCTGCAAGGGAGAGCAGGGCTGGCTGGGCTGATGCTGCAAGGGAGTTAAGTGGGACAAAAATCACCTCCTTCCTTCAGCTGACTTCTTAGTGATGCTACAGCCTCTCTAAGGCAAACAGCAGTGCTGATACAAGTCAGCATGTGCAAAGCCTCCAGGAATAAAACTTGCCCCTTTGCAAGCACCCACTAATCCTGCAATCTTCCAAATATCTGTTCTTTGATGTCCTGAGCACAGACGCCTCTGTGTTCTCTGAAACACAGATTTAACCTGACCAAGGGGCTCCAGAGCAATCACCTGATTGCACCTTTGTCCCCACAGCTCTTTTCTCCAGCTTGCATTTCTACCTGCCAGCAGCAGCCTGACACAAGTGGCCAGGCAGAGAACATCCTCACCAGCTATTAAACCCTTTACTTTAATGTGAAAACAAGATCTTTGGCTGGACTTGCCCTCCCTGCTTTGTGCATCCCTGCCTGGAGCCCATCACTGCTGCGGCCGCACGGCAGAGGGAGCACCCGGCCCCTGCCGGCTGCAGACCCACAGCTGGCTTTTAATTTTAATTTTCTAGCAGCAGAGAGGTGGGCTAGAGCCGTCCATCACCCCCTCCGGGTGGATTTTCCCTGACCAGCACGGCAGGCTCGTGGGTAGCAGCAGGGAAGGGCTTTGCTTTGGCGGCGCGAGAGCAAATCCTGCGGCGCAGTTGAGGTTTGCTGCCCGGTAAGAGGCTTGGAAATATTGATCAGGGCTGGAGAAGAGATGTGCACAGGAGAAAGAGCACAAGATTTGGGGATTTAAAAGTGATATAATTGGATTTCTGAATTAAACACAGCGAGTGGGAAGGTCAGCAGCAAGATACAGCTGCGGGCTCTGGTTTGTTCAGCCTCACCCTGGGTCTTAGACATGAGACTATTCCAGATGATGTATCCTGGGGAAAGGGTGTGTTGAGCAAATGTTTTTGGGAATTTCTTTGCTGATAGGTCAAAAAGGTGGCATTGCTTCCATGTGCATCGTGTCAGGCTGTTTCCCTGCAGTGGCATGGCATGGAATGGTGCATCTGGGTGAGGCTGGACACTCTTTCTTTGTGGAAAGTGATTTCTGGTTTCCAGGACTGGCCCATAGATGCACTTACCAGTACTTTCTGTTTTCACGAAAAACATTTAAAATATTTAAAATTTTAGGGTTTTATCTCTTCTCCTTTTTGTTTGTGTAAATACTTAGACACATCTATTTATGTCCTACATCTCCCCTTATATGGACCTCAAGGACCACCCTGGTCCTACCTTTACCCCCAAGCCCCAAAATCTGTCCCCAGTGCAAGGGACAAGGCCATGCACCAGAATCTTCACCTGAAGCTGAGACTTTCCAAAGCACCATCCAGGTTCAGTTGGGAACATTTTGCTGTTAAACTCTGTGCTTATATTTGTTATAGGAAACTTACTAATCTTTTATTTGCATTTAAACATTTGGAGAGACTTGGGAGTCCCCAAGGAACAAAAACCCCTTGTTTTGCAAATTATCCCTTGTAGTTTTCAGGTATGGAACCCTCCCCAGGGGTTTCCCCACTCCCGGGCTGCCTCTGGCCAGCCAATTTACTGGCCATGTTTCCATGGAAACAAAACTGGATGGGTGAAAAAAGAGGGAAAAAGTTCTTGTAATAGGTGGCATTTCCCAGTTTGGAAAGAGGATTTTTCTCAGGCTGGGCTACTTCTTTTCCAGGATTTTTTTTCCAGGAGAGAAGAATGAAGGGCACGCCCTGATGCGGAGATGGATGGGCAGCAGTGAGTTGGCCAAGCTGCATTCAGAGCAGCAGCACCAGTCTCCAGGCTTTAATGTTGTGATTTATGGCCACTTTGCTGCTATGGAGGTGTCAATTTGGTTAAAATAAAGTGTTTTCTAATGAGTGGGGCAGGACAGGGGGGCTGCCCCATCCTGGCTGAGCCCACTCAGGGGTGTGACCTTAAGGGACGGCCTCAGCAGCGATAATTCCTCTCTCTGTCTGTGCAGACATTTAATGATGCCTCTTCACTTTACAGCTCACTACGAGGCTTCATTAAAAAGCATCTGCAAAGGCTTTGAAGTCCTTGCTGGACACCTTGCACCATCATTGAGTGCAGTCACAGCAACACCATCCTGGGCTGGCACGGAGGCTCTGAGTTGTGATGAAGATATCAAACCCAAGGTGTAGCGCAGCCAGCTCAAAGCAAACCCGAAATTACAGCCTCTGCAGGGAGAAGTGACAGCCTTGCTACAGAGATCAAGGATTTATGGAGATGGGGCAGCCAGATCTCTCTCTTGCATCCTGATAGCTGATGTGACACATCAGGTGTCAGGGTAGCTCCTATTCCTAAGAGGTTAAACAAGTTGTGTGATCAGGAGGGGCTGACATGCTGGTCCAGGCGAGGAGCGAATCATTAAGTTGTATTCCCAGGGCTGAGACAGGCAGCAGCAGCTCACAGGGGTTTGCGTAGCCTCAGGTGAGCTGTACGACAGGAAAACACACATCTGATGGGAGGTGAGGTGCTCTGGATTGTGAAATGATAATCAGGAGAGCTGCTTCTTGCTGAGTCAGGCGGGTTCTGTCCTGAGGGGCAGGGCTGTGGTTTGGGCTGGGCTTTTCTGGATGTGTGTGCGGGTGTGCCGGTACAATAAATCAGCAAATGCATTCCTGACAATATTTTTTTTTCCTTTAGGGTTCTTTTTATAAATAGGCTGCTTCACTTAAAAACTAACTTTTTAAGTGTCACGAGATGGAGGAAAGAGGATTTCTTGATGGGAATTAGGGCAGCTCTTGGCTCCCTGTAGAAAAATAAGGCTGCTTTCATGTTCAGGGGCCCCAGCAGGAGGAACACTGGGGATGGACTGTGTCCAGCAGGAGAAATTATGTTATTTACACAACATCAATGAGAGAGGAGAGATACAGGAAAATTTACACACGTATCAATTTACACACAAATATTTATATTTTTATATATATATATGCATGTATTTGTATAAATGTACATACATATAAATATATGTACATATACATACATATATATTAAAAACATCAGCATTTTATAGAAATGCTTTTATATAAATTTTTATATAAATGTTTATATAAAACCCCCATTTTATACATACACATATACGTATACATATATGTATACATATACGTATACATATACATATACATACACATACACATACATATACATATACATATACATATACATATACATATACATACATATAAATGTGTATATATATAAATATATACATATATATATAAATGTGTATATATATATGTGTGTGTGTCTGTGTGTGTGTGTATATATATATATAAATGTATATATAAAATAGACACCTAGACACACACAGAAGGTGAGTGTTAGCATTTTTACCAAGGTGTGCATATTTGGGGGACACTTCTGTCCTGGGGCTGCTGAGACCATCCCTGTCCCCTCACTGTGGTTATTTGTATTTACCAGAGCTGGAAAATGCTGCCACTTCTCTCCTGCCTTTTTCTTAGCACAGCTGGGCTTCCTAACCCTATTTCCCGTCCTGCAGCTCCTGCCTGTTTGCTTCAGGAATAGAATGAGGAGGTTTTAGAGTGACTCACAGAAGGAGAAACGTCACCAACCCGAGCATGTCATGCCCACAAACCTAATCTTGAGAACTGTGGGCACTGCTGAGGTGAAGGGGAGAAAAGGAGGTCTCATTTTCTCAGTTTCTCAGTTCCCAGCCCCATTCCAGGCTGGAATGCTGCTCCAGTGAGGAGGGGCAGGCAGGAACTCGGCACATATGGCGAGCCTGGCGCCACGCTGCTGCGGAGCCGCGAGATACGGAAGCACAAGGGCACTGCCACGGAGAAAATATCAGCTCTGGGCTTTGGCTGGCTCTGGGAGTTGCTATTCAGAGCCACAGCACAGCCTTGTCGCAGAGGAGAGGGTTTGTTTACAAGCCCTTCTCCAGAGGGAAGGGGATGATGTCAGTTTTAGAGGAGCATGGTGCCTGCAGCAGCTGCTCAAGGCAAAGGGATTTGGGTTTGGGGTGATCTTAGGGGCTGGGAGGATGGGAGATGCAGCAGGGGCCCCCAGAGGAGCCTGAGGATGCTCTCTCCCGAAATTGTGGTGTCTTCTGTCTCCTTGACGATGCTTAGAGAATGTCACCCTTTTGCTGAGCACAGTCCCTCTCTAGCTCCTCATGCTGGGACCCCTGAAACTCTCCCCAACCTTGTTTTCACTGGAGTTTCCCTGATTCCCATCAAGAATCCTCTTTCCTCCATCTTGTGCCACACTGAAAGTTTGTTTTCAAGTGGAGCAGACTACAATAATTTATTTTTTAAAAAAGCAAACAACCATCTAAAAAATTAAAAGAAATTAAAAGATTTGCCATTAAAGGATGGCAAACAGCCATCTAAAATATTAAAAGCATCTACTGATTATCTCCATTCCTCCTGTTTGAGAATCTGCTCCCACTTTACCTGGGTAAAGTGAGTTGTCTCCAATTTCATTGCCAGAGCATCGAGAGGAAGTTTCATTATTCTAATTTAGCATGAAAATACATTTAAATAGCATTTCATTTTGCCCTTTCACAGTATTAAGTAACTGCAAGAATCTTTTCAAGAGCAATTGCCCACAGCTTTTTGTGCAAATATTCTCTTCACAAAAGTCTCATGATGATTTGGGAGAAGCAATAGGGGAAAAACATGTTTCAGTGACAGAATAAAGGAGAAATCTAGTGTAATACTCAATACACTGTTATTTATCCTGTAGCTAATTACAGTAATAATCTGCTATATAAGGGAGGCATTTCAATGTCAAATTTCATAAAAGAGATTAACTCTCAAGGAAAGATGAAGCAGTGGGGGTCAGGGAGTGTTGCAGGAGCCCACCAGCACTGAGGGTCCCTCTGCTCCTCCAGGGGAGCCCTCAGTCCCAGCTCAGTCCCAGACACACCCCAGAGCACCAGGAAAGTGGATTTGGAGCCGACTAATAAATATATTTGGTTAGCTTATTAAATTCATTAAATCAGAGAATGGTTTGGGTTGGAAGGCATCTTTTAAGATCATCCAGTCCAAGCTCCCTGCCATGGGCAGGGACTCCTTCCTCTATCCCAGGTGGCTACAAGCCCTGTTCAGCCTTGCCTTGAGCACTTTCAGGGATGGGACATCCACAGCTTCTCTGGGTGACCTGTGCCAGGGCCTCACCACCCTCACAGTAAAAGATTTCTTCCAAATATCTCATCTGTACCTGCCCTTTTTCAGTTTGAAGCCATTACCCCTTGCCCTTGTTGCTCTCCTCATAATTTTTATAAATCCTCTTTCTTCAAGTATTTAAAGACCCCAGTAAGATCTCACTGGAGCTTTCTTTTCTCCAGGCTGAGCAGCCTCAACTCTCCCAGTTTGTTTTCAGAAGAGAGGTGCTCCAGCCCTCTGAGCACCTTTGTGGCCTGCTCTGGACTCCCTCCAACAAGTGGCAATGTCCCTTTGAGCTGGTGACCCCAGGCCTGGATGCAGCAGCCAAGAGGGGTCTCACAGGAGCAGATAGAGGGGACAATCTCCTCCCTTTACCCACTGACCATGCTGCTTGTGCTGCAGCCCAGGATGTGCTGGCTTTCTGGGCTGCAGCTGCACATGGCTGGGTCATTCAGTTTGTTATCCATCAGTGTCCCCAGGTCCTTTGTGCAGGGCTGTTCTCAGTGAGTATTGGCAGAGGGGGTTGCCCTCACCCAGGGGCAGCATGTTGCACTTGGCCTTGTTGGACCTCATGAGGTTTTTGTGGGTTTATTTCTGACGTAATTACACCAAAACAGCACAACAATTTTGAAATGTTTCAAATCCAAAATGAGAAATTTTGTCAAAGCATCAGACTGACATCTCTTCTCCATGGTCAGCAGGGGAGTCACTGGGCAGCAGGTTTACAAGAGCAGCTGTTGCTATTCAGCAAAAACATTTTAAAAACCAGTGCCAGAGACCTCCTCCATGAGGAGCCTCCTCTGTCCTGCATTTATGGCTGTAACATTTATCCAGCTCCTCCTTGGGTTAGTGATCTGCAGGAACTGTATGAATTATCAGGTAATAAATCAAATTGCTTGCTATGGAAAAGAGGGCTCAGTATCAGACGGGGCATTGCTTATGCAGGCAGAGACCAGAAATATTCAGGTGACACCCGTGGTGTTTTCCTGTCACTAATGAGGATGAACTGCTTGCTGTTGGTCGCCCATCAGCTTTTCCAAGCGGGAAATTTGCTCATAACCTTTCTGACATGTGCCTCCAGAAGCTGAGTGAAAAGGATCTAAGTCCCAGCAATGCTGTCTCTGAGAGGGCCTGTTCAATTAAATCTTCCTCAAGATGTCAATCACCTGCTAAATGGAACTGCTCTGGGCTTGGCAAGTGCAAATCAACAGGTTTGAATGGTCCAGGAAGGGCTGGATCACAGCAGCTGGTGAGTGGCCACGCCATGAGGGGACACCTGCCCAGGCTGAGACCAAACCAACACAAATCCAATTTCTGAACGATGGATGTCCCCTGAACTCTAGCACAAAATGAAGCATTTGTTCTCCTTGGGAGGATGTACTTCATTCCAGAAACCAGAGTAAAGTTTCCAGGTATTGCACTGGAATTGTTGATCACTGATACTGTGGTGACCTTGCAGGTGACCTTGGAAAAGAGCAGTGGCCCTGTTTGTTGTTTGTAGCTGAATTGTAAAAGGCAGCTAACAGCTCCCTTCTCCCATGGACCTGGATCTGTGGATTGAGAGCTTGTTGGGATGAGGAATGTTATGGTTTAGGCACAGAAAACACCCGGTGAGTTGATCCCTGAATCCACCAGGGCTGCATGAGGCAGAGGAATAATGATGATGATGACAATCCCAGCAACAATCCTGACCAGGAAAAACCTTGTTATAAACCTTATAACACAACTATATAAACCTTATAACACAGCTGAGTAATTGGAAGCATTTGCTCCAAAAGCTGTAATGTGAGCAATTCCAGGCAAGCAGAATTCTTGTGAAATCACACATTCAGGTGCTGTCTGTGCTCTAGAGGGTGAAGCCCTGCCTGTGCCTCCCCGTCTCTGGGCTCTACCTAAAAATAAACCCCCAAGCAGAAAAGAACAAGCCCCCTGCAGGCAGGCTGGCACGCAGGCAGGGCACAGTCAGTGCCAGTCATGTGCTCTCTTTGTCCTCACAGGTCAGCCCTGGAGCTGAGTTAAGGATGCCAACCTCCAGATCAGCCTCAGCTCCCTCCTGCCTGGCAGCCCTGCCCAGGGGGCTCAGCCCTGGGATGGTGCCAAGCCCAGCACTGAGGTCAGAACAAGATCTGAGGGCATCACCTCGTGCCCTGTCCCCTTCCCCACCATCACCAAGGGAAGCAAAACTGGAGCATTTTCTTCACCTGGTTGTGACCGTGTTCACAGGGGTCTGAGGATGAGGGAAGAGACGAGGATCTGACTCCATGTTTCAGAAGGCTTGATTTATTATTTTATATGTTATATTAAAACTATACTAAAAGAATAGAAGAAAGGATTTCATCAGAAGGCTAGCTAAGAATAGAAAAAGAAGGAATGATAACAAAGGCTTGTGTCTCAGACTCTCTGTCTCAGCCAGCTGACTGTGATTGGCCATTAATTAGAAACAATCATATGAGACCAATCACAGATGCATCTGTTGCATTCCACAGCAGCAGATAATCAATGTTTACATTTTGTTCCTCAAGTCTCTCAGCTTCTCAGGAAGAAAAATCCTAAGGGAAGGATTTTTCATAAAAAATGTCTGTGACACCTGGTGGCCCTGCAGCATTTTCACCCACACTTGCAAAAGGCATCACGTTGCAAGATGTCAACTTCAGAGCCAGCCCAGGAGAGGTGGAAACAGGAGTTTCATGTTGCCAGTGCTTTCTACTGTGTCCCCCTTGCTGCTTGCCCAGGGACCTGAGTCTGTTTGCTGAGGAGGGTGTGGGAGGCTGGGCAGGGGTCTGATCCCATTTGTATCCTCCCACTTGCCGAAATCCAGGATAAACCACTGCAGTCCCAGCCCATCTGAAGCACAGCAGAACTAAAAAAGCCATGTCTGAGCTTTCAAAGTGGAAAGCTCAGCATCACCTGCTCTCCAGTGATGTCCTTTCAATGTCAGGACCCTGTTTTTAAGTCCCAGCTAACACTTGTATTTTGTTAAGCACATGGAGATAAAAGGAAATAAACCAAACCCCTGTAATACCAGATTGAAAGAAAAAACCCCAAGCATGTCAAGGTTTCATATTGCTCCAAATCATCACACAAACAAAGCATCATTAAAACAACATTCCTGGGGAAGTTACCTTCACCCATCCTCTTCCCTGCCCCTGCCTCCCAAGGCAAGGAGCTGAGAGGTTACAAATAAAACCCTAAAGGAGAGAAATTTTTGACATCGATTCCAGCAACTGGGATTTCTAGTATGTCTCAAAAAAAAGTGTCAAATCTGTCACTCAGTGCTTGCAGGTTATCCTCTGTGAGCTCAGGCATGAGCCTGGTGTGTTTATTAAACCCCTGGCCTGGCAGAGGAAAGGTGTCTGTCTGAATTGCAATACAGCTGATTTTCAAACTGTTGGCTTAAAACTCTTTGTCCTGGTTTAGTGAATTACTGAGCACCAGGATAAAGTGTTCAAACACAGATTCTTGTGTCTTGGTATACCAGGTGCCTTGCAAATGGCTCTGGCCACTTCAGCAGGCTCTTAGGGCTCTGGGCTGGCTTTTTCTGGGTGGTGCAGCACAGCCAGGTAAGATGCTCCTGTGTTCCTCTGTGCGTGTATCTGTCTGGAGGGATAGATGTGTGCTAAATTTATGTATATTAGATTTAATTACATGGGGCTGGCTTTGCTCTGCAATGCTCTGTCACAGACACATTTTATGGAAAATCCTTTCCTTAGGATTTTTCCTCCTGAGAAGCTGACAGGCCTCAGGAAAAAAATGTAAACAATGGTTATCTCCTGCTGCGGAATGCAACAGGTACATCTGTGACTGGCCCACCTTTGTTGTTTCTAATTAATGGCCAATCACAGCCCAGCTGGCTTGGAGAGAGAGCCTGAGACACAAGCCTTTGTTATCATTCTTTCTTTTTCTACTCTTAGCTAACCTTCTGATGAAATCCTTTCTTCTATTCTTTTAGTATAGTTTTAATATATATCATAAAATAATAAATCACGCCTTCTGAAACATGGAGTCAGATCCTTGTCTCTTCCCTCATCCTCAGACCCCTGTGAACATGGTCACAATGCTCAGTGACAGGACCTGCCCTTCCTTGTGCCCTTTGGGGTTCCCTCCTGCTTGTCTGCCCCATCCTAGCCTTTCCCTATTGCTTCCCCCACTTCCACAACCCTTTCTTTTCCCCATCTACACCCAGGAGCAGGAGTTAGTCTCTCTCTGCAGAAAATATTCCCATTTATTTATGTTTCCCTCCTGCACAGGGAGATCCCACCAAAGGCTCTGAAAGCTGTATGAAGTTATTTTGCTTGAGCAAACTGACAGCAGCCCCTGGGCTAAACTTTTGATGCGTCAGTTTTCTGCCACCTTCAAAAAGCACCTCTGGCTGCAGGCAGCAGCCATCCTGGGCTGGATGGGACCAGCACCACTTGCCACAGGCAAAGAGGGCCAGCAGAGGAGGGTCTGGAGCTCCATCCTCTTGCTTGGCACCCCCAGTGTCCAGGTGTGGGTGTCTCCTTCATGGCACAGGGGGATGCAGCAGAAAAAGCACACAGAGGTTCTGCTGTCAAAGCAAAGCAGTGTCACAGACATCTTTTATGAAAAATCCTTTCCTTAGGTTTCTTTTTTTCTCCTGAGAAGCTGAGAGGCCTCAGGAACAAAATGTAAACAATGATTATCTGCTGCTGTGGAATGCAACAGGTGCATCTGTGATTGGTCTCATGTGGTTGTTTTTAATTAATGACCAATCACAGTCAGCTGGCTTGGACTCTCTGTCCAAGACACAAACCTTTGTTATCATTCTTTCCTTTTCTATTCTTAGCTAGCCTTCTGAGGAAATCCTTTCTTCTGTTCTTTTAATACAGTTTAAATATAATATATATCATAAAATAATAACTCAAGCCTTCTGAAACATGGAGTCAGATCCTCATCTCTTCCCTCATCCTCGGACCCCTGTGAACACTGTCACAAACCAGAGCTGCAGGGACTTTTTCTTCCTTCAGTGACTCTCTTGGTGTTGTGCTTCAGGAGACACCTCCTTCTGCTGCCCCTCAGGCAGGGGAAAAGTAGGAACCCATCACCCATTTCTGTCCAGTTTTTCCAGGGCTTGCAGGCAATACTTGTGGCTGACTCTCCTCTTCAGTGGAAGGTGTTTTTCTGTGCCTACCATCATCTCATATCCTGGGGCTTTTCCAGGCACTCACAGAAATTTAAAATGATCACACTGATGCCAGCGTTGTTTCAACATTTACACTTCTGGGAAAAAAAACCTTAAAAATATGTGACAGGGATAAAACTGCAGGGATGGATCCAAGCACAGAAGGAAGGAGATGGAGTGTGGAAGCTGTAAGGTAAGAAGGCTCCCAGTCTACACTGGGTAGCTGAAATTTCCCACCCCAGCTTCTCTAGGATGCACACAGATCATCATGCTGAGAAACTTTGTTCCCTAAATAAACGGGAGGAACCAGCACAGATGAATGTCACCGTCATATTTTCTGAAAAATCCTCTTTGCCCAGGATTTTCTCCTGGGAAGATGAGAAGCCTCAGAGAGAAATGAAAACAATAATTATCTGATTGCTTCTCCCTGTTTTGTTGCTTTGGAATGTGGCTTGGACATTGTTTATCAACTGGTCATGGTCTCGTTGGTTTGACATTGTTTATCAACTGGTCACTGTCTTGTTGGTTTAATGTGAATTGTTTTTACTTAATTACCAATCATGGTCCAGCTGTGTCTGGACTCTGAGTTTTTTATTATTCATTCTTGTTAAGTCTTCTCTGTGTATTCTTCTCTTTCTTTAGTATAGTTTAAGTATAGCATAATATAATATAATATAATATAATATAATATAATATAATATAATATAATATAATATAATATAATATAATATAATAATATAATATGTCAGCCTTCTGAGAACATGGAGTCAGATTCTCATCTCTCACCTCATCCTGGGGACCCTCACAAACTCAACAGATGAAACCATGGGCACTGTGCATCCACAGGGGTAAAGACAAGCACATCCATCACCCAGCTGATGCTGAGAGGTTGCATGCTGTACCAGGCAGATACAGAACATAGGTAGATACCACTCTGGACTAAACCATGTCCATCCCAGACAAATCTTGGGAGTAGGATGTAGATGGAGATGTGTGCAGGGGATTTCCAGTGCTGCCATTCCTGTTTGTGAGCACCACAGCAGCACCAGAAAGTTTCCCTGGAATGAAGCACAGAGGACAAAGACAAGGAAGGAGACTCTGCCTGCCACGGGGTAATGTCATCCCTGATCCCTAAAAGGACAGAACTTGTGTTGGCACCTTGTTGTGACCCTTCCTCATCATTCTCATTGGGGGCCTTTGAGATGCCCCAGCTCTGAAGTTGTTTCTCAGTCTTTGTTTCACTACTCTCCCCATTAATATTGCAGATGTGTGGCTGAGAAGCAAATGAGAGCAGCAGTTCTGTCCACAGCTGGACACCCAGCTCCACACTTAAGGGTACAATGGGTAGCCTGATTGTCTGAGATGTGGAGCATCCAAACTCCTCACAGGGTTATAGAAGGAGATCGACATATCTAACAAAAAATGAGCTTTCTCACTGTCTCACTGGAGAATTTTAAGCCCAATTTGGCTGTTCACAGCTGTGCAGGAAAATCTGTAAATCAGGAGTTACTTCAGGCAAGATTTAAAATGCTCTAATTGCCTTTTGGATTTATGACAAAAGTACCACGAGAGACAAACGGGTTTCAGTACTCCACTGGCATAATTTAGGGAAAAAAATATAGCTTTCCTTCTGTAATAAGTCATTATTGCATTAGATTTGGTGCTCACACTTTCCCCATTAATATTGCAGGGCATGTAGTGATAGAACAAAGGGGAATGGCTTTGAACTGGAAAAGAGCAGTTTTAGATTAGATTTTGGGAGGAAATCTTTCACCATCAGGACAGTGAGGCACTGCCACAGGTTGCCCAGAGAAGCTGTGGATGCCCCATCCCTGGAAGTGTCCAAGGACAGGTTGGATGGGGCTCTGAGCAGCCTGGGATAGTGGGAGGTGTCCCTGCCCATGGCAGGGGGCTGGAGCCAGATGATCTTTAAGGTCCCTTTTAACCCAAACCCTTCTGTGTTTCTATGAGATTAATCCCAGCTCGAGTATTTAGTTTCCTCTGCTGGGTATTTTATTCCTCTATAATTTTTTCGAGTGAGAATTATAAAGCCAAGTTAAATAAGTGCAGATAAATTATGGAAACAGCTGTATGAAGTACAGGAGACACTAAATTCAGGCTGTTACAGAAAAGTTCTGTTCTGTGCCTGGATGGAACTCACTGACCTTATATGAGTTGAATTACAGGTAAATGCTCACAACTTCAATTTCCTAAAAGCCCTGTTTTGGGGAAAAAATACAAAAACAAATGATTCATCATAAATAGAAACAAGCAGGATCAGCCCTGGAAGTGGGAGTGCACAAATCCCTTTGCTGCATTAACCTTGTGTCTGAAATGTGCTCAGCAAGGAGCCATGTTCTGAAAATGGGAAAGAATGAAACTGGATGTTATTCCCTCTGGAAATAAGAGCAATGGGGAGAGATTTTTACCTGTTTAGATAGAAGACCATGACATTTCTGTACAGGTTTTGATGGTTTTTCAAAAAAGTTGTGTTATTGGGTGGTCTGATTTGTATTCCCTGCATTGATGTGTATTGCATTTGGCTCCAACAGCAACAGTGAAGTTGCTGGGGGATGGGTTCTTTTTTAAAGATAATTTCTTTTTTCAAATATTCTTGAAGTGCAGCTTGTATTAAACTGGGTAATAATTAGATAGTGAAAATGCTTCTATCTAATGCTTAGATTATTACAAGTGCCTGAGGCAATTCTTCAAGGTTTATAACAGACATAGAAATCAATGTTTAATGTCAAAAGTGATCCTGGAAGGTGTTTATTGAGAGTTATTTTTTAATATAAAGTGTAAAGATTAAAAAAATGCTTTTATTCTTAGTTTTACTTGCAGTGGTGACTGGGGGAAAGGTGTGGTATCATCAGGGAGAAGTATTACCATAAAAGCTGGTGTCAAACCTCCTTTCAAGATTCTTGATCCAAAATACCAGTTAAAACCAAACCAAGTCAGTGTATTTAAAGTCAATACCCCCCTAGTTGTTCTTACATTGCACTGATTTCTTAGAAAAGCACTAGGCACTTTCATCAGTGAAGCTTCATTACTGAGCCCTGTAAGAATCTTCCCTTTTGAGAGAAACTTCTGGTGGGTTTGGGCTTAACATCCATTAGAAAATCTTGTTGTACAACATGGTATGGAGACTGTTTTCCTGCTGCTAGGATAATACACTCAGGAGCAGCTGGGGCAGCAAACCTGCTTCAGCATCCTCTGCCACCCTCCACTCTGCTGTTTCACCCTTCACCCTTCCCTTCCACCCTCCCCTGGCTTGGAAGAGGCCTCAAAGATTGTTCATTTCCAACCCCTGCCATGGTCAGGGATGCCTTGCACTGCACCAGGGTGCTCAGAGGGCAATAATTTGGAATCATAGATGGGAACCAGCCACCCCAGGCTGTCTGCTGGGGGCACAGATCTGGCAGAGCTGCCCATTTCCCTGCAGGAACCCAAGCTGACCCCAAAAGGAGCTGTTCCATCCCCCTGTCCCTGCACAGGAGCACGCACGGAGTCACTTACACTGGAGACAGCCACAGCTAAGTGGGGTAATCCCACTTCCCAGTGTCCAACCGATTTAATAGAGATGAAACCCAAGAGACGTCGCTGGAAATGAGATAAATCTGGGCAGAAATGATTGCAACAGCGTTTGGGGAATGGAAAAAACAGAGTATACCCTGGCAGATACAGGGTCGAGAGAAAAATGCAGCTCTCTAGAGAAGGCTGGATAAGAAGTGAAAGAAGGAGGAAAGAAGTGAAAGCCTGGGTAAGAAAAGAGTGAATGGTGGATTCACAAGCCATCAGGGCTTGCTTGGACCCCACCCTGAAGGTGCTGGAGTTGTACCTGTCGTGTAAAGGGCAGCTTTGGGTGCAGTGAGCTCCCTGGGGGCTGCAGGAGTGGGATGGACACCCTGGACCCTGGGGGCTTTCCCAACATTCCCACCAGGCTGAGGGGAAACTGGGAATGGAGCTCAGTCCTTCAGGACTGACTCTGACCAGTGGCTGCCCAAAAACTGAGGAGTCTCACCTGAGGCTGCCCAAATTGCTTGAGGAGCTTTTGGGTAGGGGCTTCACCCCCCTAGGAGCACCCACTGCTCCCCATGGCTGTTAGGGCAGCCTGAGGGACACACCTGGGTGTGACATCTGCAGTGTCCCTGTGCACACTGGGGAAGGTACCCAGGTCTCTGCAGCCCCAGCTCAACAAGGAGGGAAAAAGTCTCCCCAGGGATGGTGGCTGTGGGTCAGGGAATGCCTTTTATCCCAGCTGGAGGGGTAGATGAGGTGGTGTTTGATGAGCTGGAAAGGCAGAGAAGGTTCATTGCACCCTTGCTTTCCTTCAGATCTGAAAGGTGCAGAGCCCACAGGCTCACTGCTGGGTGCAATTGCCCCATGCAATCCAATGAAAAATGCCATTTCTCCCCACAAACTTTGCCTCATTCAAATGCTTCACTAAGGATGAGCAACAACTGCCCCTACAGCAGTGTTTTCAACACTGTGGGAAGATTTCAAGCTCTCCTCAGGGCAGTGAAACCCAAAAAGTATGAGATCATGGCATTACTACCTGCCTTTTCCCAATATATCGCCACCCACTTTGCAAACAGGGCTAAATGTGATTTGGGCTCCAGATATCAGCAAGAACATACAATAGAGAGATCAGAAAATGTCTCCTGGTGGAAGACAACAGGTTAAAAAAGGAGAAAATGCTTGAGGAAGGATGGAGTTTAAGATGCTTATAGAAAAACCAGAAATTTGTGGTGGAGGTGTAAATCTCTGGGTGTAAATCAGCACAACCTGGTGGATGCTGGAGTTTGCATCAGCCAGGGGTCTGCTCCCAGCTATTGGATCAAAAGTGGCTCAGTGCAGGGGAATAAGATGTGGGAGAGAACAACTTCCTCCTCTGAGGGAGAGCTGGAATGCAAAATATGTCTAAAATAATACACTACCCAAGTAGTCTTTCAGCCTTTCCCAAAGGAAAAATACACTTCTCTACAAGGAAAATGCCACATATCTCTCTACAGCCCCAGGAAAAGAATGAGGTCACATCTTTCACTAATACTGAAAGAGAAGGAGTTTTTTTTTTTTTCTTGTGCACTGCTTCATCCCCTTCTAGTAACTTGACATGCCTCACTGCAGTGGTACCCTGGTATTTATCTTATTTTGGGCTTCTTACAAAAAATTTTCCAATTCTCACTCGATCTAAAGGGCTAAATCCTACATCACCAAGGCAATGCTACTTGGTGATGGAGGAAATGGGTTTGGCCCTTGTTTCCATCAGTGTGAGCTGGGAGCAGCTCTCCCTGAGTTAAAAGGTGAAATCTGTCCCACTGACTCCAACTGCAGAAGGGTTCCTTGCCTGGGAATGAGGGAAAAAGAAACCAACTTCATAAACCAGATTTTGGTCTCTTTACACAAGGACAATTTGCAATAAACCCTGTGGCTAACATGAAGTTATTGCAGATTTGCACTGGCATGAATGAGGTCAGGAACCAGCCCGGGGTGGCTGGGAGGAGGCAGCACAGAGGTGTTGGAGCAGAGAAATTTGGAGTTTGACTTTCTGCAGCCCCTGAACGATCTCAGAGCAGTGACACCCTGCCTTCAATGGATTTTGGGTCACACTGATGAGTGGCATGGCTCAGGACCAGGCACACCTGACATGGAGAGTGCCACATGGAGCGAGGGTGTGCTAATTAGAGCTGTCTGCTCAATGAGCTTAGCTTCAGCTGCTCGCAGAGTGTCGGCAGCTAGATTGGGATTTCCTCAAATTGATTTGTAATTTGAGGTTACTCAATTAATTTTTCTTTCTTTTTTTTTAAGGGTTTTTTTTTTTTATTACATTTTATTTTTGCTCTTTCTTAGTCACACAAGTGTTGAGTCCCTGAATCTGCCCTTCTTTGCTTCAACAGGTGCCAGAGATCCCCACCTGGGTGCCCTCTCCAACAGCACAGCCCTGACTCGGCAACCAGTGGGCCAAACCTCCCCAAATTCACCATCCCCATTAGGAAGGAGGTTACAAACAAGTAGGATGGAGGAAATTCAACCCTTTTCTTTTCCTTTTCTGGGCCACACAAGCCTTGCCCAAGGCGTTATTCATAGAAAAATTAGGCTGCTGCAAGATTCACTGGCGGGGTGCAGAATTTAAATAGAATTTTCTCTTGTCCCAGTTACACGAAGTCAGCCTGATTGTCCCATTCCCTATGCTGGTGTAAAGTGGGAGTAATTCCAGTCCTGAGGCTGGGATTTACAGCTCATTGGAGGGACAGATACCACAGGAGGCATCACATGAAAGCTGCTCCAGGCAGCAGCTCTCAGCCCTGGTAAGCTGGGTCACAGACTCAGAGGATGGTTCAGGTCAGGACCTTAAAAATCATCTTGTTCCAGCTCTCTGCCATGGGCAGGGACACCTTCCACTAGACCAGGCTGCTCAAAGCTCCATCCAAACTGTCCTGGATGGGATGGGGCATGCACATCTTCTCTGGGCAACCTGTTTCAATGTCCCTCCACTCTGATAGTAAAGAATTTCTTAATATTATCCAATCTAAACCTGTCCTCTTTCAGTTTAAAGCCATTCTCCTTTGTCCTAGCACTACCTGCCCTTGTAGAGAGGTCCTCACTGCGTGAGCAGCACTTTCCATCTGATGTGAAAACCGACATGGATGCAATTCAAATTTAATTTTTTCAAGCATTTTTTGTGGCCCAGCTTTGTGTACCAGCATGTTTGGAGGCAGGGAATGCAGAAAGTGTAAGAGTCAGTGCTGCAGAATCGTGACCCTGCATGGGTAATGCTTTATGGCGCTCACCTCCCACCACTTCTCCCATTGGAGCAATCCAAGGACCCACTTGCCTTTCCAGTCTTTCAAATCTCTCACTACTTTGAGGTTCACAGACCAGAATCATTGCTGTGTAGTGGCAGTTTTGTGACAGGCAAATCTGGCTGATTCCAGGGCAGGGGTGCTGTCCCAAAACAAATGGTGTTCTTTTAGTAATGGTTTGGTTCTGGGAGTGAAACTGTGGCTCCCATTCAGAGACATCTTCTGCAGCAGCTGAGCCCAGTGACACGAAGAGCTGAACCCTGAAAAGTGATGAGATTCCTTTGCTGCTGCTGCTGAGCCCTGGCCACTTGTTCCAGCACTCAAAGTCAGCCATCTGCTGGGGGGAAATTCTGGTGCATCCTGCACTCAATGAACTTCCCCTTCTCCTTAGGATTGTTCCCCAAAACACGTAAAATACCCTGGAAATGGTGCCAGGCTTTACTTGTCCACCCAGGCAGTATGGTTCATAATTTATGGACTTAAAAAGCACCAACACAAACACTTCTGTGATATTATGGGATTTTCATGACAGAGATGTTTGTTCTGGTTTCTGTTCAGCTTTGGGGAAGTGGAGAAGAGCCCAGAGCTGTTCCTCACTGCCTGTGGCTCTTCCAAGAGGGAGCTCAGACCCTCAGCCAGGCTTCCCTCCTCTTGACTTGAGATTTGCAATCAGAGCAATTCCTCTGACTTCAGAGAGCTGCTGCTCATTTCCAAACATATGCTTAGGAATATAATCAGGCTTACAAATCTCCACTGACGGCAGAGCCGAGTGCCAGCTTCCCTTAACAAGTAATGCAAAACACTGCTGGGGGGGAGAGCAGCCCAAGCCTGCTATCCAAGGCTCAAAAAACCCCAAAACGAGAACAGTCATGGCCTCCTCCTTGGAAATTGACATTTTATGATCAAGATTGGAAATCTGTGGGTGCTTTGGTGCTGTGAGAACGTGATGGACCTGCAGAAAGGTGGTTATTGTGTTATTGTGCCACTGCTCTGCTGCCTGTGGGATAGAGCTGGCATAGGGCAGGAGGGTCTCTGCAAATAACAAACCCAAGGGAGAGAGAGCATGACCTTCACCAGCAACACCCAAAGCACAGCTCACAGGAGCTGAGGGCTTCTCCCACCCAGCCCTGAGCAGCCCATTTCAGCTCCAGTGCCAGCAAAGGATGTCTCTGTGCTCATCCTCTCACAGGAGAGGCAGATGCAGAAATAAACGCCTGACACTGCTCAACATCACAGTGCTCCAGACACATCTCTGCTGATGGGAACAGTGGGGACTGTCAATAAACTGACTCATCTGCTGCCTGGCTGCTGCTGGAGCTGGAGGAAACAGTGCTCAAACTTTTGTGAAAGCTGCAGACACACTAGGCAGGACTTAGCCCAGTGTCTCCACGTTGGGCTGTACGTATGAGTGAAGCAGAGGTGGGGTTAGCAGAGACTGCTGCCACTGGAATGGGTCTGGGACACTCCTGTGGGGATGGCAGATGTCACCAGGAGCCTACAACAGACCAATGCTCCTCTGCACCAGCAGCTGGAGGTTGAGGAGGGCTTCACATGGGCAGCACAGAGGCCAGGCTCATGTAGATGCCGCATCCAGAATTTACAGATCCAGTCTTTTTCAATTGTTCCTGTCTGTGTTGTTCCTCAGAAGACTGTTCTGGTCATTTGGGCTCCAGATATCAGCAAGAGCATACAATGGAGAGATCAGGAAATGTCTCCTTGTGGAAGACATTGGGTTAAAAAAGGAGAAAATGCTTGAGGAAGGATGGAGTTTAAGATGATTATAGAAATTTGTGATGGGCCTCTCTGACTATTTCTCCCCTCAATGTCTGGCCACTGTTCCCAGCCTCCCTGGTGGAGAACAACAACAAATTCTTATCTTATTCAAAATTTGTGAAAAAACCCTATGAAAATGTTAAATCATCCATGCGAACCTTAGGAGCAGTGGAGTGGTTCTGGTCTGTGCAAAATCTCAAGGAAAAATTCAAAAATTCAAACCCTCCAGGAGACCATTCATGGTGGGTGGACATCTCTGGGGTTGCTGTTGATATTTGCTGCCCCGAGATGTGCAGGGTGTCTCTGTCTCTGCACAACTGAAGAACAAGTCTGGACTCTTCACTTTTCGGTCTTGAGGTTGTTTATTAATTCTTATCTATAAAATTTTCTTTCTGCCTGGCCGAGATCTGCTCAGCAAGGCAGCCACAGGCACTCTGACTGCCCCTAAGGTGATGTTGTCCTTTTATACTACAAATTACATATAACATACTTACACTTAATTCCCAATACCTATCATCCATGTTACATAGTGCACTTCTACTCTAACCCAATCCCAAAGTGCTAACACCACTGCAGAAAATGGAGAACAAGAAGAAGAAGAAGAAAGGCTGGACACACCCAGATTCCACCATCTTGTCCCCATAACCCCCTTACCAAAAATCCTAAAATCTACATTTTCACCCTGTGATCATTTTGTTATTACACTATTCAAACCTGTGTGACTTTCACATCCTCATACAAAGTTGGCAACTTGCTCCAAGGGTCCAAATCAAATCCCCAGGTGTTCTGGGCAGCATACAAGGTCTCCGAGTTCCCTGATGGAGTCCTCAGCAACTCTGGACACCCAGAGGGATGTGCTGAGTTCTGACAGACATCCATTCAGTCGAGGCTCACTGAGACGGCTACAGCACTAAAAAATATACTAGAAACAGCACTAAAAGCAGCATAGCACCACAAAAAAACATGTGGCTGAGGTGACAAAACCCATTCCAGCTCCCTGGCTGCCCTGGCACCCACCTGCACGAGGCCAAGCACATCAGCACCTCCAGAAGGAACAGGGCTGGCAGCACCAGGGTTCTGGCTGGGTGACCAAACATCCCACCCCTGCTTCGGGGCACCCCGTGGCCCACCCAGCCCTACTGTACATCCCCTGTGTGTCCTCTGTGCCCCTGCTCTCTGCAGAGGAAAATGGAACTTGCCTTTTGTCTGGCAGGGGTCAGACAGAGCCGGTTTGTTCGATAAAGCTTTAACGCTTTGTGAACACGCAGAAAAGCTCAACCCGGGGCCCTTTGACAATCCCCATTGTTTTGTGCCTAAAAAAAAAAAAAAGAAAGAAAGAAAAAAAAGGAAGGAAAAGAAATAAAGAAAGACTGGTTCGATTTAAAACACCAAGTTCATGGCATTTCAAAGAGAAATGATACACAGTGTATGGATTTGTGTGATACGGGGAGATAAAGCTAGGAATAAAATGCCAGGCAGGAGCATTACAAATGCTGCTCTCGGGGGTGAGCCTGGTATTTTGCCATCTGATTATTTTAAGTGGTTTCCTTCTCTGCAGCAAAATCTCTGGCATTAGCTTCACATCCCAACTCAGCGTTTGGGGCAAAGTCCGGGGAAGGAAAAGGTGTGAAAAAAGATGAAAGAGTGAGTGATACTTTGCCCTAATGTCTGTCGTGCCTGGGAAATGGCACATAGATGTGTGTACGGTCCGCTTCAGCCACACTGGGCTTCATTGTCTGCTAAATTCATAAGCCA
Source organism: Zonotrichia leucophrys gambelii (assembly GCF_028769735.1). NCBI lineage: Eukaryota > Metazoa > Chordata > Aves > Passeriformes > Passerellidae > Zonotrichia > Zonotrichia leucophrys. The sequence continues at coordinate 8,789,149 of NC_088171.1, read as the reverse complement.
CGTAATGCATCAGTTGCCAAGCAAAGCTGGGATATGGGAACCCTCCCTGCAGTTTATCTAAGGACTGAAATAAAATAAAATTAAAAAAAAAAAAAAAGTGGACTCCTGAAAGAATCATATGAGCTGGCACGGAGGTCAGTTGATTGAATATTTCATTTATTGAACGTGCGGTTGCCAAAATAAATAACTCGGGCAGGAAAGCAGGAGTCAGGAAATTGAATGTGGGGTGGTTTTTTTGTGTCTCTGGCGAAGTTTCCCTTGAGTGATTTCCTTTGGAGGCCGCTGCTGCTGCCCGCGGAGCGCATCCCGCTCCTCCGGCTCCTCCGGCGGCACCGCTCCTCCCCGCCAGCCTGCATCCACCCGCCAGCACAACAAAAATGTGCCGTTTCACTGTCCCTATAATGCACAGAGGAAATAGGATTAGGTCCAAATAGCGGCAAGGTAAGTAGGATTAATAGCTGGCTTAAATAAACTCCGCCGTTCCTTACAAGGCTGCGGGATATTGTTTCCGCCTGGCTGTGCTGCGTGCCAGGCAGCGCTGCCGTGCCCACGAGGTGCACGTGGAGATAAGGCTGGGGGCATGTTGGGAATTTAGACCACTTTGTGGGATATTTTTCCTTTTGTTTTTAATAAGAAACCCGAGTTTTGCCGTTTTGAGACGATGAAACCTCCCGATGGGGAGAGGGGAGAGAAGGATGGAAGGGCGAAGGGTTGAAAGGATGGAGGCGCGGAAGGATGGAGGGATGGGGAGAAGGAGGGATGGGAGGATGCAGGAATGAAGGGATGCAGCCTTTGTGAACGCCTCTTGCCCCCTGGCGTCCCCTCGCTGCAAGGACAGCCGGGGATCCCGGGGAGGGGACGGGGGACACCAGGGAGGGGACCAAGGACACGGGGGAGGGGGTCGGGGACAAGGGGAGGTCGCCACGGATGGTCTCTATCTCTCATCGCCTCTGTCCCCAAAACCCCGACTAACAAATCCAGCCAAACCGACGCTAGAGACACTCCCGTGCAAAACTTGTTTCTCCCTCCCCAAAATACTTCCTAAAAATAAAGATCCTGCCCAGCTCCTCAAAGGCAGTTTGAAGAGCAGGAACTGGTAAAAAAAAAAAAAAAGTGTAGAAAATTTAAAGAGTTGGTTGCTAGGAAGGGAATGTGGTGGCTTTTTTGGCATTTATATCCTCTTTTGCTCAGTCTCAGTTTCAGCTGGCAGATCAGGATCTGTGTGGTTGCCTCCATTAAATCTGTTTCTCATTGCAGGCTGACAAGGTTTTAAGAAAGGTTCCTAATGACCGATACAGGTTGGCATCTCAGCCGAGTTTTGTAATTAAACGTTACTGAGCAGCAGCAGTAGCTGGGGATAAATGTCAGGCGCTTTTTCTTTTACTTTTTTTTTTCTTTTTTTTTTTTCCTTTTTTTTTTTTTTTTTTTTTTTTTTTTGCGATTTTCGGAGGACAGTCTGGATATGTCACATGGAAATTGCAACTGCCAAAACAATCTACCAGGAGCACATCAATAAAAATAACTTCCACATACTTCCCCAGCGAGCCAAGGAAATGACACTCAGTGGCTGTCGATGCTGAGGATCTCCCAAATCCCCCAAAAAGCTGCAATTACCGACGGCCCCGGCAAATGCCCAGCCCCGCTGCGGCAGGACCCGCTCGATGCAGCCTGCACTCGTTAAATTGAATTTTTCCGAGAAATGATGCTCGGTTGGCAAATTGACGGTAGGGAAATAAAAGAGGGAAAAAGAGAAGGATAAGTGTGAGAGTTTTTGTGTGCGGGGGGAGAAGCGTCAGGGCAGGAGAGCTGCGGTGACAGCGAGATGCGGGCTCTGCAATGGGATGCTCGGGAGGGAGCTCAGTCGGGGGTGCCCAGACGGTCCCGGTGCCAATCCCTGACCCAAACCGTGCTCTGCCAAACCCAGGCAGCAAACTTGCCTGATGTTTGTCCCTCCGTCTCTCTTTTGACTTTCTTGCTTTTTCTTTTTGATTTTTATTTTTCCCTTCCCTTCCCTTCCCTTCCCTTCCCTTCCCTTCCCTTCCCTTCCCTTCCCTTCCCTTCCCTTCCCTTCCCTTCCCTTCCCTTCCCTTCCCTTCCCTTCCCTTCCCTTCCCTTCCCTTCCCTTCCCTTCCCTTCCCTTCCCTTCCCTTCCCTTCCCTTCCCTTCCCTTCCCTTCCCCCATTCCCGCATGCCCCTGGAATTCCGCGCTCCCCCCGCCCATTCCCGCGGTGTACCCGCACGGGATCGCCCCAAAACCCCATGAATTTATCTGAATTTATCCCAAAGCGCATTAAACCATCTCCGGAGCGCGGGCCCGGCTTCATCCATATGCATGCGGAAAGTTTCGCATGTGTGTGTGTGTGTGCGCGTGTGCGAAAATTGCGAAGTTAAATATTTGTTTTTAATTTTCTGGCTCAAAAATTTTAACTAAGAGGAGGGATTCCGGCCGCTCTAATGTGCTTGCATAAATGGCTTTGTTATTACTGCTTTCCTGCTAAAACAACATTCGCTCCTGGCCCCGACACGCGGTGTTTGGGATCCGGGCAGGCTCTGCCATCCGGGATGGAGGAGCCGAGCGGAGGCACCCGCGCATCCCGCCCGCGCCCGCGCAGAATTAACCTGCCGCGGCCTCCCATCAGCTTTTAATTAGATTTCCTGATTATACACGTGTTTAAAGGACAAGATTGCGTGTTTATGGAGGGAGATTTCCTCAGGAGTCTATTTGATTAAACGTATTTACAATAACTCCGGTAGTTAAACATTGTCACATTTTAGGGGACGGTTTAATGGAAGTGTGATTTTCAGACGGGGAAAAAGTTGCAGAGAATGGAGCACTCCAGCCTGCCCCGGGGGCTTGGATTTTATTATTTTATTTTATTTTATTTTAATTTAATTTAATTTAATTTTTATATATTTTATTTTATTTTACTTTACTTTATTTTTATTTTATTTATTATTTTATTTTATTTTTTAAAATTTATTTTTTAATTCTTTAAATTTTTTATTTTACTTTTTTTTTTCTACCTTCTTTTATTTCCATCAGTCATTACAGCCAATAACCCACGGAACCCGGGGCCGGTGGCCCTACAGCCAGACAAAAGGGTGAGAGAGCCGGGGGGAGCCCCCCGGGCTGGGAGTGGGTGCTGCTGCTCAGGGCACAAATCCTTTTCTGCGCAGCAGGATGGGCTTTATTTTTTTAATGGTAATTTTTTTTAAATTTTATTTTTAACTTTTGGGGTTTTTTGGGGCACCAAAAGGTGCGGAGGATGCGGGGCACGGAGCGTCCATGCGGAGCCGGGCACCGGGGCCCGGAAAGCACCGCTCTGCCCTGGGCTACACACGCTCTTCCTCCTCCTCTTCCTCTTCCTCTTCCTCCTCCTCCTCCTGCCCTGGGGACACGCAGCTCCTCAGCCCTCGGAGGCGGCCGGGCCAGGTCCTGCCGGGGGCGCAGAAACCACTCTGAACTCCCACCCCTGACACTGCTGTGCCATCCCAAACTTATTGATGTGACACTCTGCTGTGACATCCACCAGCTAATATATATATATATTTAATTTCCCCTCTAGGTGTATAATTTCATAATGGAGAAGACTTTTTACCTCTTTTTGATTTTTTTTCTAATGAGGAAAGCTCCATCTGAGAACACATCTCTCTTTTTGTCTTGCCTATTAGATACAATTTAACATAAAACGCCTGTTATAATTACTGATTATACAAGGGAACCCTTGTTTTTGCAAGCTACTAACAGGATTAGCTAACAAGTGCTGGATTTCAAATTAACCATAAACATTACGCTGGAATTAATTTCATTGCACTGGAGAAGAGGGAAGGTGTGGATTTGGGGATGAGGGCATGCAGTGATTCCGGAGCCTTTTACCCAGAATCGCTTTTTCTTGCCCAAGCTGTCCACACTGCTCAGCAGCTTTGCTCCTGTAAAGCCTATGAAGGCATTATTTTAATTATAAAAAATTATAAAAATAGACAAAATGGAAGAAAATCCCGTCTAAAGTGTTGTCTTGGGAGGGTTGGAGTGCCCTGGTTCATCCTGGGGCAGAGCAGCAGCTCAGCCTCCTCCTGCCCGTGTCCTCCCTGCCACAGGAAATGGAGGGCTATAAAAAACCCCATTACAGATGAGTTAATTACTGCTAATTGGAAAAGGGACCTCCCCTACACAAAATCGTCTTTCATCACAAAAGAGCATTTAAAAATAATCCGAAGGGGAAAAAAACCCGAAAAACCACAACAGCATAATGAAGCTTTTGAGTGAAGGACCTCATGGCATCATTGCCGAGGAGGGAAATTCCCTCAGCTCCGGTCGAACCCTGCTCTCCTCACACACCCATGGTCTGTGTGAGCTCTGAGCAGCCCTGGCTGGAGCCCCGGCTCCTTCTGCATGGAAATCAGCTTTTCCTGGCCAAGGGGGACCTGGAGGGGCTCCCCAAGCACAGGGGATAGCGCTGCAGGGCAGGGGTGCCTCTCCATCCTTCCTGCCAGAGCCGCTGCTCCTCGCTGCTTCCCATCCTTGCACCAGAGCTCCGGCTCCTCAGGCCTGGCAGAAAAATAAATCCTTTTAATGAGTCAAATAATTTTGGACACAAGAAATTTTCTCCCCCTCTCCTTTTGTAATTAGAGCTGGCCGCGTGTCTAAAATGATCTGCTTTCCAGAGGGAAACAATAATTGAATTGTTGGGTGTCTCCCGAGCTTTGCAGGGCTCCGGGAAGGCTGCGGGGGAAGCGGAGCCGCTCTCTCGTTAGTGCCTGCAATGAGAGCGAGACACCCTCGAATTCAATTACGCCGCTCCTCCAGGAACCCTGATAATTATAACGTCAAGTTGTTTTTTAAAATTTCATAATTATGCTTTAGGATCCTTGTGTGGATGTTTGGGAACGTTCCTGCCCAGCCCCAACCCTCCCCTCTTTGCTTCAGCAGTGTCTGTGCTGCAGCGGCATTGCTCTCTCCCTGCACCCAAGGGTGCCCGTGGTGCTGTGTCCCTCTCCAGGCCTGAGCAGAGCCCTCCTCTGCTCTGTGCCACTGGACAGCCCTCCCGAGTGCCACACGGTGCCAGGGAGCTGGTGGCACATCCCTGTGCCAGGAGCTGGTGGCACATCTCTGTACCAGAGGGAGCATCTCTGTGTCAGGTCTCCTGCCTGCAAAATTGATTCCCATGCTGAAATATTCCAGAAGAGCATCAGGGAGAAGTCGGTAGAGGAACCAGTTGCAGAAAGTTTTGCGTTCAGCTGGTGAAGAGACAGGTGTCCAGGGTCCTCAGAGAGGTGACATTTGGGACATGCCAGGTAATGCTGGGGACCTTAGGAGTGGGGTGCCACCTAAGAGCTCTGCCTGTGCTCAGGTTGGCATTTCACCTACACCAAGAAAAAGCTAAAATACTGAAAACCTTTCCCATTCCTTTTGCAGGTGGAAATTGAAAGCTTGGAGGGGAGTGACACACTGCAATGCCATGCTAGCTTGGCCTGGGAGCAGCATTACATTTGGGTAGTTGAGTTACTTCCTGGCTCTATTTAGAAAAGTGGCTCAGACTTTTACACTCCTGCTGAAATGAGAGAGCTGTGAGCCTGTCGTGCTGCAGAGAGATGCTTCTCTCCCCTGCCCTCACCATGGCCCTGATGCAGACCCTCTGTGCCCTGCTGGACACGTGCCCTGGGAAGTGGCTGCCCAGGACTGGTTTGTGCAGCACCAGCTCTGCCTCTGCTGGATGGAGACCTGGCTGCACAGTGCTCTTTGAGGTGTTAAGGGAAGGAGATTCTTCTCCAAGACAAGAGACTGAGAATTTGAAGAATGGCAGAAGAGCAAGAAGACCAAATGAAGGGAATGTGGGAGAATCATGATCACTATGAGCTGCTTCTGTGAGGAAATGGTGGGCAGGAGATGGTGAGCAGGAGATGGTGAGCAGAAAAGCCAAACCCAGTCAGACTCTGTTAGTGCACAGGTATTGCAGCACAATCTGTTTTCCAGGTGTGTGCTAAAATCCCAGCATCCTACTGTCAGAGAGACTTGTGGTACCCTGGTTTGGTTCTCACCAGAGCTGAATGGGACCCAAGAACGTTCCAGAGTTTCATGCAGCCCAGTTTCCAGTGTCAAATCATGAAGGGTCTGTGGTGTGGGCTCATTTTGCAGAGCTCCTTGCTGTGCTGGACAAGGGGCTTGCACAGAGGACTCTGCTGTGTGTTAGCCATGTCCTTTTTTCTGTAGAGAGAGAAACAGGCCATGTGTCTAGCTCTCTGTATCCAGCAAAGAGTTGCAAAGCACAGCAGGAGCAAGCAGCAGCAGGCCTGGTGTTCTCCTCTCCTGCCCCACAGCCATTGCCAGGAAAGCCTGACAGCCTCAGGCAGAAAGATGGTTAATCAAATAGTAACCACCCAGCAGCACCAAGACTGGCTGGTGACTCCAGAAAAACCTTATTTTGATCCTGCATCTTGCACTTGGCTGCTGAAAACAGCTTCTGAGCTTGGATCCAGCTGAAACTCTGGAAAACTCCTGGTTCCCATTCAGCTTTCATAAGGGAACCAAATCAGAATACCACAAATCTGACAGCAGGAGGCTGCTGCACACCACTGCCTTTGTGGTGCACATTGCTGTCTGGCCAAGGAGCAGAAGATGAAGAGCTTGTCTGATATTTGCAGGTCAGGGCCCCCTGTAAGAGCTGTGGCACTGGGACAGGAGAGCAGAGAGGAATTCACAATGACTGTGCTGATTTCAGACTGGGAATAGATTTGCTTTTCATTCTCTCAGACAAGCAATTAGAGCTGTCTCCCCAAGCAGTTCCCACCCAGCAAGGAGTTCCAAAATATGAAAATTCTTCCCTTTCATATTATTTTCCAGATGTTCAGTCTTCGCTTCCCTTTATTAATGCTTCTTTTGCCAGGGTGATTCATTTAACAATTAGCTAAGGTATAGGGTGGAGCAGCTGTTACAGATATTACCTGTGCCTCTGAGGCAAAGCTTCTTACTGTTGTTTTCTATCCATCTCTCCTTCCCTTCTAGGCCTTTAATAACCTGTAAGAATTATCTTTAAATTAGTGGGAAGCTCTGATTCCTCAACCAGGTCAACAGATGGCTCACTTGGACCTGCCTTCAATTAAGCAGGTGGAACATGCCCAAGGAGCAGGCAGACAAATGCAGCTGTTCCTTCCCCAAATCCCACTGCAGATCTTATGGGAATTACTCACCAGCTCCTGTGTGAGGGTTCTTGTTCTATTGACCTTAGAACTTTGCATTCAAACTTCCATCACCTGGCTGCACCTTCCAGGAAAGTGATCCTTCCCATGACAATGAGTTGTGGGTGTGATGATGCTGAGGTACCCGAGCATTGCTGGCTTCATGGTCTACTTTCAATGTTTGATTGTTGGGAAAACTCCAAAATCCTATTTTTTCTCATCATAAGCACTGATGTATGTCTTTGGTTCCCGTATTAGTGGAGATTGAAGGTGGGGTTCAAACCTTGAGCCTCCTGCTGTTTTGGTTTGGGATGAGAGGAAGCAGCCTCAAGTTGAGCCAGGGGAAGTTTAGATTGGATATTAGGAAAAATTTCTTTTCCTTAAGGGTTGTCAAGCAGTGGAACAGGCTGCCCAGGGCAGTGGTGGGGTCACCATCCCTGGAGGTCTCTATGAGATGTGGCACTTAGGGACAGGATTCAAGTGATGGGCTTGGCAGTGCTGGGTCACCAGCAAGACTCTGTGACCTTAAATGTAATTCCAGTGAAAGTGATCCTGTGATTCTGAGATGTCTCACATCCTCTCTGTGGTCTTCAGCTGCCACTTTTGGAGGCTATGTGTCTCTGTGCCAAATCCACCAGTCTATAGGGGTGCCTTTGAATACCCTGGGGTGTCTCCAATTATGGGAATGTTTATCCTTTGAAGCTGAGTTCCACCAAGAGAATCATGAATCCCCAGGTTGTACCTTCAATCTGTGTCAAGTACAGACTCATTTGTACTGTGGTAGGACTCCCATCCCACCTGTGGGAGTACAGGTGGAATAAAAGCTAAACAGTGGCAGCAGGATCTGCCCTGCTGATACCAGGTGTTTGCTTTGCATGAAAAGACCAAAAAATTGCTAAAATTCTGAGTAAACTGATCAGGATTGGTTATGCTGTTAGACACCATTACTATCTTCTTCCACTCAGCGGATAACTCAAGTGCTTATGGCTGAGCGTGGCTCTTTGACTGATGTTTTTATTCACTCTTACTCAACTATTCCAGCAAGGTGCTTGGAAGGTGACCTGTGGGAGGTTTGGTAGGAGGATTATTCATGTCTGACCTCCAGCCCTCAGCAGTGACAGTCTCTGCAGCCCTGCTATGGCTGGGAGCAGAGCTCCAGCCCTGGAGCTGCTCGTGATGCTCAGCACATCTCCAGCCCCACTGGCTTCACCTGTGCTGCAGCTCAGCTCAGCTGTGTTTGAATCCTTTCTGGGGTGAGGATGTCACTGACTGCACTGTCTGTGTGCTTCAGTCAAGCAAAAAAAAATGTTGCAAAGAATTTCCCTGCTGCAGAGCTCTGCACAGAAATAAATCAGCTCTGCTTGTCTGGACAAGGTCTCTGCTGCCCAAAGAGCCCCTGGAGTTTTGATTTTTGCCCTGTTTTTGTTGCTAGAGCTGGGCATGTCAGCAGGGTATGTATTCCTGGGGATTTTTCTTTAGTCCAAGCTCTGCATCTCCGGAGATTTCTGGACTATGCTGTCTGATCCTTGCAGGGCAAAATTTGGAGTGGCTTGAATGATATTGGCAGGGATGTGTTGCACCTTCTTCTTACATCAGCTCATATCACCTCTTCCAGCAGCCCAGGAGCAGCAGATTTCCTGGATAAATCAGATTCAGCTGCCCATCCCTGCAGCACAGCCCCACACAGTGCCCAGGCTCTGTGCTACAGGGTCCTGGTGCAAGAGCTCAGCAGCTCAGACCCCTCTAGCCTGGGCCATCAGCTGCACACCAGGGGTGATCAGGGATCACAGCTTCTCTTGCTTTTGGATGACATCTGTTCAAGTGATGCCCAGCATTAAACTCACCAGCAGCTGTTTTTTTTTTGTAACACAAGTATTAAAACCTGAGTGATGATTAAAACCTTCTAGGATGCAGAGTTATCCCATCTCCAGGGGCTGCTGCTCAAAACCCCTGCAGCCTCCAGTGCCACATGGCAGTGACACAGCTGGAACTGCAAAGCTGCTCTTCTGAGCCAAGTGAGGAAAACTTGGGGTTTGTTTGGGGTTGTTTTGATTGTTTTAAACATAAAACTTCACTTCCCCAAACGGAATTGTCAGAACAAGGCAGAGTTCTGCAGAATAACACAGCTCCTTGCTTGCTCCCCCAGGTGCTGAGATGGGGATGCTGGTCCTTCCAGCAGGCTGACTTTTTATTGTAGAAGGAGTTTCTGACAGAAAGAGGCAAGAAAACAGGGAAAAAACCAATCCTTGAATAAGTTCTGAGTAATGTCTGAGAATGAAAAGGTGCAGAGAGTGCAGCATGCACACTGCAGATCCAGCACAGGTACCTGCTGCCTTTCAAGCCCCTGTTGGGGTGGCAGAGAGGAAGATGAGGTCTGAAAGATGATGAAATATAAAGCCTAGAGAAGCTGTTTAAACAACAAAGAGCAGGAAGAAAGAAGAAAGTTATTACCCTGGGCCAGAAAATAAAAGATTGATGAGGGTAGTGCATAAGCAAGGTGATACCTAAAGTGATCAGAAATTTTTTGAAAAACCTTTTTATTGGGCCAAAAAATGCAGATTTATCGAAAGATAATTCCTAAACCAACACATTCTTATATATTTCTGCAACATTAAAATATCGGGGAAGAACATTTGGAAATTGAAATTTCTCATTTCATTTTTATAAAAAGGAGTGGTTTAGGTGTTTGAAAAGGTGAAGCATTGCACTGTCAGACAACTTGGAGCACTTTTCAAAGGTCAGAATCAAACCAGTGCATGTCAGGGTGGTAACAAGTGCTCCAGCTGACCCAAACTGTGTGCTTGGTGATTTTATCTAGCACAGCTTGCTCAGAGAAGCTGTGGATGCCCCATCCCTGGCAGTGCTCATGGGCAGGCTGGATGGGGCTTGGAGCAACCTGGGACATCTCTGCCATGGCAGAGGGGGAGTTAGAACCTGATGGTCCTTAAGGTCCCACCCCAAACATTTTTATGATTCTATGATCTCTCCAGTGTCATGAAACTCAAAATGCAGCCAGAACAGCCAGAAGCCCTTCTGTCTTAAAGAACTTATAGTCACATGTGAACAACTTATATTTCCCCAGGAGCATTTCAGCGAGCCCTTCTGTCACTGGATGTGATCTTGACTCACCTCTGAGTCCAGGTTAATTTATTTCAATTTTTTGGCCCCTACTCTAAGACACCTTGAAAAGGATGAACTCCTTGTGCATTTATATGAGTGTGAGACACAGAGCCTCCCCTTCCCAGCCCCAACCTAAGGGACACTCACCTGGCTGCAAGAGGGAGCCCATGCCAGCTACTGAGCTGGGAGGAAATGCTGCAGCTGTGTTTAATTTCTGCTGAGTTGCAGCTGATGTTTTAATTCTTAGGAAACACAGCAAGTTTATGTAACCTCTGTAGCACTCCTCTGATATTTAATAAAAGTGTAATAGCAGTCAAGCTACTGAACACACAAAGAAGACAATGAAATAGAGAAGGCATAATTTGCAGCTGAATAAAAGAATTCACTGACTAAAACTCAGCAAAGCTCTGACCTTTTATGTGTTTTTGGGTAGTAATGAATTATTTATAGGAATTATCATATGTACTTTGAATTCTGTGTTTGAAAGTTAACTAGAGCAGGCCAGAAGCACCATCACAATCTACAGACTCTCTTGTCACACAGCCAGCCTCACATGAGGCTTTATGGAATATGAAATTCATCTGTCCCCATTTGCAGCCCATGAAGGCACAACATTATCACTGCACAATGTAAGAATTTAAACACATGATGACTCCAAACTATGCATGGGGCAGCTCCTGTGGTATTTCACTGGCTAGAAAAATCATCATTATCTATCTATAGGAGCCCTTCTTGGCCTTCCAGCTGAAAGAACCCACTATCACCCACAGCTCTCACCTATATGCTTTGTTCAATTAATCCAGCATGTAATGCTTTGTTCTCATGAATTTTGGAGCTACTCTGATGTGCAGTAAAGGCAATTGAGACCTAATTTCATTATTCATCTCAATATGTTCCTGCTGCATTCAGAGAACAGACCATGGGCCCTCCTGTGGCTAATTTAGCACCTGCAAATCCCCATGATTAAAGCCAAAGGCTGCACAAGCCACAGGATGGATCTGCAGGAATATGCACACGTCAAATCATCCCACTTGCTGGGAAGAGCAGGTTTTTTTTTTCCTTTATAAACTTTGTACACCTGTTCCTGACTCAAAAGGAGACCATCATGCTTTAGTTCTTCAAGACCAGGCTGTGTCTCACAAGCTTTTATATATAGATATATAGATATATAGATATATAGATATATGTGTATTAACATACAAAAAAATATGTATTTAATTCCTTTTCACAAAATTTGAGTGTAGTTTCAGGGAAATCAATATACCTGGAGAATGTGGGCCATCAGATTGCAGCTGTTAACACTTACCTCCTCAGCTGCTACACTGAAGTTAAACCCAGGCTATTCAAGCTAAAATATTTAAGAAATTCCCAATGAAGCTTTCCTCAGCTGTGCCAACTGAAAATTGACCAAAAAGTCATTCTACTGTTTCCACTGAAAATGCAGCAACTTCTAGAAGTCTAAAATAGACACTGAAGTGCTTTAAAATTGAAGACTTTTGGTCTAAATTTGTGAGCTGCCATTAGAGTTGCTTAGCCTTAGCAGCTCATTCTTAGCTTGCACTCTTCAAGATGCTTCAGACTTTAGTAACCACTGCTGCACACAACCAAACCACAGCAGGAATTTGCATGCTTACCCTACCCCCTCCATATTTTGTTTCAGATTATGAATTTCAGCATTTTGGAAGACAATGGCAGGAAGATTGCGCACTTTAAGGCACAAAACCACGACACACTGAACTCTGCTTTCCTGCTATACAATAGCAAGGCTGTTTTTCTTCAACTGTACAACCCCTGCTGAAGCTGATCTTGCCAAGTTCAGTTTAGGATTTTTTTTTTTAACCACTGCATATGCATGACTGAATATTTGTTATGCAACCATAACAACTGTCCTTTTCAAGAAAGATTCCTGCATAATGCCAGCACAGAGAGTCCAAGGCAAACATGGTTTGATCTTAAAACTTTAATAGTAAAAAAAGTGTAAAACCAAACACACCGCTGAAAACTTACCAGTAAGAATGAGAATTTAAGTGTTCAAATTCAGAATAGTGCAAGTTTTCTTCACTCCCCTCCCCACCTCTTCCAAACTTAAATCACTTTGGTTAAGATACTCAGAAGTATTGGCAACAAATGAACTTTTGACTTATGTTTTTGGCTGTATTATTTCTAACAGGTACAGATTTAGTTTCAGTCTTTATAAATAAATCTGAGATACTTCTCTCTCAAATATCCATAGAGATCACTGCCAGCTTTACTCACATCTGGTTTCATAACATTTTGAAATGGGTTTCAAGATGGTTACAAAGCTCTATCTCCAGCAAGGTAGCAGCTCCTTAAACAGCTGAGCTGAACCTGTCCCAATCTCTTCAAGTAGTTTTATAAAATTTGATTATTTAGGTTTTGAACATTTGAGGATGGATCTTATATCAATGAAATTACTCTTGATTTACACCAAAGTAAGGTTAGAATTGGGGTCTGCTCTGTAGTATAGACTTTGTGCTAAACTTTTGTTGCTAGCATTCCCTTAGAAGAGTGAAAACAGCCAGAACAGAAACCTCACCTCAACTTCTGTTTTGATGGTTCAACCTTTAACTGAAGCCTCTAACTATAACTGAAGCCATGTAAGATTGGAAAAGAACACAACAAAAAGAAAATTGCATAATACAAAAAGGCAAATCCATAAAAGTTTACAAGTACACCATAACCACAAAATTGGGAGTATTTCTAAAAATTTGGGTTCAATGTAAGATACAACAAAACTAGCTTTACTAGTTAAATAAATTATTGCTCCATTTGACTCCATGCAGCATTGAAATGAACTCAGAACCCTTTTCTCTTTAATCTCTCATAAGAAATGATCGATATTGAAGAGAACTCGAGGCTCAGACTTACCGTACATTGCACTTCAACTTTTAAGACCTAATACTTGCTATTTAGGTCTCCTGTAGCCTAAGCTATCAAATGAATACGTTGTGCTCACCAGAACTATGTATTAAGAAACACCAAATGTTTAATGTAGTGACATAAGCACTTTTTGTTTTTAAGAAGGCAATCACAGATTGCAAGTTCTATAGGGTTGTGTAAAAACAAGTAGTGATCTCTTTCAGAAACTGAACTGAGAACACAAGCTGTTTGCTGTTCTTCACATACAGTTTAAATCACATTTGAGGCCCAGTTCTGTTTCTCATCATTTCAGTCCAAACACAAATTCAAAGGACAGCTCTAGGAGGAAATGACAAATCAAAGAACTTGGAGGCACGTGCTAAATGGCCAAGCACTGACATGGAATGCATGGTTTTTCAGTGACATTTGAGATATTTAAGATGTCCTTTGGTGAGACACTGAAGCAAGGTCTAATATTAAGCAGGCATAGTCACACATACAGAGATTTCTTACTGAATTGTGGCCAGAGCTTGATTCTTGCAAATCTAACTGCAAGCCTCAGGAGTAATGAAATTTCCAGTTGGAATCTCTTGATAAAGGTTCACATTTGAACAAGATTGTCTCCTGTGCTTACTTCTCATACTGAAGTAATTTAGAAATGCCAAACTAGGCCTTTCAACCTCTCATCCCCAAACCCTCTCCACCGTCAAAGACAGAAACTTAATGCAGCATTACAAGAAAGGGCATGATTCCTTCATAAGACTCCTAAAAGCATTAGTGCAATGCCTTTAATCTGTTTTGATCACTCTTATTTTTAAATAACCCTATTTTTTAAAGACTTGGATAAATACTATTCCTATTAAACCTTACTTCATCATTGTTAAGCACCATCGATCTACTTCCTTTGGGCACTGATACAAGAGCTTGTAATTAAATTTCAGTTTCAAGGCTTTAAAACATGGCAGCTGATTCAATAACTTACAGTGGAATCTAATACTTGGAAAACTGCCACTTAGCCTGAACAGTTGTATGCACTTGGTGTTAAACTCTTCCAGAGAACAGCCATATGCAAATGCTTATGTGGTAAATCAGGGTAAGATTTCAAGATAAGCAGTTAATTTCACTTGGCTACTCTAAGAGTGGATAAATTTTTTTTTCCCCACAAGTCATTTGTGCAGTGAGCCCATAAAGAGATTATTTCTTCTAAATAATCTTCATTTTTAGAAAGGAACACATCTTCATAAAATTGCTTTCACACTGGCACTGGGTATTCTTCTTCAAAGGCTTAGTCATTGTGTGGTTTCTCTGGAATACCCTATGGATAAAAAACATCAAACACATGTTAGGTTTTAATGCCATCTGATAAGTGACTACATTATGCAGTATTTTCAATTATTAAATAGTAAAGTAACTCCAGTTAGGCTGGCAATGACCTAGAGAGCACAGCTTATTTTAAAAGCTTAACAAGGACGTGCTCCCTAACTGTGGACAAAAAAAAAAAATCCCTATGGGTGTTTGTTGCCTCAATCAGTGCCTCTGAAAAATCCATCTGCCAATTGCATTTCTTTCCATAAGATTTTGTTATCTTTCCTCTCTATCTCAGTTTATTTCTTAGCAGAAGGCACTCAATGCTTCCCTTAACTGACATGAATTCAGTTTAAACAGCCCTTTTTCAAGCTGCCTTTAACCACAAGCTACTTCATTTTCCAGTCAAAGCCTGGTATCAGAGACTTACTCATTTCTTCCAAACTCTCTTTTCTAGTATGGAATGCAGCAATGTGTCACTACAGGATATTTAACCCATTTTTCTTTGAAACAAAGCTTGTAACTTGTTCTCTTTCTGAGGTCAAAATGCAAATATATTTTCAAGTACTGAATGCATTCTCAGTTCTCCAGCCTCTAGCACTAGTACACAATAGGTATTTGTGAGGCCCAAGTTCTGAATACCACACTAATTTGTCAGATGCTGAGAAAGATGGTTACAGCTCAAAAATGAAGTGTTGCCACCCACTTAACCCAGCTGATGAGCACTGACTGAGCAACTCTAGGTGTCAGAATGAGCAGAAAGAACTGATGGCAGCAGCAGCATCTTCACATCTTCTTTTGCTATAAAACCTACTAAAAGGAAACACTGGACTTCATCCTCAAGCTGGTGGCAAAGAAATCCCAACAAGCCAAACAAAACCCCAAAGTCTCTGCTAACAGCAGGTCTGCTGAAAGGTCACATTGCACTTTGGGAGCTCCCTTGAAATCCAGTGACTGGAAAGCAGCAAATATCTCCCAGCCAAGATTTATCAGCATGGGAGGAGAGGTCTCAGGGACACTTTTCATTTCTAACTGGAAAATCTAGACAGGGGCTGAGGAAGAAGCAAAGCAACTTTACTCCATTAATTTCCACAGGTGCCATCTTCTACTCTGGAAATATCTGTCACATGCATCAAACAGCTCAGGGGCTGCAGCACAATACAGCCAGAGAAATAACTGTTTAATTCAAGTATGGGTTAAAACATTGCTACATTTCAACTTCCTGCCACAACCACAATGGCTGACAAAACAGACGACAAGACTGACAGGAAAGCTGCAGGCAAGATCCAGGCTGATTTTAACTACACTCAGGTGAGATGCCAGGTGAAACAATAGTAAAGGAAAAAGTTCTATGTGTCTAAATTCATTTTAGCTCTTTCTTTAAGGCTGCCTTCCTTTGCTTTCTAACAGGAGCAGCAGAGCAACTGGAAAGCACTGTATGAAATACAGAACTGTAGCATAAAACCAACTATAATTTTATTTTGAGACTCTGCTGCAATACCAAAGCTTCAACAGAATTCAGTTAATGTATGGTTTCCACTTGATGTGAGTGGCAAATTTAAAAAGAGAAATTATGCTACCTCTTCCCTCCATACATGTACTCCTAAATAAAGCCAAATGCTGATTGCATGCATCAGTGAGATTTCAGAAGGGAGTACTGAACTTGTGTTTTAAAAAAACTTAAACACCCTTCAGTAAAAATTGAAGACGTAAACCACAGCAGCCTTAGGAAAGGTAACTTGAAGGGTGTTTTCCAGGATATAGGACTTACATAGCAAGGAAGACAGAAGTTAAATCAACATAATATTAATTATTATTATCCATCAGTGTCAGAACACCTTTCACAACCAAGCCTTAGGCTGATGTGCAAACACACAGCCAGGTTTACTCTTCAGTGTGCCACAAGGAAATAATTCCTTAAGAACCTGGCAAACAAGACAGCACTTTATATTATCTCTTTATATATGGAGTGATACTTGAATCATGTCTGAAGTAACCAGCAAGAGAATATTTGATTTTGGAGCAGTGGAATTTGATGCTATATAGGGACATTTCCCTATATATACTTTTGTGCATGAATAATTAGAGAAAGCCCAGCAGTGTCTCAGTTCTACAGCTACCCTAAATGTTAATTATAAACACTGATGGAGCAGGAGCAATGTACTGATTCCAGTCTTATTTTGGCTGCCACTGGAAAAAGTTAAATACAAAAGATATTCAAACACTTACTAAGACAATACCCACTCTACTGGCAACACAGGTTGTCTGCTTACAGCTCAGCTCTTAGGAATACATCTATTTAACTCTGACAGTTTGTGAGTCATACCCTTCAAGGCATAGTTTATTCTTGGACTAACAACAATGGAAGGCATTTGGATTGTTAAGGAAACTACTAATTATGCAGTAATTACCATAGCCAGCTGGCGTCCTATGTTTCCTACAGTCACACCTCCTGAGAAAAATATACATGGAAGCCAAGAACGAATGTAAAGGAAATCTGGGGATGTATACCTAGTGAAGAAAAGAGAACAAGTTAGAAAGTTAGAGACAAGTAACTTTAATCATCTTACATGCTCTTAACCAGATGCTACAGAATTCTCTCCCCTGGGCTTAAACAAAAAAACAAAACAAAACAAAACAAAACAAACAAACAAAAAAAAAAGGCAGCAACAGTGGAGACGAAAAGTCTTAATCTGGAAGACCAAATTAAGTCTGTAAACTTCACAAGCTTCTAAACGCCCTTGTTCTAGCCAGTAAAGTTTAGAAATTCACTCTGCTGAGAGCCAGCAGAGGTTCAGTTTTCTGAGGTGTTACCATTTCACCACACATCCCAATCCCAGTGCTCCCCACCTTCCACCCACAGTTCACAGTCTGGGCATTTGGAACAACTGGACCACTACCTTAGACAAACAAAACATCTTACAAAAATGTGCTAAATACATTAACAACTAAATTCCAGTTCATGTGCACCCATGCTTTTAGTTAAGACAAGAGAATTGAAATAGTATTTTAGCAGCTAACTTACTGATAAACACCATTATATACAAGAAACTGGGTTATCAGTGTTGCTACAAAGGCTATTGTTATTCCAAGTCCAAGACCACTTCTTGAACGATCAAATGTCCACCAAAGCCCCAGTGATAAGGCTGCCAGAGTCAGGGACAGCTGGATGTTGTTTGCAAAGTCTAATTTCTGGAAAAAGATGTTAAGGACAGTGCTTTTCAAGTCTGTGGACATCCTGTGGCCAAAACTGAACAAGTGAGAACAACTCTCTGTCTTTAAACACAATACATACAGGATTTGCTTTTCAGACCTGCCAAGCAATCATAGCTCTTGTTAACTCTGACTGGAGCATGACTGCAAAGTCAACATCAATTTTTGTCACACTGAGCATCTAGAGAATAGGCTACATTTTGAAACATTTAACTTTGATGGATTTTTGTCTCAAGTAACCTAAGTGAGCTGGATTACCCAGGTTTTCTGCTCAAGCCACCATATTTTTAATATAAAGAACACTTTTATTTTGTGCTTCTCACTAGCACATCACTAGTTAGTTGTGTTAACTTTTAGATGTGGACAAGATGTAGATTAAAACAACACAGCTTACACTGTTATGCTTGCAGCTATAGAAGACATACCTCAATATCAGTGAGCTGTGTTACACATCTTACAGTAGCCACTGCAGCCTACAGCATGTCTCACAGTGATATATGGTCTCTTCAAGGCAGGTCTTATAAGCTCTTGGAGATTTACATCCCACCCAAGATAGCTCAGCTACTTTAGAAGGCATAAAATCAGCTGGATGGCTGCTGTGGTAGCATTGGAAACAGAAAGTTTTAATAAAAGGAAAAACAACAAATCTCTTTACAGAGAACACCTGAGCCGGGTACAAGAGGTTCTTGCTCTTGGTAAAACACCTCACAAAAGCCATTGGTTCCTTTGTTCTCTTCTTTTTCTAGTGAATTGCTTAGGCAGGACTTTTTGGCTCCTATCCAATTTGCTATCCTTAAGTTTAAGGTGAAGTCCCTCAGGTCCTATGAAGTGCCTTTTTTACCTCATTGAGGAGAGAAACTTCTGGGCTTATTTCGTTTTTAAGGGGACAAAGGAGAGTTTTGTCACTCCGTCAACAGGGGGCACATTCCTACATCCCAGACCTTCTCTTCCAGGAGCACCACCCTTATCTTGGCAATCCTTCCCCAGACCCCAGAGAGCGGCAGAGCCAGTTTGCTGAGCCCAGAGCAAGCCCAGGGAGCAAACACTGCTGAAGGATACAGCACTGGCGTGGTTGATGCCCACGAAGACGGCGATGCAGCGCATGACGCTGGCCCACTCCCGCTTGAACTTGTGGGGCTCCCCGAGGTGGCTGTCGATGCAGGGGTACAGCAGGCCAACCACAGCTGCAAGAGAAGGAACAACACTTGCACCAGCTGCCAGGCAAGGATTACTCCAATATTGCTAAATATTAACTTGGCATGAAAGTGCTTGAGAAAGCAGCGAGGTGCTGATCACACTGCTGTAAGCCTGATGAAGAAAACACAATTATCAACTGCCTTTTCTACTTTAAAGAAGTAAAAGCCCAGCTCTTTGAACCTTTAAATATATATTGCATTGTTAAGGTTATCTGACTTGAAGCTCCTTTTGTTTAAAGAGATTTGTCACTTGACATCCTGAGCAAAGGCTTGTACCAATAAAAGCAAAGCACAATAAAAGCTTTGCCAGGAGTGGAATCTGTGTTCATTGCTCACGTGCAGGGCTGACAGCTTTATGAACATGATTCATCAGCTGTGAATCAGGCCCTGAATTAAATATTTGCATGGACTTAAAAGTTTATTAGCAGAGCTGCTTTCTCTCCTTCTGCTGGGCTGTAAGTCAGCCCAGGGCTCCTGTCCATGTCAGATGAATTTTGATACCAAACAGAAGCAGAGCTGAACTTAAACAAGCAGCTGCCATCAGTCTATTTATATCAGGGAAAAATAGACACACAATTAACCAGACAAAGTTTTTATCTCCATAAAGCATTTTTCAGCCTTTATCAGTATGAAAGTTGATAGAAGAAAAACATTGGGTAGTGTTAGCTCAGTTGCTGGCAAGAACACCAGATTTTCATTCTTCTAAGGATTGCAGCTCCCTGAGTTGTCACCAACTCCAGGGTTAGACATGCTGCTTTTACTGAGTGCAACTTCTCTGTTTATTAATTTCATTTCCTGCTCTTTTTTTAATCCCTTAAACTCCTAAGAATAAGAAATGCTATGTTAAGAAGGTTACAGAACATACTATTCCAAGACAGACATGTTCTGAAACAGCTTCATTGCTCTGATGCCAGCTACCAGGACTCTTGCCTTATGGTAACAGTTAAATTCCAAAGTTTAATCCAACTGTGAGAGCACTATGAGAACTCTCACTGGAGAATATCCCAGGCCAGCCTTTAATGAACCCTTAATGTTCATCCTTTAATGTTCATCCATTAATGAACACAGTCCATTATTCTTTTGAATTTACAGTTCATCATTCATACCCCCTTCACTGTGTGATACAAACAGACATCACATAACTGCATGAAACAAAAATATGCAGGAGTTGTTTGAAGTACTTTCAATGCAAATTAAAAACCATTACAGTGGGTTTATTTCCTAAAATTTAACTCCTTTTTAATCCTCCAGCCCTTCACCAAAACTTTGTCTAGACATGGACTGGGGGTTATGAATGATAAGCTACAAAATATGTGCCAGCTGCTGTGACAATCACACCATGGCCTGAGCCTCCTGTGCCTAGCAGCGGGCAAGGGACAGGCAGGTGACAGCCAGGGACAGCAGGCAGGGGCAAGGCAGGTGACAGGGCACAGTTAGGTGACAGGAGCAGCAGGCAAGGTGCTGAGAGCAAGCAGGTGATGGGGGCAGTGGGCAAGGGGCAGGCAGGTGACAGGGACAAGGGACAAGAGGGCAGCTGGCAGGGACAGTGGGCAAGGGGCACTGGGCAGGGGCTAGACCGGTGACAGGGGTGGGGGCCAGGGCAGTCACTTTTTAAACTGATTATCATGCTCCATATATTGCCTGGTAGAACATCATCATGTTATTTTAAGTCACCGGATGATAGATAATAAATCATCTCACTTCTAGATTTTTTGGTAGGAGTAGCACAAGCACATTTGTACAACTGTCTTTGAGAACAAATTCAAAGCCTCAGCAATGAATTTACAGTAGAAGGGCTGGTGACAGGGCTCGGTTGGGGCCCGGGGTCAGGCCGGTGACAGGGCTCGGGCCGGTGACAGGGCTCGGCTGGGGCTCTGTGGGGCCCGGGGCCGGTGACAGGGCTCGGCTGGGGCTCGGTGGGGCCGGGGCCGGCGACCGGCGCACGGACTTCGGTGGGCCCGGGCCGTGACAGGTCACCGGTGGCGGGCCACAGGCGGCGTGCCGCCGCACGTGACTTCCTTGTTGTGGCCCAGCCCGTGGCCAGTCGCAGGCGCAGCCAATGGCGAGCGATGCCCGCCACTCACCAGTTCGGCGGCAGCCAATGGGCAGCGGGGGCGGGGCCCACACGCGGGCGCGCGGGCCGGGGGCAGCGCGGGAGTCCCGCGCGGGGCGGGCGGCGCCGGGAGCGGCGGGAACGCCGCGGTCACCCCGAGCCCGAGTCCCGCTTCTAGCCAGGGACACCCCCCGATTCACCCGCGCACCGGCTCAAAACCGGCCCTGAGACACGCGGGGATGAAGCCAGGCGCGCATCCTCCCAAAAGCCCGAGCTCGCATCACTCGCTGCCGGATGGGAATGCGGGGCTCCCGCGCGCACGGGTCATGCATTCAGCCCCACCGCCTCTCCTCCACGAGAGGGTGAGGAAAAGCGCAAAATCACCCGTGGGGGTCAGCGACTCACCTGCTGCTGTGCCGCAGCACGGGGGCACCCACCAGGCAGAGGAGAAGAGAGTAGAAATCACTTCGTCAGGGAACAAAGTCACATTCCGCTGGATCTGCAGCAAGTTCAGCACCAGGGCCATGAAAGCACCCACGACGAAGAGCACCACGCTCCTCTGCACCAGGTGCTGACTCCAGTTCAAGGTGCTGCTGGTGCTGCTGGCGGTGCTGCTGGCGCTGGAGGTGCTGGGGCTGCGAGCTGCGCGACCTACCAGCGGCAGAGAGGGGCTCGGCACGGAGGAGCTCAGCATCTCGCCCACCTTGGCGGCCAGCCCCGCCGCCGTGCCCCCCAGCTGGCTCCTGTGCCTTCCTCTGGCAGTGCCGGAACAGCTCCAGGCGCAGCTCTCCAACCTGGGCATTGGCTCCTCCGGACACCTGAAACACACGCACGGACACACACGCTAGTAAAGCCCCCAGCAACGGGTCAGGCCGGCGCCTCCCTCCGCCGCATCCTCCAGCGCCGCCGGGGGATGCGGGGTGATCCCGGGGCTGCTCCGCCTCGTCCCCACGGGAGGACACGGACCCCGGCCCGCGACCCCCGCGGGGGCAGGGCTCGCCCCCTACTCGGGCCCATCCGTCTGTCCCCGCGTCCCGCCGCCCGCTCACCTCGGGATGGGTTGGGGGAGCTGCGCCGCTCCGCCGCCTCCCTGCCGGCTGCGCTCCGCCAGCCCGCGCCCCGGGGAAGGTTTATAAACCCCGAGCCGCGGATGTCACGTTACCCGCCGCCGACCTACCCGCGGCCGCAGGCAGCGCCGGGCCCGCCGCTCCGCTCCGCGCCGCCGCCCCGCCCGTCCCCTCCCGTCCCCTCCCCGCCGGGCGGGGCGAGCGCCGGGCGCGGGAGCCGCCGCGCCAGCCCCGGGCGGCCGCGGCCCCGCTCGGGTGAGGCGGCGCAGCCAATGGCGGGCGGGCGGCTGATATGACGTGCCGGACACACCACCCGCCTCCCGGGCCCGCCGCTCCGCCCGCAGCGCGGCGGCGGCGGCGGAAGAACCGGGCGGAACCGTGCGAGACCGTGCGGGGCCGTGCGGACGCGGCGGGAGCGCGCCGGGGATGCGCGCCGCCCCCGGGCGGGAAGGGGAGGGAAGGGCGGTGGAGGGATGGAGATGAGGGCAGTGGAGGGATGGAGATGAGGGCGATGGAGGGACGGAGATGCTGGCGGTGGAAGGGTGGAGATACTGGCGGTGGAGGGATGGGGATGCTGCTGGTGGTGATGCTGTCATGGAATCAGAGAATGGTCAAGGTTCGACGAGACTTTTAAGGTCATCGTGTCCAACTGTGAACCCAAGTGACCCTGTAGCCTTTAAATCTCTAAGCCACGTCACCCAGTGCCAGCTCCAAATGCCTCTTGAACACCTCCAGTGTCGGCATCTCTAGCTGGTCAGAGTGACCCCGAGAAAAGTTCCAAAGTCTGTTTTCCCAGCCTGGCGCTTGAAGAAAGAGTTAGGGCTCTTCATTTCTCATGTCCTGGGTCCTGACACTCCAGGGTGACTCCACCACCTCCCTGGGCAATCTATCCCAATGCCTGACCACCCTAAAAGTGATTTTTTTTTTTGGTTTCCAACTATCTAATTTGAATCTCCACAGTGTCATTTTAAGGCCACGTGTCGGTGGCCTTTGCAGCTAAGCGCTTGTGTGCTTGCCCAGCCTGCTGCGTGTCCCTTTGGGAGATGGAGTTAGTAACAGGGGAGGCTGAAGGTGTCTGCTGTGGCGTCTCCTGAAGACAAAGGGATCAGTGATCTCTGTCATAATTCTAAAATGGTGTAAGGGGATCCTGCCAAGCCCGTGACTCCGTGAGACGGTGGTGCCAAAGCCAGACGCTGCGTCAGCGAGCAGCCGTGGGGTGAGCGGAGGATCCGAGGCTCCTGACTGGTCCCTGACAGCCTGAGCAGCTGCTCTGCCAGCATTGGCAAAGCTCAGGTCACAATCCTCCCACACTAAAATAACAAAAAGCCAGTTAAACACAAGTTCACCCTCTGGACTCTGTGAGGGTTTGGGAAGAGGCCTGTCAGGGATGGTTAAGTGTGAGCTGTACATTATGGTAGAGTTTAACACCAAAAAATGAGGACACAGAGCAGGACTGAGCTCCCAGGGTTCCTTTTTGAGGCCCCAGTTCTCCAGGACATGTGGGAGGCTGGTGTATGCAGTAGCAATAGCTGGGCTTTGTGTTTATTAGCTGGCCTCAAAGGACCAGCAGATCTTTTCACATGAGGTGTGCCATCATTACACTTGGGAGGAGTATAGGACACAAGGGCTTCCCAAGTGATGGCACTGAGGATTTAAGGATAGCTGTTAGCCATGCCTGTGATGGTCCAGGATCAGTGGTCAGTGGTGGTTCAGTGGTGGTTCCAGTTGTCTTTCATTGATGTGTTAAATGTAGCAAATCAAATACATGAAATCAGTTGAATATAGGCAAAGAGGCAGGTCTTCTCTGCATATAATGAAGAGTAAAATTAACCTGGGATATGGCTGTCCCTTCTGATCTCTGTTCATTTCCAGCTGGGATGGAGAGAGTTAGCATAGCTGATCCTGCTGAGCAAAGTGCCTTTGGAAAATGTGCTGGACAGGTTGTTAGTGCCACTGCTGGAAGTGACAGATGAGCCCAGAATTTTTCTCTTAATGCCAACTGGGATCACCCCAGTAATGTCTTGCAGACCTTACTGCTGAACCAAGGTATTTGTGTACTGTACTCTGTACTTGGAATTGTAAATACTCAGTTTCTGTTGCTATTTATTGTACTGAAACAGCTTTTGGTTTTACTTTAATATGCTAAAATTGTTTAGATTCTTCTGACAGATTTTTTAAGACACAATATATTTCTCTTTCTTAATTTGTTTTTGGATTTTCCCTGACCCAGTTGGATCTGCTCAAAAAATTTGAGTCAACTATTTTGAGAGAAAACAGCCTTGATATACTGTCAGCTTCTGATGGGTTCCTCTGCAGAAATGTTTCATTTGTTTCAGGAAATCACATGCAGACCTAACACTTCCCCTCATGGCAACTGTGTATGAGCTTTGAATTGACACCGACAATTTATCTGCATCCCCAGACCACTAAGGAACACCTTTGGCATCTCTAAATAAGGGCTAGAGCTCATTCCCTGGGAAATACTCTTTCTTGGTGAATCACTCACTTTGAGATTTATCAACAGGATCCAAGATAAAATGATTCATCTTTATACAAAATCTCTTCCTGGACTTGGCTTATGGGAAACAAATATAATTCATCTTTGCTTGTGCTGCATCTCTTCTTTATTTGAAAAAAAAATCTTTCTGTATTTAAATTCTCCCCCTGAATCTTGCTTATATTTTCAGTGTTTGAGCAGAGTTTACATTCCCTTGTGCTGCATCTGCTAGTTTTCCTTCCTGAAAGAACCTCTTAAGCAATATTTTTTATCCTGTGTTTTTCCTTTCCTCATGGGTATGCCTCTTTTGCTACTTCCTGCAGAATATTTTATTTGAATATTTTATATGGTTTTTTTTCATATTCATGATATCATGTGGTGGTGCCCTTCTTTCTTCCTGGTTCCTTTCAGACAACAGGGAACAACTTCTGAGAGGGTAAAACTTGCTGCAGCTTTTCCAAAACCAGCTGAATCAGTGCAAATCTAAACTATTCAGTAACCTGTCCCTGAGCATATTTTCCCCAAAGTTACCCACTTAGAATAAAGGTTAAATGCCCCTTTTGTTCGTGTTGCTTTACTGTCCTGTTGCTTTACATTTCTTTTTGGAATCCTAAGGAAGGTTAGGCCTCAGCATGCTTTGATTAATGCCTGAAATTTTATGCTTAACAGTTATTTCTGGAAAGAAGCTCTCACATGTCTTTGTAAGATTAATGACATCGTTATTTTTATCTCATCCCTTAGCAAAGGCAGAAGAATCTCTAAGTACTCAGCACTGCTGCTCATTACATAAATAAATAATTTCACCTGTTCTTTCACACTTTCTGTGTTAAACTCTGTGATGTTCTGGAATCTGACAATGTGCTTGCCTCATGAGCACTGTCTCATGGGCCTCTTGTGTGGGAAGCTTAGGATACTTGGACAATTTATTTTTCTCCCTACTTAAACTAGATCAAAACATGAGCTGTCTGCTGATATAAGCTCAGAAGGCAGTGGTGGAGAATCACAGAGCAAGGCCTGATTTATGTGTAAAACTGCTCTCCCTCTGCTTCACTGGAGATTTTTTTGACTTTTTTCACCTTCAAGACTTTCTCTTATTGATGCAGAGAATAGAAACCTTCCCAGTCATATGCTCAGCCTTAATCTCCTGTGTCTCCATAAAAGGATTTAGTGACATTCATTGTTTGATTCCCCATGCCAACCCTACGTACAAGAGTTCAAAAAATCTTTTGACATCAGTGGCAGTCTGTCATCCTGAGTTCTTTGCTTTATCAGAGGTCTCCAGTGTAGTTGTGTGAATTCTCAGGAACCTGCAGCAAAGCCTGCAGATCATACAATCATAGAATGGTGTGGGTTGGAAGGAACCTTGAAGATCATCCTACTCCAAACCCCCTGCCTTGGGCAGGGACACCTTCCACCATCCCAGGCTGCTCAGAGCTCCATCCACCCTGTCCTTGAGCACTTCCAGCGATGGGACATCCAAATTCCCTTGGCAACCTGTGCCAGGGTCTGACCACACTCACAACAAAGAATTTCTTCCTGCTATCTAATCGAAACCTGCTGTCAAGGTGAACCATTCTCCCTTGTCCTGTCACTCCAGGCTCTTGTGAAAAGTCCCTCTCCATTTTTCTTGAGGGCTCCCTTCAGGTACTGGAAGGTCACAATTAGGTCACAGCTTTTTCAGGCTGAGCAATCCCAATTCTCTCAGCCTTTCCTTCTAAGAGAGGTGCTCCATCCCTCTCATCCTCTTGGTGGCCTTCCCAGAGTTGCACCATGTCCTTCCTGATTTGGGGACCCCAGATCTGGATGCAGCACTCCACGTGGGGTCTCACCAGAACAGAGACAGCATCCCCTCCCTCTCCCTGCTGCCCTTTGGATGCAGCCCAGGGCGTGGGTGTGAGTGAACATGGCCAGGTCATGAACAGCTTCCCATCCACCAGCACCCCCAAATCCCTCTTGATCTGTTCCTCCTCCAGCCTGGATTGTCACCAGCATGGCCCAAACCCAGATCAGCACCTTGCACTTGGCTTAGACCACAGGGAGATTCCTGTGGGCCACTTCTCAAGTTCATCCAGGGCCTTCTTCAGGTGTGGCCACTGCACCACCCAGCTTGGTGTCATCTGTAAACTTGGTGAGGCTGCCCCAGTCCCTTTGTCTGGGTCATTAATGAACACATTAAATTCATTAAATAACATTAATGAAGACATTAAATAAAGCTGGTTCCAGTGAGGACCCTGGAGGACACCAGACCCTGGAGGACACCACTTGTCACTGATGTCCTGTTCCTTCTCAGAGGTCAGAATGCCTGAGAGGGAAAAGGTGTATGCTGAGTTCTGCAGGGTGTTTCTGTGAGATTGCCCAAGCCCCAGGGCAGGAGCTCATTAAAAGCTGAAAGGAGAAGGACAGGGAGTGATTACAGGGTACAACAGGCAGGATGCAGAACGTACAAGCTCTGAACAAGGCAAACTCCAGCCAGAACACTTCAGGCTTGTAAAACAAAGGGGGAAAACAAACTGTGTTGGTTGTTAGTGTATAATAACATGAGTCATCCACAGTGAGCAGAGCTTAAGAACTTGGCTGCTTTTACATAATCTGAGGGTGAGGAACAATAGTTGGAGTTTGAACATGGAAATTAAACCCTAAGATATCCAAATAAAGCCCTGTCTTTGTGTGGTTAATAATATTGTAGTGGGCATGTGACAAATGTTAATGGAACGTTTTTTGTTTAGTTGCCGATGTTTCTCTAGCTGCTTTTTCTTTTACCAGAACAAAACAGAAAGAACAATTCTATGCAGGCTGCTGTCTTCAAATGTCTATAAATCCATGTAACAACTATCATATAATTAGCCAGCCAACATCCCACATGCAGCTGTGGGCACTGACTCCCTGTCAATGAACCTCTGTCCTGACACAAAGGCAGTGCCTCTGCCTCGCTTTTGACTTCATTCATCAGCACAGTTCTGCATATTTATGTAGCAGAGAGTTCAGTGAGTTCATACTTGGTATTCAAAGTGGTGATTTAATCTAAACTTTATTATGAAAAAAAGCTGTTTGTTGGTTATATTGCTGGAAAAGTTACTTTGGTGATGACAGTGGGTTGTGAGGCTGGCCTGAGCATCATTACTGAGGCAAGCTCTTCTATCCAGGTGTGGGTAAAATTGTTGATACTCTAATCTTTCTATATTTTCATTTATACATGTATTTATACTATGTCCAGACCTTTAAAGATATTGATTAGAAGTGATGCTTCCATATTTTTTTTAACATTAGCTGTGACATAAAGAGCAGGGCACAATGGACCAGGTTTCCTTGAGGGTAAATTTATTGACTGTAATAACTTTTTAAAGGAGTAGCTAGTCAAGTGTCATCTGAGGGAGTGGCCTGTGTCTTATAATAGTAGTCCAAGTCATGACAGACTAAAGATTAGAGACTAAATAGATGAAATAAAAAGAAGTATCATGATAAGCCACCAAACAATAGGAACATTGTATTTTAAATACATTTATTTCTTGATGAAAACATTTCTTGCATAAAGAAGAAGACTAGATACATTTCTATCACCAGTCCTTGCATAACATTAGTCCTTTGCAGAAAGGCACCTCCAAGGTGTGTGTTCAGGAGAGCATGTCCATGGTTGATTTAAGATTAAATGATTTTCATTTGTTTGGTGACTTTGGACTCAGTCATGCCCACATAGGATAAAAAGGAACTTCCCTTAAAAATGCATTGTGTCTTCCTGTTACATCCCTCTTCTTATGACACTTAATTCTAGCCCTTTTCCTCTAAGGTAGGCAGCCTCCCAGTTACTCTTGTCATATGTGCCTGAGGAAGATGCTTCTGGAATTAATATTTTCTAGTTTTTAGGGTTAAACATGAAATCCCCCAAAAGTGGTACACCAGCTTACTTCAGGGTTTAGATTTCATGGTGTTTCATAGTGGGGGAGGCATGCAGTGGCACTGTAGGTACTGAGCTGGGAATGAGTGGTTACAGAGGACGGGAAGGAGCTCTGCAGCATCCTCATTTTCCAAACTCTCCTCACTTTGTTGAGCAGAAGGACTGTTCCCACCTCAGAGGCTGCAGCCTCCGTGTCTGATGGGATGGGCAAGCTCTAGATCAGATCAGAACTCCTTGGCTCTGCCCCTTGCTTTCCCATCCTTCCCATGGCAATAACTATAAATAGAGCAGGAACAGACTCAGTGTCACACACTCTGGTTGTGTCTGTACATCCTCATGTCCCTTCAATTCAGGAGCAATGGCCAAGAGCTTTAGAGCTGTTCCTCTCATATGGAAAACACTTTTTCCCACAACTTTTCTCATTGGATGATTCTGCCCAATTCACACTGCTATAAAAAAAAGAAAAAAAAAGAAAAAAAAGAAGCCTTTAAGACATCTGTAGTTTGTCTTGAAGGGCAATATTATGACTACATGAAAGAGATCAGTGCCCAAGTACTGCCAGTTCGTCTTCCAGGCTACCATCCTGAAAATATGAGAATGTGGAGCTAACCTACCTATGATTTTCCCCCCCCATCATTCTGTTGAGATTTATATTCAGGGAGCTGGCTTGGGTTTGAGCAGGAGAATGGGAAAAGGTTTCCAGTGTTAAGCTGCCCATGGAAGCAGGAAGAGCAGTGCAGAGGAGAAGCACCAGAGAGAGAACCTGCACGTGTGCTGGTGCATAATGAGGTGTGGAACTGTGGTTTACATGTTGCTTCATGATTGGTACTGTAAATATTGCTGCTTTTCAGGCAAAATCTCAAGTTTTCCATGTCACTGATTGCATCAGTACTCTTCAATGCAGCTCACTGTACCTTGGTGGGGAAAATTGCTGTTGGTTTCAGATTATCAAGCTGAACTTTAAGTTAAAAATGTGCAGCATATGGGAAGCCTACAACTTTGCCTGGAGAGATACTTTAGAAACTGCTGAAGCTAGGTGATGGTGAAAAATGTGTTTATGTAAAGCCAAACCCTTCAGCTTTTACTCATAAAAGGACACACTTGTAATAATGAGATCAGGCCACTTGCATGCAAACTCAAAGGACTAATTAAGTGCCAAGTTTGTTCTAGCTATACACTAATGCAAATCATTGCACTGCAGGACTGGACCTTAGCAGCTTCAAATGTGCCACTGTAAATGTTACTGTTTCTATAGGTACTAAAACAGATCAAATCAAATCCTAGGCAGACTTAACCTCATTAATGATCTGAGCTGGGTGCTGCCAGCTTCATTTGCTTATCCAGGCATATTTTTGGATGTTGCTTGTGCAGAGTGCTGAAGAAGAAGCTCAGAACACATTGGACAGCAATATCCTTGGTTCAGGATCATGCACTGTGCCCACACTGCTCTGCTTAATGCCTGTAATGGTGCTGAAGTTAGTAGCTGTTGCTTTTAGCTGTTGCCCTTGGACAGAGCAGGGGGAAATAGAATCTCCAAAGGCTGCTGAGATCCCAGTTTGTCTGGGCTGGCCTTGGGAGTGCCCATTTCTGTCCTCTGACTGTAGCAAAAGCTTCTGCTTTCTTTATTTAGAGGGAAGGAAGGATAGACTCAAGCTGTGAGGTCAGAGGGCAGCTGTATGTTCCTACCCTGTTATCATACAGAATGGTCTGTGGGTGTAGCACTCACCAGGTTTCACTGTTTGTCCAGGTTTGTTTGGGAATTGCCTCACAAAGTCAGGTGCTCGTGGCATTGGTAAAGATGAGGTTGGTGCCTTCACGGATGTTGCAGAGGCTGCAAGCTGTGATTGCAGAAAGATCCCAGGGCAGACAGGCATTAACCTCTTGGGTGTTACTGGTTAATAACGTCCCGCATCCGGCAAGAGAGAAAAAACACCAGGAATGAAATCCAATAACCCTGTCAGAGAAAACAGAAGAAACCAATATGTGGAAACCCAGAGCATTTGGAATATTTCCCTGTCTGCTCTGGGGTGCCCTGACCCCAGGGGAGCACTGACTTTGACCCTCATTCATGGAGAAAGTTTCCCAGACTTCAAGATAGACTGGAATCCACAAAAGTGTGAAGTAGATTATAGAGAGTAGTGCAGGTGTGTCACTTGGTGAGAAATTGAGGTTTTGGGATTTTTAGTATGTTGTGGATGGAAGCAAGATGGAGGGCACAGGGTGTTGTCCTGAGTTTCTTCTTCATGCTTCTTCTTCCTTCTTCTCCATGGGTCTGGGTGGCATTTTGTAATTGGGTGGAAAAGTCCACTTTGCAGCTCTGTGGGATCAGTTATTGGGTTTAAAGGGAAATAATCCAGGTGTCAGTTCTTAATTGGATAGTTTAGTCTTGAAAGACCTTGGAACAAGAGACTGTTGTCCATTTTGTGCCTTCTAATGAAAAGCTGCCAAACTCACAGTTGTGAGGCTGTTTTACTGATAAGAAATAGTAAACACTTGAGTCCAAACATGAACTACTGTCTCTAGTGTCATCAATCCAGACTCAGAAAAACCAATGACTGGTACCCCCACACCAATACAAAACATCTCAAGATGAATGGCTTTGTGCCCTGCCTGAGAAGCCAGAAAGTCTGTGCAGCCCATCTGAGAAGCTCTTGGTCTTCTCATCAGCCAGCCTGGGCATCTATTCAACTGAATGTGTATTTAATTTTCTCACACGCACTGGAGGAATCTCAGCTGGAAAAATCAGCCAGACAACTTCCCCTATGTCTGAATCAGCAGCACAAAGATTTGTGGTTATCAAAGACAGCTTGCCCCTAATTTTTAACATTTGAGAATCTGCTGGTTTGCTGTTCCATGGTTAGCTGGTTGCCTGTTTGCATGCAGAAATCTGTTCTTGTGCTGTGTTGTTTCTCTGGAATGCTGTGAGCAGTTGTTTTTGTTTGTTCCTACTTGGGTGGAGCTGACTGTCTAATTGGGTAAATATTTGCAATGCCATACTTGCATGCACAGAAGACAAAGAGGGCTGGACTCCTGTTGACATAAAGGGCCTTTTACACCAGCCCAGCAATGTAAAGGCTTAAATAAAATTGATAAATACAAACACCAGCCCAGCAATGTAAAGGCTTAAATAAAATTGATAAGTACAAAACCACTCCTTATGTTTAGCCCATATAAAGTGGATTTAATTTAACTGTTATGGCCATATTTATTTCTAATTACAGATGGACTGTATTTTCCAACATGATTACAACCATGAAGGGGTTATTCACTCTGCCTTATTCACTGATTGCAAGTTCAAAACTGTTGGACTTCACTGTGTGGAAGTTAGCCCTGTTAATAAAATGGTATTTTTACCAGAGTGCATTTGGATATCAAGGGTGAGTTTTCCACAGATGTAGAAATTGCCTAAGTGAGCATTAGTAGGTCCAAATACCTAAAGGTGTTTTGAAAATTGCAAGCTTGTGGTGCTCAGGGAAGGTGTGTTTGTATATATAAAATACATACCTTGCATAAACCTTATCGGGTGACTATTGCATATGTAATCATTAGCTCCAAAGTACACTATAAATATCCACACACATAGATTCTAAAGATTTATCATTGAAGAGGCTATTAATAGGTAATTGAGCCTTTCTTTGAGCAAATGTTACTAAAAATGGTTGTGGCATGAGGAGAAGGGAACTTGAACTCCACAGCTGAGGTTTTGTGTAGACCTAGTTCAGCTTCTTTTTATCTCTTGCTGTCACAGCCTGGACCTTATTTGGAATGGATTTACTCTGGCTAGTCTTGAAAGACTTGCACAGTCTCATAAAGCCATTGCTTCACACACACCTGAACAGAACAAGAGTCTGTCTGTAGGACTAAGACAAAATCTTTAGTACATGAGGGTTTTATTTTATTAACAATTATTTGTCTTGTTTGGACTTCTCACTATATTTTTTCGAGGTTCAACTATTTATTCCTGTCTTCGAAAAACAAACAAGGATAATTGAGAGTTTCACCTCCATAAGGCCAAGCTCTGATTCTCTTACACCACCTGGTATCTCGCTTAGTCATCAGTTCCACTGGGTTCACTGATACCAGCTGTGGTGCCAAAGCCTGTGATTAGCACGGTGCAGCCATCCCCTCCTCCACTCCTCCCAATCCTTTTCTGCAAGTCACAGCTTTTTGTCTGCCTTTATGATGTGAGAATTGAGGCTCAGGTTGCCTCTGAGCAAGCACGGATTGACCAGGTGCTCAGCCATATCTCTGCTCCTGCAGAGTTCATCCCATTGCTCGTGGATCTCCCCACGTCACCATCCTGTGACCCAGGCAGCACAGGTTGCCTGCAGGTTTTGGCTGTATCTGTTCCCTGGTCTAATCCTCTCCCGGGCAGTGTGGTGGGTGAGGCAGGGCAGCTGCAGAGGTGTGGAGCCTGCTGAGGTCAGTGGTGCCCCTGCCCGTTCTGCCCTCCCTGTGTGTCTCAGTGCAGCTCACCACCCAGCCCTTCCACCAGGGATGTGCTCAGTAGTTTCCTATGAGCTCACTCAGCCTGTTTTTGTGTCAAGTGATGGCAAACTGACTATAAATTTTCATGTTGTTGGCATCTTTTCACTTGCTGTTGTGGATTCTTGTAAGCTCATGTTGAGTATTCCCCTCAGTCACGCATAACTGGAGTTCATAAAAATACAAATGATTCTGTGTTTCTCCTTTCTGTCTTCATTCTGAAAACTTCTTGAACTTTAATTCATAGTGACCTTTATCCAGCTGTAAAAAATTTTTTAAACTGTACAGTAGTTTGAAAGGTAGGGGACAAGTAGGAAAGTGAATATTAGTGAAGGTAGCGAGACTGAAATAAAGCTCCTTTCATTAAGAAAACAGGTTAAAATCAGTAGCACTTCCCTCCCCCAGTTAGATACTGGTGAGAGGGCAGGAGGTTTCATATTGATTGCTGTTGTAATGAAGTTGATTGCTCCTAGGATTGAAGAGATACCCTAGGTGTAGGGAGAAGATTGTGAGGTTGACTGAGGCTCTGGCGTACTGACAGTGATCCTTGTGATGTTGTGCTCACCAGTCCTATTCCTCTGCCGTGTTTTTCCTGTTCCTTGTGTGTAAACAAACTGTAATCATAACACCCTGACACCCAGTCCTCACCTTCTGGCAGCCGCCCCTGGAAATTACTTCCTCCTTCATGTCTTGCCTTTTCTCTGGGTCCTGCATTTAGGGAAACTGGTGATCTCTGTGTGACTACCCCAGGACATTTCTGACTCTCCACCAGACCTTTTTCACACCAACACTGTGTTTTCTGAATACTTCCATCTGGTTTTGCTTGGAGTTTGGACAGAGCTTTCTAACCTGGATTTTATATGTATTTCCTTGACTGTCCTGTAAATGCTTATCTGAGCTGGACAGGAAGAACTTGTTCTGTTGTTTGGTCTGGGGATGTTACTGAAGACTCATTAAAGTAGCAGAGAAGCATTCATGAGGCTGGGGAAGGAATGTTGTCATTTTGTGCTTCTGCTCACCTGCCTGGATCTGCTGAAGCAAAGGGTTCCATTCACAAGGGAAATTCTGTCATGAATGTCTGGTGCTAGGACTGGCAGCCAGTCAGAAATGTCTAACTGCCCAATGACTTTCCCCACAAGAAAAAGGTAAATTTGCACTTGAAATTTTCAATCACGTGTAAAGTCCGAATCTTGATTTGCTCAGGGAGGTCGTTAACATTTAGCTTTGTATTAGGAAATACCCTTTACCAATAAATTTCAATGGGAAAAGCGAAGGCTTGGGGTTGTTCCAAAAGATTCATTCATGAAAAATTCTGCTGAAAGAAAAAAGGAAATCTACAATTTTTTAAAGACTTTCTCTATCTGGAATGAATGTTTTAATCTAGGCTAAGTGTACATTTTACAGACAATTCAACTCCATTTTAATTCAACTGATGCAACACTGTAATAAATAATGTAAGAATTAGTGGCATGTCTTTAATGTTCTTGCCTGCATAACGTCTCTGGATTCTCTGCAGGAATAAAGCCTGCTGTTATTTCATGTTGAAGGTGAAGTGTGTCCATCAATGTCTTTCCCAGGGGAGCAGAGAGAACAAGGCTTGGGAGAAGGTTTGGCACACACACTCCTCGTGAGGAGCAAACTTGCACGGCAGCTTGTCTTTAACTCTTCCCAAGCAGTGGAGCGTGTCATTGCTTTTGCAATAAACCATTCCTCAGGAACAGATATAGACTGGCTGAAAAATAATTAAAAACTTAATTTTCTGTAATACTGTCCATCAAACAACTTTACTCAATCTTTTTGAAAGGCTGCTCTGCAGCATGGAAAAAAGACTGGCAGCAGTGCAAGAACAGGGAGTATTTATGACCAGTGGAAGCATGGTTGGCCTTTTGCCCTAGAGAAATGGCTGGATGAGATCTTCTGCCTAAACCAAGCATTAATAAAATAATTTGGACCTAGGCTTGAGGTGATGATGTTTGGCAAAGCAGCTGCAAAGCTTTTTTTACTGCCCAGACTGATACTGACCTGCAGGGATGTGCCTAGGTTCTGTTGTGTGCAAACCCACAGCTGTGGATTTGATCAACCCTCTCTTTTGGAAAAACCTGAATTTTTACTGAGATATACATTTTGTACATTAGGTCTTTTACAAAGATTTGGTCCCAATAGCCAAAATCCTGTTGGATTTGTCTCCTGCAGTTGCTTTACAGTTTGTTGTGTAGCACCTCAAGAAAGGCAAACAAAGCTTTTTCCTCCTCTGGACAGCTGTTAGGGACAGATCCATTCACTCAACTGCTCAAGAGAACAACATCCAAAACTGGGTATCTTATTCCAAACTAGCACGCATAAAAATTCTCTTCTTCCTAGGTCCACAGTTCCATTGGGTAGGTTTTCAACATATAACTAAAGACCAAGAGCAAATACAACAAACCCTAATATCAGTATCAGTGTCACTAGTGACCTAGTCTGCTGGTAAGCACATTTTTTCCCCCCAAACTGCCTGAATCATAATTTTTCCAAAATTTTTTCCTATTTCCTTTCCTCATTGAGTCCATCTGATAATGCCAGCAGACATTATTTCATCTCCTGAGAAGACTGAAAAGGGGAGGATTCAGAGCTAGTGCAAATTCACTTTTCCCTGCTTACCCATTAATCTGTGTCAAGTTATGCTGGATGTGCTATTCTGAGAGACAGCTCAGGCTTCTTTATCTGTCACAGTAGCACTGCTTTGCTTTTCAAATCAGCAAACAAGAAGCCATGTCCTAAACAGGCCACTTCATTATCTTTTGTGTTGGTTATTTTTGTGGGGTGGTTTTTTTTTCCCTCACAAAAACATAAATAATTCTTTATCCCTGATAATAATTAAAAGCTGTATTTTCCCTTGTAGATCATAAACTGAATGGAGAGCCTGCAGCCATTTGTGTGTCCCTTCAATGGGGAAATCAATTCTCAGTTATCTACGCTTGGCTTGTCTGGCTTGAGGATTAACCAGGCTGGGGATGCACTGACCTCAGTTCATTCACCACGGGCAAAGTTGATTTTGGAGCAGGAGACTCTATTGATCCCAGCAGTGCTGCCTGCACATCTGTCAGTTCCAGGGCTCCCTCCAGCTCATCTGCACATCATCTCTGTCACTCACAGCTGTGTGGAGGCCCCTCCACAGCCTCTGCAGGCTGCTGCCATGGCCAGTCCTGCAGCAGCAGGGGGATACAACACTTCCTTCCGCATTGACTTATTGGCATAAACTGAGTTTATTTATGCTCCTGGACCCA
Source organism: Zonotrichia leucophrys gambelii (assembly GCF_028769735.1). Lineage (NCBI taxonomy): Eukaryota > Metazoa > Chordata > Aves > Passeriformes > Passerellidae > Zonotrichia > Zonotrichia leucophrys. The sequence goes on along the minus strand of NC_088171.1, from coordinate 8,752,999 downwards.
CGGTGGCAGCCCCTCAGCTGTCGGAAGCTGAGGAAACAATCTTCTTTGCTCCTTAGATCACCAGCAGAGGAGACGTTTCCAACTTTAAATAAACCAGTTTGTTACTAGTTCATTGAATTTATTTAGTACAGAACTGGGGGAGATTGATACACTGTGCTTGTAGGCAAGGCTGCTCTTTCTGAAACCTGGTCATGGCTACAGCAAGATCCTGTTCCAAGTGTTTCCCAGCAAAATGGTTTTCCTTTTCACCCTCAGCAGCAAACATGGACTGCTTGAACTTGTATTTACTTGAAATAATTAGAATGTGCTGAGTTTAGGTCTTAATGCAGGTCATCAGTTAAATTTTAAATGTTTAGGTGCTTAAATAATAGACTCCTCGTTAAAGTGATATCAACAAAAAGGATCTAATTTGTTTTGTTTAATTGGAAAAAAAATTGCAGATTTGTATTTGCCTTGTTATCTCTATCTTTTATTATTGCAAAGAGATTCTGAATAGAGATGTTATCTCCTCTTTAGCTGTGCTCTTGCAATCTTGCAATTCGTCAAACCAGTAATTTATGTTTCTGTTGAAAGGAGATGAGAAGTAATTAACTCATGCATTGCATCCTTGTCTTCGTGGGCCTTTCATTTTCAGTAAGCATCTACACTAAAAGGTTTTTTTTTTAAATTTCAGACTCTTCAGACCTCCTGGGCTTCCTCAGGAGGGCCAGCACTCTGAGCAGTGTCCGTGAGCGCTTGATGCCTTGCAGAATTAAGTCCCAGGAGTCTAGTCCTGCATTGATGTCATTGGTCACATCCACACTGAACTCAGCCCAGCAACTGCAATCCAGGGGTAGCAGGGTTCTTTGTCCCACTGAATTACTGGCCCTGGTTCCCAGGACATTTCCTCACTCTGCCAGGCACATCCACAAGTTGTTTGCTTGCCTGTGTGTGCTGCTGGCAGCCTGCATTCCTGGATGACCTGTTTTTGCAAGAGTGACATGCCCGTGGCAGCAGCATTTTATTGGCCCTTGCTGGGCTGACACCACTGCAGTGAGAGTGCTCCTGGTCAGTGACACTGCAAGCCCTGGCAAGATGAGCAAACTCACCTCCTGCCAGCTTTGCAGCAGCTTTTATGGCAGTCACTTTCTAGCAGGAGAGGATGGGCTCATGAGGATGTGTTTTCCATTGGCAGACCCAACTCCAAGGCTGACCAGAGAGCATGGCCAGAGTGGCGACAGAAATGAGGAGTTTCTGTGCAGAGCTCACCAATAAAGGAATCTGGACACCCTCCTCTTGTCCTACTGACCTGGTACTGAATCACATATAACTCATGGTTTCCTTTGTAGTTTCATCTTCCTCAGCTAAAATTGTAAGGGTGTGACAGATCAGCAGAGGTCAGGTGAGACTGGATGGAAGGGGAGGAGCTGCTCTCATTTAGATTTTTTTTTCTCTGTAACACAGTTGGTCACACCTCTAATAGCCAGACTCAGCTGTGTTTTCAGGTAATCTTAATAACAGGTTGCTAGAGTGCTTAGCTTGTTCAATCCATTCAGTAATTAGAGCTGGTGCTGAAGTCATAAAACTGAGTATGTAGTGAGATCTTAATGAACACAGTAATTGTCTGCAAGTACAGCTCTGTAGAGCTTCCTCATGGATGGAGCAGTGCAGTCACCAAACAGGGCAGGTCCTTGTGGCAGCTGGGGACAAAACCTGAGCATTTAAGTGACCATCAGTGAGATCAGCAGTGCAGGCAAAGGAAATTAAAGCCAGCAGCACTCCAGCTGGATTGGTTGTTTTTCCAAGTCTCAAAGTGCTGGGAACTTTGTGTTTTTATTCAGTGTTAAGGCTGATACTGCCAGCAATATCCACATGCTGAGGCAATGTTTGTAATGACTCAGGGGAAGAAGCTGTCCACTGAATCACCAGCATCCAAACCTGAAGAGCCCAACTGCTTTCTGTAAATCTGAATGTAATTAAGCATTGTCTTGTTCTTTTCATTAGGCATGAAATAACCATAGATGATGAGACACCACTTACATAACAGTTAAAATATTACTTGTTTTAGTTTTCTAGCCCAGAATCTGGAATGTATTTCAATGTGTGTTTTATAAGGACTGAGAAAAGGATAAAACAAATAACAAAGGATAAAACAAATAGAAAAGGATAAAACAAATAGAAGAAATGTATACCCTAAATGTGAAAGCAACATTTCTGCTCATGAAATTCCTAAACCAGATGTTGTTAGAAGCTGGAAAAATATTCTAGAGGGAACACCATGCAAGCTTGTGCTGTTCTTGACCCACTGGCTGTTGTCAGACCCTGGAGTAGCAGGAGCTTTGATTTGATCTAGGGTGGCTGTCGTCAGCACTCCCCATGTTCTTTGAACACCACAAGCAGTTGCATCAGATTAGAAGAACAGGCAATGGGTGTTCCAGACTGTCCCAAAAATATGTAATAAAAAAAACACCAGGTAAACATTGCATGAGGATGTGATTAATGTCAGAAGAACATTGTGGAAGTCCAAGGAATGGCAAAAATTAATAATAATAACAGAAAATATGTATTTTTCAAGATCTAGAATGTAGTAAGAAAGATCTCCAGGGATGAATATCATTTAGTTTCAAAAGCAGACTAACTGAAAGGCTAGCAAATGCTGTAAAAGAAATGTTCTCACATTTTCATCTGTTGACCTGCTAATTTTTTATTTTTTGCTTTAAAGCATTTGTTACAAGAACTGTTCTGCAAATAATCTGGGGGCTTTTTTTTTTCTTTGTTTTGTTTTGTTTGTTAAAGCAGAAATCATTCTGATGCTGACTTGTCTGTTTTCCAAGCAGAGATGTGCCAGAACATCAGCAGAGTCATAGGGATTGCCCAATACTTGCCTGCTGAAGTGTTTGCACTAACTGCTCACAAAGAGGAAACTTTTTTTGGCTTTGTAGCTGACTTTCATCACATCCTCCAGACTGAGGTGTAGAACAGCTGTAGAGAGCCAGAAAGAAGGACCCTGAGGCCTTCAGCTTAAGCTCCAGTTCTGTGTTTATACCTGTGTTAATCTGGAATAGATCCCATTACATTGACCTGAATCTGAACAGGATTGCACGAAATTTAAGTACTGGTCATACAGGAGAGTTGTGCTGCATTCTTTGCTACACTAAGTGGATATAAGTGTCTTTATTTTGGGACAAACAGGACACTTTCCATGAATGAATGATAAAAATAGGAGGTAGATTGAGAACTTTTCACCTCCAGTTTCTCCAACTCACTTAGAAAGGTATTGCATTTGTCATCCACATTGAAGTGGCAGATTTTGCCATCATGGTGGCATCAAGCTGTCTTCCCCCTGATTGTCTTGTGATTCCTTTCAAAAGAAAACTAAAGGAGCAATCCAGGCAAGCTTTCCCTCTATCAGGTGTGCATGTCATGTGCACAGATGGACATACACAAGGTAAAAACACTGCCAGAGGGCTGCAGGCACTGCAGGTGCTGAATTCAGCTGTAAATACACACACAGAAATAAGGAAGATCACAGCTGAACTCTGCTGAAATGTTAATGCAAAACTGGCCTCGTGTTAATCATTTTGTTTGAGTGGTTACATAGCCTGGAAGAGCAGAGAAAGGCCACAAGCTTTATAGTCATGGCAAACTGCAGAAGAGCTGGAAATCAACAATGGGAAGGGAAGACTTTGCTGCCATGTGTGTCTTCAACTGCAGGCAAAGCTCCCTCGGTGGCTCTGGTGCTATCATAGTTCTGACTTGTCTTTGATTAATGCATGTGGAACCCTGGGAGCCCTGGCACACTGTGTTACACCTATTTCATAACTGCCTGCAGTTTCTTGTTAAGTAATCCGGCTGTGAGAGTTACCAAGCTGTCCTGCTTAACGTTTCAGAGGAGGAAAAAATGTAGTGTTTTCCCATTCTGTACTACAAAAGTGGTGGAGATTTACATCTTGCAAACAAGTGGGCACTGTCACTGGATGTGATAATTGAAAGTCTCCACTGATTAACCATGTGAAAAATGCTTATTATATGATTGACTTTTCGCAAATATTGAAATGAATATTATATGTGTTATGTTAGAAAGTTGTGCTGTATTAGTTCTCTTAAGTAGTGTGTTAAAATATAGTTTTAGGTTATAATATAATGTTAAAATAGAAATTGTGCTATGTAAGATACTTTTTAAAAGAGAGGACTTGCACCAAGATAGCAGCCATAGGACACCTCAGTCTTTCAGAGAAAGAGAACTAATTGCTCCATTATCAAGTTCTTCCTGCCTCGCTCAGCCCTGAAGACGCTGTCTGGATTCAGAAGAAGATGCTGACACTGACCAGACAGAATCCTGTGTTTGAATGGAATTTATGCATCATGTATGAGGTGTATGAATATGCAACAGGCTATTGCTTTTAAGGGTTAATCCTCTGTTAATGTGGGTCCTTTTTCGGGCTTGTGCTGCCAAGAAAGAGGCACCCGGACTGTCTGTAACTCTTTGTTTCTATTGTCTCGTATTGTCCTAAATTCTGATTGTCCAAATTATTATTACTCTAATTATATTACTATTTTTATAACCATTTTATTACTATTAAACATTTAAAATTCTAAAACCAAGTGATTGGTGTTTTTCACAAGCTACAGCAGCTCCTCTCCTGAATGCCCTGAGTGCCTCTCCTCTTTGCCTCTCCCCCGAGCCACAGCAGCCCTCTCTGTCAGGCTGGAGCCTTGGAGACTTTGTTATGGCTCTGTTCATGATCCTCCTCTCCTTCTCAGGCTCAGGGGTTTCTTCTCTGGTGCCATTCTCTCCTCTTTTACTCTACCACCCACCATGGAATTCGGGACTCCCTTTGCCTCCCACTCATCTGGTGCAGCCACTGACCCCACAGACATTTAATTCTGAACTAGCACTTTTCTGGGAAGGCAGGATGCTCTGCCTGCCTGGGAAAGGAACTGGGGCAGAGTGTGGCTGCTCTCCAGCCTCTCCATGGCCACAGAGGTTTCTTTCCCTCCTCCCTGTGGCCCCAGTGCTGGGGCAGTGTGGGCAGACAGGGCAGTCCAGCCCAGCCAGGTGATGCAAGGTGCTGCAGGAAGGGCACAAGGCTGATGTTGCTGGGCTGGTGGCTGCCCTGGCCCTGTGGCAACATAAAGTTCATACATAATTCATAAATGTCATACGCTGGCACTGTTTGTGCAATTTGCTCTTGAGGCTGGGATGGTGTAGGAATGCTGCGTGTAGCCTCTTGTTACACAGAAAACCTGCTGGTATTTCCTGTCATCACTGGTGAAGGCATCAAAAATAGGGGAAATACAGTTTTAGTTGAGAGAAAGCAGTGAGTGACAACCATTTACCACCACCCCCAAATTTTCCAGGATTATTTGTGTCCTGGACAGTAGTACTGTGAGCACACAGGGCTCTGCCCCAAGGTATTGGAGCTGTTGGGGCTTTTGCCTTGAGCAGCTGGTACAGGTGGCATTATGTGGGTGGGAGGAGGGATGCCAGTGTTTATTTTTTTTCCCAGCCGTGAAAAACAGAGGGTTGGACTGATTGCTTCACCTTTTCTGCCTGCAGGGACTCATTGCTGCACCAACACAGCCCCACATTTCACCCAGGTGGCTGCACCCCTGTAGTCACTCAGCTCTGCATAGATTATTCTGCCAAGAAATTCCAATCTTTCAGCTGCTTTTTGTCACATCATTTTCATTTCAGTCTGCAAGTAATGACTGAAAAAATTATATTATATTTGCTATTTACTATATAATTTGCTATTTGCTGTTCTTATGCTGTTGCTGGAATTAATTGTTGACCAAGTTTCTTGTGGGGAATGTGATGAAAATGCAGTATGATAGTAATATATTTCTGGCATGATTCATGGCTACCAGTGGAAATATTTAATGATCTTTTAGTATACATATAGTAATTGCTTCTTCTGTGAGACAATAATAAGTTGCAATACAATTACACTCTTGTTCTTCTTCATATGAGAAATGGGCACATGAGTGGAACAGAATCAGAAAAGCAGAATGTCCCTGGTATCTTTTCAATATTCATCTACTCACCTGAGATTCTGCAGTCTTTTGAATAACACTAGACTTTTATAATCAGACTGATTGTGCAGACTTAAGATAAACAATTCATAAGATAGCTAAAGTTAATTTTCATTACAAAACTAGGCATCAAGGAGTAATTCCTAAGTCATTCCCTAAAGGTGAAAACTCTGAGGAATGCAATATGTTGCAGATAAATCCTCCTAATATAAAGCAATAAATCCTCAGTTACACAGAGATGAGCAACACTTATTTTTCTCTAATAAACTTCTGCTGGATCTTGGCTGCTGCTGCAAAAGCTGCTTTCTCTGAACAAAGGAGTCCCTGTCTTGTGAGAGCTCATTACCCATATGATAATACTGTTCATTTTCCCCACACAATTCATTGGAGGACCTTGCAAACTTCTAATTAGGTCTCACACTGTCCCTGAGCAGTAAGTATGATTTTAACCATTGTACAGTTATGGAAGTTGGGCCAGGGGGCTGCAGCCAGTGGCCCAGAGCCACCTCTCCTGTCACTTCCACAGCTGGGAACAGACTCTGGATGTTGTTACTCCCAGCTCTCTGTTCCAAGCTCTAAGCCACAACCTCTTGCAGAAGCTAATTAAAAACTAAGAAAATTATTTGACAAGCTTTGAAAAAAGTTATTGGTACTGCAGATTTCTTCTGGTACTGGAATGAAGTTTCTAGCACAGCTGTAATTGCTGTCTGTGTTGCTTAAGATTTTTTAAATCAGCCAGAGGACTCAAGCTGTATTCCTGATACATCCCAAAGTTCACCACAGTTCTTTGCCCTGTTTTTCACTGGCACCATTTATCATGGCCATTTAGAAGTGAAAACCCTGAAATAAGTGACACAACATCTTTCAGTTGCATGGATGCAGGCAAAAGCTTCTGGTGTGTGCAGGGTGAGAGCTGATGTGTTTTCAATTACTTCTTATTGATTTGCTAGCTCTAAGATTATTTTAATTTTTGCAATCTGCTTTTAAGCATATAAAAAAACCCTTAGAAGAAGTATCCTGGGTTTGTTAAAATCCATTGCAACTCAGCTGTCAAAACAAGATGAGTGCCCTTGTGTTTGTGCTGGTGTTAAAACACAGAATCACAGAACCACAGGACCTTAAAGATCATCCAGTTCCACCCCCCTGCCATGGGCAGGGACCCTTCCCCTTTCCAGGTTGTTCTGAGCCCCATCCAGCCTGGCTTTGGACACTTCCAGGGAAATCGGGATCCACTGATATACCTCCATAAACCTTTATCTCACACATTTGGTTGGGGGTGGAAAGGGGCTGGAAAGGGTTAAACCACAGGCCAAACTCCCTTGCTAACTTTAGAAAAAAGCAAGTCATGCAAAAGTTGAGGAGAAGTGAAAATCACTGAGGAAGTGGATTTTTGAGAGGAAAATATGACATACTCAGCAGAATTCCACTAAACCTCTTTCTCCTGGCACCACACATGGGTGAAAGCAGTCCCATGTCTGGCAGTGTGGCACAGGGCTCACAAGGAGAGGCAGCTGCTGCTCACCCACAGGGAGGTGTGAGCTCTGCTCAGCCTGGGTGAAACACTTCTTAGGAAGAGGATTTCACATGGGGAGAGGAGGGCTTGGCATATCGGTTGGAGCATATTTCCCAACATCACATTAACCTGACTTTGCTAAAGCAACCCCATTTAATTCTCATTTCAGGGTGGTGATAACTTGTGCTCCAGTGCAGTCATTTGCAGAGCCTGCTGCTGTTAGCAGAGCAGTGCTGCCAGTGCTGAAGCACATTTAACACTGCCAAGAAGCTGTTACTTGCAGGAATTTTGCTCCCTCTCTGGAAAAACTACAACAGTTTGCTCACTTTGAGTCATACTCAGAGCAAGGATTCCACGAGAGGATTTTAGAGAGCGCTTTTTCAGCTTGGGAAAGGGGTGCAGCCTGAAAGGGGAGTGTTTTCTTAACACACACACACACACATTTAAAACACACCAGCAGCAATCAGCTAAAAAGGCAGGGAGTCAAACTATCACCTTACAGATCAGCTATTAATCAGAGAATCAAGCCTCTCACCCTTTCATCTTTCAAGCAGAGCGACGTGCCAGCTGTGAGGCTTTCCTGTGACACATGCAGGGTGTGACAGAGTGCAGGGCAGAGCTGCCTCACCCCTCCAGCAGCAGCACCACTGCACACTGGGGTGACATGGTGTGTCGCAGACGTCTTTTCATGAAAAATCCTTTCCTTAGGATTTTTTCCTCCTGAGAAGCTGAGAGGCCTCAGGAACAAAATGTAAACAATGGTTATCTGCTGCTGTGGAATGCAACAGGTGCATCTGTGATTGGTCTCATATGATTGTTTCTAATTAATGGCCAATCACAGTCAGCTGGCTCGGACAGAGAGTCTGAGCCACAAACCTTTGCTATCATCTTCTTTTTCTATTCTTAGCTAGCCTTCTGAAGAAACCTTTTCTTCTATTCTTTTAGTATAGTTTTAATGTAATATATATAATGAAATAATAAATCAGGCCTTCTGAAACATGGAGTCAGATTCTCGTCTCTTCCCTCATCCAAGAACCCCAGTGAACACCGTCACAATGCTGCTCCATCTGTGCTGTCCCTGTGCAGTGTGGCAGTGTCAGACACTCTCAGAGGACAGGATCAATAATCAATGCTGCCAGCTACTGGCAATGATGAATCTCTTCTCCACGTGTGCACCCTGTTTGGGTTCTGCCTGGGATTTAGAATCTTGCTGCAGGACTGTCTGCTTTCCATCAGTTGGCCTCTGTCCTGTCTTCCAGCACACCAATAAATCAGGAAACTTTCCACTGGTTCCTCAGGTTGTGGCTCTGACAGACCAGGCTTAAAGCTTTAGAGCAGGACTTGGGGGATGTTTGTGGGACCAACTTCTCTATTCAAAATGCCTCTCCACACTACCTCTGTTGGTATAGGGTCAGCTTTCTTCAACAAAGTCCTTCAACAAATGTGCTTCTACCTCTTTCCAAGGTTTTTCCTTCTACTTGGCTGCCTAGAGTACACAGAGAGTGACATTCTTCAGTTTATACAGAGGTTAAACTTGGATTCATTAGTCCAATAGGTTTCATTGATAACTTTTTGATCCCTACAGCTTTATATCCTTTTTTTCCCATTGGGAATATCTAATAAAAAATGTTGGTTTAATAAAACAGAGTATGCTTTGGTTCCTCTCCATATTTATTTTTGTAGAACCTTGCTCAAGCAGGATTAGTAACAAAGCACTGCTGGTGCTGGTGGAGCTTCACTTCAGTGAGATTTCAGAAAATCCTCCATGTGACACTGTTCTCAGGGGTCTCAGGTTGAAGGAAGAGACGAGGATTTGACTCCATGTTTCAGAAGGCTTGATTTATTATTTTGTTATATATATTACATTAAAACTATGCTAAAAGAATAGAAGAAAGGATTTCCCCAGAAGGCTAGCTAAGAATAGAAAAAGAAGGAATGAATAACAAAGGTTTGTGGTTCAGACTCTCTGTCCGAGCCAGCTGGGCTGTGATTGGCCATTAATTAGAAACAACTAACATGGGTCAATCACTGATCCACCTGTTGCATTCCACAGCAGCAGATAATCAATGTTTACATTTGATGTAAATGTTCTTGAGGCCTCACAGCTTCTCAGGAGGAAAAATCCTAAGGAAAGGATTTTTCATAAAAATTGTCTGTGACACCTCCATGTCCATGTAGCCCATGGGAGAAACATAACCCTCATTAACAGGAGGTTAAAAGCCTTGACAGTGTCCTGTGTGATGTGAGTGCTTTTCCAGCATCCCACAAAGCTCTGCCAGTGCTTTCAGTGCTGCCCCAGCCCTGCTGCTCTTCCAGCACAGGACCCTCTGCTCCTCTGCCTTCTGCTGGGCTCTCATGGTTTTAGGCTGCTCCTCTGCTTTTCTGTTTAAATCTCTGATGTTTTGACTTTCAAACCAGGGAAATTCTCTGCAGTTTAGGCCAGCAGACAGGGGGAAGGATGCTGTGTGTGGATGCCATGTGCCTCCAGCCTGCCCCTGCCCACAATCAGAGCTGAGGAAGAATCTGGCCCTTACTCCCAAATTAGGACCAAAAGGGCTTTGTTTCCATCCTGCTCTGGCACAAATGACTGTGTGGGTCAGTGTGGAAGGGTGAATCATGCCATGTGTTCTGTGCACATTAAACCATGTTCTTTGTCTCAGGGCACATGCAGGTTCCTGGGGAGGGCTGCCAGGGTGGGGGCCCAGGCAGGGCTGGATTCCACCACAGGCACAGAACTTGCTTGGACCACAGGGCAGTTTGAATCCAATCCATGGTTTATGCATTTACCCTGGCTGAGGGAGAGGAAAGAAAATTGCTTTGTGGTGGTGGTAGTGTATATGCAATGCTGAGATAACTCAAGGTTTCAGTCCCAATTTTGTCATAATTTCTTTTTTTTTCTGGCCTAGAGCAAGTCACTTAAAATCCTGTTTTCCTGGCTGTACTTAAAGTACATATGTTCATTTCTGATCAGAGAAGACTGAAGCACTGTTCCTCGTCTGAGCAGAACCACAGCCTGCTCCCAGGGATGCTGGTGTAGAATAGCAGTGAACTGCGACTCTAACCCAAATATTTTACCCATTATTGTTGTCTTTGTGCTCTATAAATCAGAAAAACACCCTTCTCAGAGGGTATTTCTATAAGAATAAATGTATGGCTGATATTAAGTACTCAATAGTACAGTATGACATTGTGTTTCATTCCTTTTAGCTCTGGGATGGAGGGTTTTAGCTAATTTGTTTATTGATATTTTTTCCCTGGGTGCAGTGGCAGCTTTACCACTAAAATGCTGCCTCAGTTAGGAAAGCAAGGAAGCAAAAAAATAATGAAATCCTCAGTTCTGCCATTATCCTCCAAACAGCTTTAAAACTTTAAAGTGAGGATAAAAATCTCAGCTAAAGTTTGCTGACTTCAACAGAGACCTAGAGCTGAGCCACCCACCTCAGGCTCCCTTTGGAGCACATCTGCCCAGATTTGGGTTCTGATTTGGAGGAAGCTGAGCCATTGCATCCCTCCCTGCACTGCTGGGCTCCTCTGGTGTAAGGGGCTGTGGGATTGGTGGCTGCCCTGGGCTATGCATTGTCCATCCTGTGTCTGTGGGGTGGGAAACAGGCATCACAGGACAGACTTTGCATGTTTTCCTCTCTAAGCCCCATGTCATTTAGCAGCTGGAAAGTGGGAGCTGCTTCTGAACACCATCAGCATTCTTCTTAAGAGCTTTTCTCCCGTCTTAATTGCTCTGTAACCCATTTTGATTAGTCAGTGATGATTGCTGGGTCTGATGATAGCAAGTGCTCATTAGCACGTGGGCCAGGGGGCAGCTCCCCGGAGCACAGGGATTTACCAGGAGGGAATACATGAGACATGTGAGATTCCAAAACAGGAAACTGAAATGTTAGGATATAATACAGCAGCATATTCTCCATTGCCATCATCTGCCACAGTCTAGAGGATGACACAAAGTGAATTAAGTCTGCATAATACAAACTCATGCAATTATAACAGTCAACCTGACTTTAGCCACTTGTTTTAGAAACAATTGCCCCCCCAAAATATTGACCTTTGACTGTGGAGAAGAAATACTCAGGGGACAAGCTTAAATTTAGATAGCAAATTAGAGGCGTAAATTAAAAAAGAAAAGCAAGTCACTTTGAAAGTAGCTATCCATGGTGTCATGTGGGGAACATCAGGGAGCTCTGTGCCATGGCCAGGGGTGCTGGGCATTGCCATATCTTGGTTTGGAAAGGCAGGAGTCTGCTAAGGAAGGCAGAAGCCTCTCTTGAAATGGAGAATATAAACCCTCCCCACCCCTCTGAATTGCTATACATTTTAAATTAAGGGGCTCTCAGGCAAAAATGTGGGAGCAGGAAATAACAGTTCTTTAATAGGGAAGAAAAAAAATAAAAGGATAAAATAAACAATGCAGTACACTAGAACAACACTGACAGAATCAGAACTCAACCTGACACCCTGTGGGTCAGGGTGTTGGCAGCAGTCCAATTGGAATGGTGGCTGCAGCCCTCCTGCAGTGTCAGGGGTGGTTCTGTTGGAGCAAGGGGGTCCTGTAGAGAAGGATGTATTCTTCCTCTGAAGATCCAGTGGAAGAGGCAGCTGCTGTTCCTCTGGGCAATCCAGGGGAGAAAGCCATGCTGGTGTTCCAGAATCTCCAGATTATATCCAGGTAGGAATTCTTGGCTCCTCCCTCTGGGCTCACATCTCCCAATGGGATGCTGTAGTTCTTATCAGCCATGCAGTGACATGCAATAGCTGTTATCAGCAGATGTCCCCTCCCGAGGGAGGTGTGATTGTGGTCACTCAAAGAGAGAGAGAGAAGGCAAACTGCCCACTTGACAAAAGATAGTCTGCCATACAGATGGTAATTGAAAACATCTTGCACTGCAATCTGGAACATGCCAGCAGATGAAGGAGCATCCTGTCACAGCAGCACCTCCTGTGTGGGTGGGGTGAGGCCATTCATTCATTATGGAGAAGGCAGCAACCTGGGAACTCAAGGGCCAGGGAGGTCTTTTGGCAATGGGTTTTCTTTGTACCAAAGCAGAAGGATCTAAGTGGTTGTCTTGGTTTGGAAAGGCAGGTGTCTGCTAAGGAAGGCAGGAGCCTCCCCTGAAATTGAGCATGTAAACCCTCTCCCTCCAAATTATTACAATTTTGAGATTAATGGGCTCTCAGGCAAAGATATGGGAATAAGAATAACAGTTCTTTACTAGGGAAGAAAATAAAAATAAAATAAAAATGCAGTAATACAAAATAGCACTGCCAGAGTCTGAGCAGGCCCTGGCCCCTGTGTGTCAGGGTGGTGGCATCGCCCATCCCATGGGGGCTCAGCCCTCCTGCAGTGCCAGCTGTGGCTCTGCTGCAGCAGGGATCCTGCACAAGGGGGGAGTTTTCCTCTGCAGCTCCAGGGCTGCTGGAGATGGGCCTGGGCTCCCTCTGGGAATGCAGTGGGCAAAGGTTGCTGTGCTGTTCCAAACCTCAGATTGTATCCAGGTAGAAATGCTTGGCTCCTCCCCTGGGCAGAGCATCTCCCAATGGGATGATGGAATTAGATCAGCCATGCAGGGACACTCAGTGGCCATGGACAGAAGAGATCTCCTGGAGGGAGGATTGGTTGGAAGAGATAAAGAAAAAGCTGCCTTATGAACAGCAGAGAACTGCCCCAGCTCTGACAGATGGTGATAGAACACACCCCTGCCACATCTTCCGACCAAAGACAATGGTCTAAACCCCCTGATGGGGGGAAGGAGCCTGTGGGAGGCACACAGTGCTGAATCCTGTTGCAGAAATCTTTTACGAAAAATCCTTTCCTTAGGATTTTTCCTCCTGAGAAGCTGAGAAGCCTCAGGAACAAAATGTAAACATTTTGGAATGCAGCAGGTGGATCTTTGATTGGCCCATGTTGATTGTTTCTAATTAATGGCCAATCACAGCCCAGCTAGCTCAGACAGAGAGTCCGAGACAGAGCCTTTGTTATCATTCTTTCCTGTTCTATTCTTACCTAGCCTTGTGATGAAATCCTTTCTTCTATTCTTTTAGTATAGTTTTAATATAATATATATAATAAAATAATAAATCAAGCCTTCTGAAGCATGGAGTCAGATGCTTGTCTTTTCCCTCATCCTCAGAGCCCTGTGAACACTGGCACACAATCCCACTGAGGTCCCTGGGGCACATGGACATGCTTCTAGCTATGACATTTATTTCCAGAGTGAAACTGCCTGAATCTATCACAACGTGAGGCACAGAAAGTGCTCTGAGCTTGTTCTTAAAATGCAAAAGCAAAGTCATTCCTGTGGAGATCTCCTTCATCCTGTGCCTTGCAAACCTCACACATGGACCAGGTGAGAGATGGCCTGGCATGGCACTCTGGGATCCATGCATTTAAAGAGTCCCAAATCAAGAGATTTTACAAAAAAAAAATAGACACTTAACCTGGCCTCTACTGTGTGTGCTTGCAGCACGAGTTTTGCAAACACTTTTTCCAGTTGAAGCAGCAGGAGGATCATTTTTAGCACCAGAGGCAATTATTCTGGTCTGGAATTTCAAGATGGTGTTGACTTTTACCACAAATACACAGAAGAGATCAGTTTCAGCATTTCACAATAGCAGGGTCCCAGGAAAATATGTCCTCAGTCAGACTAACAGGGACCCAGGTTCAAAGTGGAGAAGATATTCCATTGTGTAAGAGGAGAGAAAAACAAGGAAAATCAAGGTATTGTCTTGTGCTGTTATCTGCTGGAGGCCCAACTGAATTTCTGCAGATGGCAGATAGCTTTGCCAGCCTTCACAACCCAGTGGCTTTTCTTCCTGTTTGTTTTGTCTCTAGGGAAACATGCAACATTTAGCAATTAGATGTTGATCCAAGTATTCAGCAAGGTCAAGGAAAGCTTTTATGTTATTACAGTTTTTTTCCCCTAACGTAACTAGTTTTAGAGAATGTGCTCGTGGGCCTCACATTGTGGCAACAGTGGAGGAAAACCTCTGTGACTGCAAAGTGCACAATTTAAAATGCAGAAAAGGCACTTATTGGGAACCAGGGAAATAGGAGGTGTGGATGAAACAGGGGCTTCCAAGGGCCCAGGAGCAGAGCTACACCTGGGAGAGATGCTGCTTTTGCCTCATGAATTTTCACTAACTTCACTGGGGTTATGCAGATAATTTCATAGCTTGGGCCCATCCTCACAGAGACCCAGTGGTAATAACTTGCATATTGAGTGTTTATGCTTTTTTCCCTTCTTATATTATGCAGTTCGACCAATTGTTTTTTGTTTTTTTGCACTGTTGCTTTCTTTTGCCATCATTTGATGTCCTGCATATTACTCCATCATTCTTCCTTCCTTTGGAAAACTTTTCAGCATAAATGACACAACACTAATAAAAATCCCTCCAGCTTTCTGGTGTCAGGAAGATGCAATAATTAACCATATGTCCAGCATTCTGTAATACAAATTGATTTGAATGTAGCTGAAAACCAATAAGTAATAAGGATTTGTTGGCTTTCCTACCTCTTTGTATGACAGCAGAAGAAGATAGTGTCAAATCTCACATCCTGAAACACTCTGTTAAAAATAACATTCAGGGCAAAAGTGGCTGGTAGTGGTTAAAGGTCCATCCAGAATCCTGCAGAGCTGGGAAACGCACTTGGAGCCCCTGACAGTGCAGAGCAGTTCTTGGATGTCTGTCAGAGTCATCTCAGTGTAAGATGATGCAAACTGGTCTGCAGCTCTGAGGATCCCATTGTGAAGGCAGAGGGCAGGATGAGCTCATGTCTCTCCAGCAGGCAAGCCCGTGGTCCAGGATGCCAAGAGGAGCCACAGGGCATGCCAGGATTCAGACGTTGTCGTTGGCAGGAAGCACCAAAGTCAAGATCCAAAGCCAGCAATCAAATTCTGCTGGGAAGAGCAGAGGAATGAGAGGGCAAACTTTTTGTGGAGCTCATGTTGTCAGTAGCATTTCCTCAGACTCAGGAATTTTTCCTCATGTACTCTGTGGTGAGTTTTGCAATCAGATTTTGCTGAGGGAAGTTCACTTTGGTAGGTCAAGGGTAGACTCTTCCAGAGGCCCTGCGCTGATGTTGAGTAGCACCAAGTCTAACACTGGTGAAGTCCTCATCTGGAACTCTTTTTATTTCCTGCTGAGGCAAAAAACTTCTCTTTATCACACAGGGAGATCCTGACTGCAGCATCAGTTGGTTCAGCAACAGCAGCAGGGCTTGAAGCAGAGGTGGAAGAGTGGACCCAGCAGGAGTTTAGAGTGCAAAGCCATGATGTTTCAGAGATGATAGAAAAGCTGGCAAAGCCATTTTGATTAGCACTACAGCTCTGGCAAGCTGGACAGGTTCTTATATTTTCCATTCAGCCCTGGCAGCACCATTGCAGAGCTTCAGTCAAAACCCCACAAGAACTCAGTGAGAGCCACTGCCCATAGAGGAAACACAGAGTTAATGCACCTGGAAAGGCAGCAGCTCCCCAAAATCCCTGGAGTTTTTGTGGAAAGGCTGTTTGGCTCCACAGCAAGACCTTTCCTATATGCAAGGAGTTGATTCAGAACAAACAAACTGATTCTCTCTGCTACGCCTTGTGTGAAGCAGGGTTTTCTCTGTATCAAACATCTGGGCCAAAAAGGCTTTCCCCAGCTCCTTGGTGATGTGATGACTCCATCAGGGGATGAAATGTGACCATGCATGACATATGGGTCTCCTCTAGCCAGGTCTTATAAGCTCTTGGAGATCTATATCACACCCAAGATAACTGAACTACCTTAGAAGGCATAAAATCAGCAGGATAGCTGCTGTGGAAGTGTTGGAAACAGAAAAGTTTTAATAAAAGGCAAAATAACAAAACTTTCTACAGAGAAAACCCGAGCCAGGAGCAAGAAGTTCTTGCTCCTGGTAAAACACCCCACAAAAGCCATTAGCTCCTTTGTTCTCTTCTTTTTCTAGTGAATTGCTGAGGCAGGACTTTTTGGCTCCTGTCCAATTGGCTATCCTTATTTTGGGGTGAAGTCCCCCAGGTCCTATGAGATGTCTTCTTTTCTCATTGAGGAAAGAACTCTCTGGGCTTTTTTCCTTTTTAAGGAGACAAAGGAGAGTTTTGTCACTCTGTCAACAGGGGGATGTTCCTACACATGCACCTTCCATCTTTCCTCCTCTCCCTCCTGTGCCAGCCCCATGCCCTGGGTCCCATGGGAGAGGCTTTTGGTGCAGCAGCTGGAGCTTTGCTGCAGTGATGGCAGCATGAGAAATTCAATATCAAACTCCAAAATTCTGGCAAAAAAAATTGCCATTTTTCCTTCCTTTCCCATGACATTCTTACCTTGCTTTGGCTCTGCTATGCCTGCCCATGCACAGGGTCTCATCTAAAGGCTTTTAATTAAATTTCTAATGAAATCACAGGAAAGAGAGTCCATGATCCACAAATGTGCTGAGTTGGGCCATGTTTGACCTGTACAGCTCCTCGGCAGCAAGTCAATGGGAGCTGTGTTTGTGAAAGCTGACATTTCCCCACCCATTCCTCATGCAAAGCAAGGGCAGCAGCAGAAGTTAAACAGGATAAAGGTCTTGGATAAAGCCATGTCTTGATTTTACAGCCACTTTGTTTCCTGTTTTTTCCACTTTTTTCCCACTTTTTTCCAGTTTCCTGTCCACTCCTCTTTTTGCAACCAAGGTTCACAAAAGCCTGGTGAGGCTGACAAGAATCTCTGTTTTCTTGGAAATGAGGAACCATTATCTTGCCTCTTGAATCATCTTATTCTCTGCAAGACTGAGCTACTGGCAAAACCCTTGTCCCCTCCCAGTCCATATATTGCATTTTATCCTCATGAAAACCTGATCTATATTCTGTGGTTTGTGTCCCCTTCTGTCTTATTTTGATTCCATCCCATCAGTGATGTTGCATGGTGGTAGACTGAAGTTTGTCATTTTATAAACAAATTGGCACATGTAAATCAGTATTCAGGACTCGAAATTGCCAGTTCTTTCCTGGCTTTTACAAAAATAGCCAATTTTCTCATGGAAACTTTAGAGATACCTGGCTCAGATGATTTGCATGGTTTCATCCTAGACTGAGGTATATTGGAAATATCCTCAGCATTTTTCTAGCATACAAAGACTTGATTTGTGGAGTAATTAAAAACAAAAAAGCTTCTGTGCTGGAGTACATTTGGAACATCTTCTTTTTAAGTCAAACACAATATAGACTGGCATTGATGAGAATATTCTGCTCTGAAGAAGATCAGAAGAAGGATTTTGTGGCAGCACTGTTGATCTGCTCAGGAAAACGAGGAGGCTGAGGGGACAGTGCAGATTTCCAGGGGACTGGTGGCATCTCATCTCAGCTGTGATCAGCTGGCAGCTCTGCCTGTCCTGCCACTGAGTCACTGTACACGGCAGCTCTGCTCCCCAGGATGGGTGTGATGAGCTGGTCAGGTGATGTCTGCCAGATTACTTTGAAGGAGGTGTTAATTTTCAAATAGAATTTCACTGAAATGAATTGGTTTAAGAAATTTTCTTTAGACTGTGGCTTTCCAGAGTGAAGTGTTCTGTTTTTCTAGATGACTTTACATTTCAGCTTTTGATGTTTCCAAGTGATATAAAACAAAATATAAAGCCAAGTTGGATTTTTTTCGCTGTATCAAAGCCCAGAAATTTGAATAACAAACACATTTCCTTGGAATTTTAAAGAAATACCAAATTTGCTTTCTTTGTTGTATTTCCTAAAATGACAGAAGTCCAAATCATGCAATTTGCCATGAGAAACAGAAAAAACCCAGATGTTAAGAGTGTCTATGAAGTTTAAAAGGACTAACTCAGTTTAAAGCAGTACCTTTTTCTTATCCCTTTTTTTCCTCATTGCATTAATTATCAGTGAAAATACTCTTGCAGGATCAGGAGCTATTTAAACCAGATAAGATCTTCTATCTCCTTGACACTCTGTTATCTTTTCAGCTTCCCTTTCCAGCTTCAGGCAAAAAGGCAAACAACAGTGATCCTTACACAGTTATTCTCAATTTTGTCTTTTGGGATCCAGCACTTTTGGGGACAGCTGTAAGTCAGTTTTTGAGCCTGGAACTTCTTACAAGGGCGCAAATTTTGTTCTGGATTCATCTCCTTTAGGAAGTATTTGAGTGGAGCTTGAAGGTAAATAGGAAATATTGCTGGTTTCCAGTAGCAGGTAGAGTTGATGGGTTTCAGCACCATTAGAGGGGTCATGGCTGGGTTTTTGATTTAGGAAACAGCAGGAAAGAGTGAGTTTGGACAGCATATATTTTACCCTCTTCATGGGCGCAGATTTTTGCGCCATCTAAATCACAGCAGAGACTGTCTGGTTGTATTAGGCTTTAGTTTTGCCTTCTGTAATAGCTGAGTGTGGCCAGAGCAAAAATCCCAGGCATTTGAGCTGTGTCTTGGCTGAGCCCCTGGCCCTGGCGCTCGCCCCGAGCCTGGTGCTGGTCCCGAGGATGATGGAACGGCTCCCACAGGGAGCTGGATCAAGCTTTGAGCTGCTCCTCGCTGCTTGTTTATTTGTCCTATTCTCTGGGCTTGGCAGGTGGCATTTTTGCTCAGTGATTCATTCTCCAGCACATGCATTTATCTGGGCTGACATTTTAATCATGCAAATAAGGCTCTCCTTAATGAAGAAAAAAATTAATTTCGCAACTGTTGCTGCGAACGCGGCGACAGTCCTGCTAATGTCATTACATTTCTAATACAATCAGTGGCTTTTCCATAATTGCTATAAACTGGCACACTTAACAGCAGAGTAAAGGTTACACAAAGAGCTGTGAGGCTCCCCTTGTTCACTGGATTTTTTTTATGCAGAGTGTTTGGCACTCTTCATGTGTCCTTTTGAAATCCTTTGGTCACCGCTGCTCCATTGCTTGTACCGCGGATGGCTTTGCCTTTGTTGGGGGAACAGACAAAATAAGTGGCAAGGAGACAACTCCTCTGTGACCTTTTGTGGCTTCTTGTCTTTCACATCACAGTCTGCAGGGTAAACACAGTGACTCATTCTCTTTCAGTAAGTAGCTGCCTTCCTTCCCAAGGTTTGTTTTTTGTTTTTTTGCAGGATTTTTTCCGTTATAAAATCTGCACCCAAAGAGCAGCGGGATGGGAGCTGTGAGCAGCCAGTTTCTGCCTCCAGGCCACTGCACATTAGGTAGGCAATTAGGAATGAAAATTCCTGGGCAGGATCATACCTTTGTCATCCTTCCCTCCTCCTAAACCTTCCAGAATGAGCTTCATTTTTTGGTTCTCCTCCAAAGCAGTGTATCAGTGACAAGCTTAAAATAACAGTTATATAGCAAAAGAAGCAGTCAGAAGAAAGGGCTTCCTAAGGGGGAAAGGTGCTAAAATGCTCTAAAATTAGCACAAAAACCAGTGGCTTGGGGAACTGAGGAGTCAGGATGTTCAGCAGTGTTGTGCAGCGTCTATGGTATTCACGTTTTCTGGAAAAATCCCTTCACCCAGGATTTTTCTCCTGGGAAGCTGAGAAGCCTCAGAGAAAAAAGGAAAACAATGTTATCTCATTTGCTTCTCCTGTGTTGTGCTCATGCGGAATGTGTTTGGAGATTGTTTACCCACTGGTGATTTTTTCATTGGATTCTGCTGTGAGTTGTTTTCACTCTTTGGCCAACAAGTGCCAAGCTGTGTTGGGACTCTGGAGAGAGAGTCGCAAGTTTTCATTATTATTATTATCTTTTTAGCCTTCTGTAAATATCCTCTCTGTATTCTTTAGTACAGTTTAGTTTAGTATTCTTTAATATAATATAGTATCATAAAATAATAAATTAGCCTTCTGAGAGCATGGAGTCAGATTCATCATTCCTTCCTGCCATGGGGCACCCTGCAAGTACAATAAGTGTCAGCCTGGGATGAGTTAGAGCTGTTTCAGACCCAGTGTCTTCTCTTTGTCTTTAACATGCTGTCAGTGAAGTACCCAAGGCCCAGGTAAAGACCTTAATTCCTGGTGAAAGGGGTTGGGAGCTCTGCTCTGGTCTCAAGGTGATATAAATCACCCTCAGGTTGTGTAACCTCTGTATAAAGGTATTTTCAGGTTGGGTTTTCACCTTTTTGTTAGCAAGGGAGGGTTTAAAAGTGCTGGAAAACATCTCTCAGGATAAAGCTCTTGAGCTCAGGGTACTTCCCACAGGCATTTGAGGTAGTTCCTTTAGAGCATTTCATGTGTTAATAATTCAGTTTTTACCCAAATGAGATGAGCTTCCCTAGTGGCAGAAATGCAGGAAAAGCAAAGCTCTCAGGAGCAGCAGGTTTGCTGCCAGACCTTTGGGATTTCTCAGAAATGAAAGAGGAGGAGGAGAACAGAAAATGAATGGAGAAAAAGCACAAAAATAGAGAAAGGGCTGGAGGTTGTTGGCTGGGGAGGTTCATCATGTCAGTGGGCAATTCACAACCCCTTCCAAGGTCATTTTGTTTGCCACCATACCTTCACTGATTAAGGACATCATATATTTAATTGACCAACCTAAGCTGGAAAACTCCTGGTGTAGGTGGAATATCAGACTGCATCAAGCAGGTGAGACCTGTATCTGTACCAGCAGCAGTCACTGTGGGTGGTATAGACTCAGTAAAAGCTCAGGAATTACAAAAGTCAGTGCTTGCCCATGGTGGGCGTGCTTCTGGAGCTGTTTCTTTGCAAAGCATCTCAAATGGCCTCAAGTTGCACCAGGTGAGGTTTAGATTAGAAATATTAGGAAATATTTATTCACTAGAAAGGTGGTCAGGAATTAGAGTAGGCTCCTCAGGGATGTG
This sequence comes from Zonotrichia leucophrys gambelii, assembly GCF_028769735.1. Taxonomy (NCBI): domain Eukaryota; kingdom Metazoa; phylum Chordata; class Aves; order Passeriformes; family Passerellidae; genus Zonotrichia; species Zonotrichia leucophrys. The sequence continues at coordinate 8,731,688 of NC_088171.1, read as the reverse complement.
GTGGATGCACCATGCCCTGAAGCATAATTCAAAATTATGTATTTGTGGCACTCAGGGTCATGAGTTAGTGGTGACATGACAGTGCTGGGTTAATGGTTGGACTTGCTGATCCTAAAGCTCTTTTCCAAACTTAGCAGTGCTCTGATCCTTTGATTCTGTCCCTGGGAACAAGAGTGAGTGTCTGAGTGCTGCACAGACCTACCAGAAACTGGGACCACACTGATTATATTATTACTCAGGATATTTCCTTCTCCATATTCACCCCAGATATTCTCAGTGGGAGATCACACCCGGTGACAAGAGATTTTGTTGTCTTTGCATCAGCTTCCAAGAGCCTGGAAAATGCCACTGCAGTGAAGGATCCCTTGAAATGTTTCTGCATTTCTCTGGCTTTTCATGACTGTCACAAGTATTTTTATTAACTATTCACTGTAATGTGTATTTTATCTAATGCTGGAGCATGTCTCCAACCAGAGCCAGGGTTTGTAACATTCTTCCCCAGGCAGCCTCCACAGCCCCAATGGTTTTTTGTCTCATAGTGCCAACACACAGAGTTAAAATATCATTGGTATCATCTTTGGTCACCAAGACAAAAAAGAGAGGCTGAGTGTTATGGCCTGCACAATAGTTTTTATTTGTTTTTGGTTTTCCAGCCTTTCAGGGTTACCCTTTAAAAGCCTGTTTTCTGCAGGGGCTAGATCTTGGAGCTCATTTTTTAGCTGACATTTGTCCAGAACTGCATGACCCCAGGATCTGGAACAAGTAGCAGTGAAATCACATTATGAGGACTGGCTGCTGCCACTTTTCTGACATAAAATACATCCTGGTTGTGCCAGTTAATCTTCCTTCCTTCAGACAGAAGTGAAACAACATCTCCCCTTATGCTGCTGTGCCGGTGGCCCAGCCCCAGCCCAGGCTGTGGGTTACCCTTGCCCTCTGTCTGTGGGGCGCCATCCATGCCCAAAGCTTACAGAACACCAAGTTCTGCAGGAGAATTAATTCTCTGAAGTGAGAGATGCTGGACTCTGTGTGCTGCTGGCACACCAGGGCTGGCCAGAGTGTGCCCTGGCAGGCTCCTGCTGCCGGTCTGCATTCCCTCCTCTGGGCCAGGAGCTTTTCCCAAACCCTTTGGTCTTCTCCAAGAAATCTGAATATTCCCCCCCCTGCAGCTGTAGAATGGGACATTTTCTCTGCTAGGATTCACTGGCTCTTTCACTGATCCATTTCTGGGATAGGAGAGGGGTCTTGGACCCACAGGTTTACACTTCTCACCACACATTTCTGTCTTCAGGATAACAATGAAACCTGACCAAGGTCTGTTGTGCACAGTTCCTTCTGCCTTTACATCAGGAAGAAAACTGGACTTGGGAAGAAAAGTGTTTCTGAGCCTTTTCTGACTGAAAACAGATACACTTCCATGAAGCACAATAAAAACTAATTTATAAAAGTGTTATGGCCAAAGCTTGAGCTGATGCTCTCTAGTCCAAGAACCCCAAATCCCTTCTGAGCTTACAGGCAGCTATTTGTGACATAAACAGGGTTGGTCTCAGAGTCAGCAAAGGAAAATTTGGCTTCAGAAAGCACATGAGCAGTCATGTTCATTGCTGCTGGAATCTCCTCTCCCCTTCCCTCCCTCTGCTCCCTCCCTCTGGAAGGACATGGAAATTCTTAGCTGGGGCATCACCTGCTGAAGATAAAAGGGACATTTCTGAGTCACAGCACACAGGGGAAGCTGAGGTGTTTTGATCCATCCTAGGCAAGGCTGATGGCAATTTAAAGGAAGTGTTTTTGTACCTGCTGAGATGTCAGAATGCTGGGCTGATGGGCAGGAAAGCTGCTGGTGGAAAAGCAGCCTCATATAGGGGTTCTTCTGCAAGAGAGAGGCTGTGGAAGCAGGATGTGATCTTTAATTAACTCAGATATCAGAATGGAAATCACAAATACTTGCAAGATGATTAAAAAAACCCCAAAAAACAACTAACACATAAGTATTGATCTCAACCCCATAGTTCTTCAGTCCACTGCCAGACAATCTCTTCTGCTTTAAATACAGACATTTATTGTTAAATATGTATTTCAGTACTTTTATTTAAACAGTTCATGCAATTCAATGTTACAATGCACACACAACATATTAAAAATGATAGATGATTTCTAGCTAGAGGTGATCCTGTGCTAAGTCAAAAGAGAGAGTGCAGCTAAGCCAGCACTGGTGTCTGGCTCAGCAGCTGGTTAGAGCTTTCATTCTGCATCTTTTTTTCCCAGTCTTATTTCATTTCTGCAGTTTTCCTCTGTGAAGAGGAAATTCAGCAATATGCCATCTTTATATTGCCTTTGAAATTCAGAGTGGACATTGAAACAGGACAAAGTTCCTGTATCCTGAGCATGAGGTGCTGCTGAGCCCCTTAATGCTTCACAGCTAGTTTTGTTTAATTCAGGAATCGTTGTGTGAGACTGCAGTAGCAAAAAGTCAACACTAGATAGCATTTTATGTTTGTTTTGAGGAAGAAAAGCCTTTTGTTCTCGTTTTTAGGTAGGTTCTGAAAAACTCCAAGCACATATTTTAGACATATTTAATTGTCAGTGTTTTATGGTGATCTGTGCAATGTCTTCTATAAAACAATAGGCAACAAAACTATATTTTTTTCTGTATGGTTTACTTAACATCATTGCATCAGCATAGAATTTATGTGCATTTCTAAAGTGATTAATCCTGTTTTGCCCCTGGCTGCAGAGGTCAGAGGCTTCTATTTGCTGTTGCATGGGCCATGTTTCTGCTCCTGTTGTCATCAGTGTGAAACCTCCACCAGGCTAAGGTGCAGCCCACGGTGCACTTGTGAGTGCAGGGCAGGGAAATCATGGCACAAGCAGAAAAGGAACATTGCCTGTGACCTGCAGAACAACAAAATCCTCAGGGTGGGATCTGGCTCATGCATCAAGGCTCACTCACCTCGGTGTCTGTGTGGGGGTGCTGATGAGGAAAATGTTGAGTTGCTGGCGCTGAATCCAGTGTCATTTTTAGGCACCTATTACCATCCAATGCATCCCAGGATATCTGGGACACCCATATATAACCCATGTGAGAGCCATGAGCTCCAGAAGGGACACCCTGCAGCATTTCAGGGTACACCAGGCTCCTGAATTTGGGCAGTGGAGTCACCCTGATGTCCACTGACAGTGGTGGGAATGAGGGACCCCACCAACCTCAGCACCTCCATGAAGATTCCTTGACTCAGCTCTTGATCTTCAAGATGAATCCCATTCTTCGTGAAGGATTAGGTCACCTAAACTTGGGCATGTACTTGTGGTGCCCTAAGGTAACTTGCCATGTATTTGAGGTGCCCTAAGGTACCTTGCCCAGCTTCCAGATGTTGACCCAGAAGATTATAGGTCTCCTACAGCTTTTCATTAAAAAGCTCTAAGAAAGTGTTTTGGATACCCTAAGGTCTCTCAAGAGGCTCTACAGCTCTGTGCTTTGGCAGCTGCCTCCTGTTGTGCACATCTGAGCACACCCCTTCAGGCTCCCCCAGAACACGTTACAGCCAGGGGTTTGATCCACATGACTGCAGCACTGGGTTTGGGACTCTGTGGTGGAATTGCCCTCCCCAGCACAAACACAAGCAGAACATGACCCTGTTTGCCCATATTCTACAGAAGAACAGCCACTGGGGGTTCCTGCTGGAAGGTGGAGTGAGAACAGACAGGGAACAGATCCTGAAGCATCCCAGAGGCTGCTGGAAGGGAGGGGCTCCCACATTGAGGAGATGGTGGAGCCCAGCTGCGCAGGAGGTGTGCTGTGTGTCCCAGGGCTCTCCTGTGGTTGCACCATCCAGGAACAGCACTGCAAAACTCTCCTTGGGATGCGCTGATCCCACAGGAACTGGAGGCAGCTGTGCCACTGTGAGATAATTACCTGTCATGGTTTTAGCATATGGAATTGGCTTGGAAAGGAATGACATGAGAATGTGTCAGGGGAGATTTAGGTCATATATCAGGAGAAGGTTCCTCACCTAGAGGGTGTTTGGGCACTGAACAGGCTCCCCAGGGCAGTGGTCACAGCCCCAAGGCTGACAGAGCTCAAGAAGGTTTGGACAATGCTCTCAGGCACAGGGTGGGACTCTGGGGTGTCCTGTGCAGGCCAGGAGCTGGACTGCAGTGATCCTTGTGGGTCCCTTGGCATAATCTGTGGTTCTGTGCTCTTTTTATGCAGGTCTAGTGAAGCTGAGCAGGATTTCAGAGCTTTGGAGCTTTGGTTTCTTTAAACACAGCGTTTCGGATTTCTTTGGTAAGGGTTTGTAGCAAGACTAATTTCTTACCATCATTGCTGCCCCAAGGCCTCATTTTTAGCATTAATAGTTAGTGCTGATATTTAACATAAATCTGAGGTGTCTGGGGTGCTCTAGCACTGGTCAGAAACCATTGCTGGTGCTCACACCCTCACAGGGAAGCAGGTGGAGGATTTTGAGGATCATCTGAACACTGAGGAACAACCTATTCCCTGTTGGGACATTATGAGCCCATCCAGAGTTCAATTCAAATTTTTTTGAGTGCTGGTCTTCAGTGCTGTGCCAGAAGAGCCCAGTCCAGGTATCCAACCTTGCAAGAGCTGTGTGAAACCCTCTGTGTCAGCCCTGGGGGATGCTGGCATTTCCACCTTCACCTCATCACAGTAATAATCAGAATTATGGCAGTTTAGGTGGAAAAGGAAATATGAAATAGGAGCAGTAACAACAACGAACCCAAGAAAAAGTCCCTCAAGCTCACATTAAAAGTGTTCAAATGTTTATTTTTGCTGAATATGTTGATGCTTACCCCAGTCCAGGAAGTGAGAGAGTTGCAGCCTGAGCTGCAGAACTGCAGCTGGGACTGGAATCCTCTGGAATTCTGCTTAGTGACACAGTGTTTGGCTCTCTTGGCCCTGAGTCTTTCTGAAAGGATTAATCTGTGAAGCCACACATGTGCCCATACAGGTCTTAACTCTGTTAAGATCCTCCTTCAAGCTCTGCCCTGCAAGTAAATCAAAAGCATGATAGAGAAATGTGGGGTTTCTTGCAGCCCTATGTTCAGATTAATTGCACTGGGCATTGCTACCAGGGATTCTGTAATGGAAGAGAAAACCAGATGAGTTTAAACATTTTGAATTCTGATCTATTACCTTAATTTTATTTTTTTTTTTTTTTTAAGCAGAGTACTTGCTTCAAGCAGCGCTGTTTGCACAGCAAATGGTGTTATCTGCCCCCTGAACCTCCAAATGCAGCACCTTGCAGAAACTATCTTCCTATTTTGGATAAAGAATTTGTCCTTCCTTCCAGACAAAATACTGCAGAGTCTGATGCCATGGCTGAAAGCAACCTGCAGCCAAAATTGATTCCTTGCTGCTAAGTCAAGATAAGGTGCTTTTAAACCAAAAATCAGATAGCCCCGAGCAGAGGGCTGCAGTGATCTGAGAAGATCCATTAAAAGCTGTGTCTGCACTGGCTTTGCCTGTAGCTTTCCACTCCCAGCAAGAAAATGCTCACAGGTGTCATCTGGTTCATGCTGATTGAATCTAAGTATGGCTATGGGGGCAGGACACAAGAAATTATTCCAGAACTGAATTCTTTGGGATTCTTAAATACATTTTTAATAGCAGCAAGGGGAAAACAGAGAGTGTTCAGTGCTGAATGTACTACTCTTGACCTAGCATGCATTCAGATTTCTGATTGCAATTTAGTGGTTTCTGTTTAATAATCTTCCAAACCTCTGTTTTTGTGGGAGGTATGTGTGAAGTTGTCACTCTTGGCTGAGGAAAACTCTTGCCTGCTGTTCATGTGAGCTGCAATTTGTGTGTGCTGCACTGTAAAATGCAACAATGGCTCCTCTCTGATGCTGCCACAAGCCTCAAGGTGTGCTCATACAGAGCTGCTTCCCTTCTCCATCACCACAGGGGAGAGGATAGAGTCACTTACCTGCTTAGGATGGGAAGGAAAGTGACTTCACCAGTGCAGTTTCCATGTGGGATGGGCAGGGATGCAGCCCCTGCACATCACTGGGGGACTGGGGCAGGCTTTTGGGAACAGGGGTTGGAGACTCAGCACCATCCTCCTCCTCCTCTGCACCTTTGTGTTACTCCAGGTTTGGGCACTGAACCTTTCAAAATCTCTTTCAATTTTATAGAAAATAAATAAGTTCAAGCATTTTACAGCAGTACACGATAAACTATGAGGAGTGGGAAGGTAACTGTGTGTGCCCTGGCTGCCATTGCTTTGTTGTAATTCTACCCAGGGGTGCAAATGACCCCCCCAAAAAGTCAAATTCAGGTTTTACAGAGTCAAGTGTCTGCATCATGCACGTTTAAAGGCACCACTGTCTGAAGTGTTGCCTTAAATTTAATACTCATTAACATTTATAGGCATTTACATCCCATTCTAAAGGTGCTCTGGTTTTCATTTGTGGTATATAAAAAAAAATCCTCTGTCGTGTTTCCTCATGTTTAAGAAAATGTAAAAAAAGGAAAACAGGATGAGAATAGCCACTCAGGAATCTTCAAGCCCTGCAAGGGACATAGGAATGGAACCCCTGAGACTTGCAGAAAGTGTGGGACATCATCCCCATCAGCCAGCAACACTGTAGTTTGTCTTTTAAAGTTTGTGCTTAATTAAAGAAAAAAAGTTTGAAACAACTTTCTGTATAAGAATGTATCTTTTTCCCAATAAAGTTCCCAAATCTGAAATTTCAAGTAATTTCCCCACCTTATAAGACATATTATGTCTTTCTCAAATAGCAGATGAAAACATTACATAAGGTGGAAAAAAAATCACCATTTTCTAGAAAATGTGTGAACAAAAATCTGTAAATAAGGGGAAAGCACAAATGAGAAGTCCCTTCAGCTATTAATGTTTTTTTCAGGATTTATTTGCAGTAATTAATCTTTGCAGACTGCTGTCTTGCCTGTTCCTTTTACCTCCTCCAGGAAGAGCACCTATTAAATCTGCACAGGTTTAATAGATGCAAACTGAAGTAAGAAGATTTAAAATAAGCCAAGCCTGGTGCTGTGCAGAGCCTGGAGAAGGTGGGAGCCCTGAGTTGAACTGTAGGGGGAAATGTTGCCACACACACTCTGCCTGCAGCTGCACAAGGCAGATAAAGCCATCCACTGCTTGGGTTGTTATGTGACACTCTGGAACTGCTGGGAGAGAATAAAAACTTGGGATTATTCACAGAAACCTCCCTCCCCTGCCCTTTGCAGGGGCACCTCAGTCTCCAGTTCTTGTTGGGAGCCAGGACATTCCTCTGGCTGCCCTGGATGGCTCCAGACCCTGGCAGGGGGCTCAGAGACCTTGGCATGGAGTCAAAGACCCCTGTGCCTTTGAGTTTAGCTTATGGAAACAATTACCAACTTTGTGCCAGGATTTACAAGCCACAAGGGTTTGAACAGAATGATGGTGAATTTATCACAGGGTGAAAAAGTAGAATTTTGGGGATTTAGAATGGGGGTTCAAGAGGCAAGATGGAGGAATCTGGGTTTGTCCTGTCCTTCTTCTTGCACTCCACCTTCTGCTGGGATGGTGACACTTCTGGATTGGTTTAGGGTAGAGACAGAATGTCCAACATAGGTGATAGGAATTGGAAAATTATTGTAAATAAAGTACACCCAGTTTATAGTATAAAAAGATTACACCAGCCCAAGGGCAGACACTGTGCCACAACCCGACCTGCTGGACAGATCTCAGCAGGTCAGAGAAAGAATGGAATAGATAAGAGAAAATAAAAAACCTTGAAAAGCAGAGCTTTTGGAATCTTGACTTCTTCTCCAGTGGTGGGGCTGGGAAAAAAGACTTTTAATACATCAGGAGCCATTTCAGCATCAACAAACCCAAGAAGTTCTGACATCTCCATGCCGTGCTCTGCTCGGTGGTCTTTACCTGGGATTGGATGTGCCTTTACAGCCTGGGCTCGTGCTTTGTGTTTAGTGTCCTTTTGGTCCCTGTGGCTGGCCCTGCTTGGTGCCAAAACACCCACTGATGCAGCACTGGCACCATCTGGGGAGATCTGGGTAAGCAGGAAAGGCGGTCTGTGGGTTTGGTGGAATAATGGGATGGTAACACAGTCCTGATGCAGGGACTGGTTGGGTTTTCATCCTGGAAGGAGGTGTAACATGATTAAGAATGGAGAAGGTTGAGTGGAGGTGTTAGCCAGGAGCTTTGGGGAAGTGACAGCGCCTTCCACCTGTGGGCAGGTGGGTGAAGCATTTCCTCACTGCACAGCTCCCATAGAGGCACTGGAAGGGGCTCCCTGCCTCTGCTGCTCACTCAGTCCCTTTCACAAAGCTGAAGCACAAAACTGAATTCTGCTTCTACACAGGTAAACTGTTAATTTGAGGTGATGGTGGCAACACTCACATGTGGATTTTGTGCTCAGCTACTTGAAGCCAAGAGAAATGAATTCAGTGGAAACCAAATTGATGGCTTGGCATTTGCCCCCCTGTATTTGGCTTGGTTTTGTGTCCCAAAAACAAAAGGTGAGCTGGGTCATCCTTCTGCCTTTTGATGCACCAGGCTTTGATGAGACCACTTTTATCAGCCAATGTGGATATTTTTTATCAGCCAGTGGATACCAATGAACATCTTCATTCCAGCTGCTCATGTTGTGGTGTAACATGTGCTCCACATACAAGGACCAAAGATTTTTTTTTTCCATTAAGACATCTGTTGTGATTTAATCCCAGCTGGCAACTCGTTTGCTCATACTCTTCCCCTCCTCTTGCACCATTTTTGGAAGAAAAACAAGGTAAAAGTCTTGGGTTGAGGTAAAAATAGGTTAATAATTAAAACCAAATGAATTATAATATTATAATAATAACAACAATTATAATAGTAATTGTAATGGAAAGGTGAGAGAGAGGAGTAAGCCCAAAGACTAACAAGAGGTGCACAGCACAGTTCCTTACTGCTGACTGATGTCCATCCTGCCCCTGAGCAGTAACTGGTGGCTCCCAGCCAACACCCCCAGCTTATATAACAGGGCATGAGGGTCTGTGGTCTGGAACATCCCCCTGAGCAGTTGGGGTCAGCTGTCCTGGCTTTGCTCCCTCCCAGCTCCTATCAGAGTATGGGAAACTGAAAATTCCTTGACTTGGGGTAAGCACTGTTAGCATCAGCTAAAATATCAGTGTGTTACCAACTTTATTTCCACATTACATTCAGAACATAAATTTGTACGAGGTATTAGGAAGAAAATTAACTCTATCCCAGCCAAAACCAGGAGCTGTCTGACACCCCTGACAGCCTCCATCACAACCTGAGGGGATTGCCAAGCACAGTGAGCTGTCCATATCACCAGGTCCCTGTGTGTACTGGATCAGAGTTATGGTTTGCTCTCCTGAGGATGACAAGGGCTACTGCAGCCCCTTACTGAGTTCTGCTTTGCCCTAATCCTGTGCAGTCAGAGCTCAGCCATGGGCAGTGTCCTTCCCCATTCAGCCAGAGCTGAGCACTCTCTCATCCCCAGTCCCACATAGAGACTGGGCAATGCGAGTGGAGCTTTTCCTGCTGTCACACGAATGTATTTGTGTTATGTGTGGGAATCCATAAAATCAGAGTGTTTTGGGAAAGCTGCAAAAGGCAGGCGTCAGAGACAGCAGAGCTGTGATTAGAGCTAAGCTGTAGTCATGAGATTGGTCAGCAGAAAAATTATGTAAAATGTAGAAAAGTAAGGACAAATAGAACAGTGGTCTGTGTATTAACGCTTGTCTAGAATAACTCCCTAAGCTGCAGAAAAGTTTATCTAGTGAGATATTAGGAAGTTCTAAGCTTAATAATGGAGCTCTGTGCATTGTGTTTTAAGGCTTACAAGCAGGTATTGTATTTGAAATAAGCAAGCATTGTTTTAACCAAAGGTACCTGTGCTTATAGTGGTTGGAGAGAACTACTGTCAATGTGCTTTTGCTTTGTGTGATTGGTCAAAAAACTTTTAAAGTAAGTTGTAACATTAAGTTCTGGGTGTGCTGCCTGGGATGTGAGCGGATGGCATCTTCCCATTGTCATAACCATGGAATGAGACTGATGCTGGGAAATAAAGCAGCTCAAGGCACATTCTACAGCAGTCCTGTCCCGCTCATGATTTGTACACAGCCCCTGGTCAGTGATATTATGAACCAGGGCTGCATCCCTGCCTGGCTGGTTCCATGATGAATGACACTCCTGGGGTTATTCCAAGGGGATACCAGCAGAGAACAGTGAGCAGTGCTGATTTGGGATACAAATGCTGGAGATGAGCAGAATTAATTATTGCTGCATCCTGCACATGTCAGGGGAGAGTGGGAACGGCAAAAGGCTTATTGTGCCTTTCAATCCTTAACACAGTCTGTATCAATCTCCCAAAATCTGAAACAATTCATAACCTGGTTTTTAGGGATTTTCAGGAAGGGTCTTTCTTTAAAAGTGCCCGCATGGAAAAGGAATCTGCTAATCCCTGCTAAGTTTTCCCTCCTCCTCTGTGATGTGGGCTCCTGACTAGTGGGGTGCAGGCTGGAAGGGGGCTGCAGACTTTATTGCCAGTTTTCCATCAATTTGCAGGCTGGATGTTTCTCCTCCTGTCATTATTGAGGGGAGTCTTGGCTGCTGCAGGATCTCAGGTTCCACTCCAATGTGAAACGGGACTTACTGTCCCCTGTGTCAGGCTTTGAATTGTAAAATAAACAAATTGGTGAAAAATACAAATTCTTTCATTCTGGAGCAGTTTGTGTTTTCTTTGCATGGCCACAGATGACTTCACCAGAGAGGCTGATGTTTTATCCTTACAAGATTCCTGCCCCTGCATGCACATCCCATCCTATCCATGCAAAAATCCTTTTCTTCCCTTACCTATCCACTGAAAAAGATCTTATGCAGGGCTGCCATGGTAATGAAGCCTCTCTAATCACAAGAACAGATTTTTTTTTTTTTTTTTGTGAGAGCCCCTCTTCCCAAAGGAGCTGTGATGAATGCAAGGAAACTTGGCAAGAATTGAGTTTTCACTCCTTTTTTTTATTTTTTATTTTTTTACTCAGTGTCTGCCACATTGAGGCTCTCAGGTCTGATCGCAGCACAGCTAATGCAGGAAAAATAAAGCTGCTCCCAAGACAGACTGACTGACAGACTTGTCATGATGATAGAACACATATTTGAAATATTATGGCTGCTTTCTTGAAAACCATTGCTTGGGGAAGCTGTTTCCTTGAGAGCATGTGGTAAAAATAACACCTGCTTTTTGGCAGCTGTGAAGATAAAGTGCGGGCATCTCCAAAAGCTCCACACATTTCGCTTTGCACACAGAAAAGTAATAGGATTTGTTATGGAAAAAAGTCAGGATGAGATGTTAATTCCTAGGTACAAGGGGAGGAGTGTGCTGGGGGAATCTGTCTCAGTGGAACAAATAAAAAACCACCAGCCATGCCTCTCACATGAAGGTGCAACATTGTGATGGTGTTCACAGGGGTTCTTGGATGAGGGAAGAGATGAGGACCTGACTCTATGTTTCAGAAGCCTTGATTTATTATTTTATGATATCTACTATATTAAAAGTATACTAAAAGAATAGAGGAAAAGGTTTCATCAGAAGGAAAGGAAAGATAATAAAATCTTGTGGCTGCTCACAGCCTCAGCACAGGTGGCTGTCATTGGTCATCAAGCAAAAACAATTTCACATGCTGGGTAAACAATTCTCCAAATCACATTCCAAAGCAGCAAAACATGGGGAAGCTGAAGCTTCTCAGCTTCTCAGGAGAAAAGGTCCTAATGAAAGGATTTTTCATAAAACATGTCCGTGACATCACACTGAATGCAGGAAGTGGTGGTGATGTTTCTCACTGCTCAGAAAACCACCAAGGCATGGTGGTTTCCTTAGTTAGTGTGCCTTGGTGGCTAATCACCTTTCACATGAAAAAAAAAAAGTGTTCTGTGGTTCATTGTTAACTGTTTGGGTCCACCTGTCAGCCATTGGTTCTGGTTTCCTGCCTTCTAAGAAATTCCTTCCTTTAAATGTATTTATGCTCTGTGATCAAACCAGGTTTTGGTCTTTTTCATGAAGCAAGCAGATGGAACTTCTCAGTTTTTGTGTTTGTTAGGCATCATTATTACTATTATAACATTTATTACTATTAATACTATTATTACATTATTATCACTAGTCCATCATTAAAAATCTGTTCTAAAATGTTGCCAGTTAGAACTACATTCAATATTTTAATTTCAGTATTTTAGTATTTCAGTATTTTAGTTTCCCTACCTAATCTCACCAGTGGCATACTTGTACAGGTAAAAATTACCTCTCTGGGGTTTTATTACAGTGTTTCCCCATCCTTTGGGAGTATTTTTCCACATTGCTTAAGAAAATATAATGCTGGGCTATTTATTCATGGCAAGTTGCAGTTTTACAGGATACAATCACCAAGTCTTTAAATTTGCTAATAGCTGTGTTCCAATCTTTATGCACTTATTTTTATTTTATTTATTTGTATTTCTATAAAGCAGGTGGGTTTTTTTATAAATAGATGCACCTTGCCAAGAAATCCTGACACCTCCACATGCTATTGGAATTGCAGCTGCTCTTGCATTCGTCCCTGATTTCCCAGCAGCAGCCACTCTTCATGTCCCTCCTGAACATGAGCTGATCATTTGAATTTAAGAGATGAAAGATGCTGTCAACAGTTAAGATGCTTACATAGAGAATAGTTCTTAATAGTAATTATTTTGATAGACTTCCTCAATGAACTAGCAAGTTTAGCTGATACAGGTCAATTGAATGCACTGAATTTATGCTTTTTGAAGGGTTTGCAACTTATGGTGTGATCTAACACTGTTAAAACTTTGCACAAAAATGGTACAACACATTAAATGGATTAAAAACTGGCTAATCTCAAAAAGAAGTAAATTAATATTAATATTTTAAGTTAGGAATTTTTAGACAATTTTTCCTTTCAGGAATTATTTATTTGCCCAAGAGATATCTGTGTATTTACTATAGGAACACAGGTCTGTCATAAATTAAGGGGAAAATATGAGTGAGTGGTGAAAAACATCCAAATGATGCAGTGATTGTTGGCATGAGGGTGGAGCAGACATATCATTTACACAGCATGACCTTAATCACTCAATAGCTCGACCATAATTAAGAAGATATTTTAAGGTAATAAAATTAAGCTCATAAATTTAGGATTAAGGAATGCATATCATGATATCAAAATGAGGGGCAGTCCTGCAGAAGACAGGATCCCATAAACATAAGAGGGCAGGTGAAGTCTCCAGGGAATCAATGGGCAGTGTAAGGTTTGACACCGCAAGAATTTGGGTTTCTGAGTATGAAACTGCAGCTCTGACTGCCCTCCTCAGTATTTAGTGAGCAGAACTTCTTTACTTTCTGTCTTAAAGACAAGAACTGTTCTAATGTGAAATAGAAGATCAAAAGTGTCAGGCAAAGCCTCCCCCAGGCCTGTAGCTCCTCTCCAGAGGAGACACTTGTAGTGACACTTCCCCAGAGTCCTCTCAACCTTGCAGTGATCTGTGATTTGGGACCTTCCCAAAGCCAGGAGTGTCTTTGTGACAAAAAAATCCGCACAGGGTTTTCTGCCATGCTTGTGTCTGCTTGCCCTTGGAAACTTCTGGTGACTGCCACATCCTGTGGCCATGCACAGCTTAATGATTTCTGCATAAACAACAACCTCCCCAAACAACAGCCTGCTGTCTGCTGGGTGAGTTCCACCAGTCACAGTTCATGCATGGGAGGAGTTATCTTGTGCTACTTTGGTTTTTTAAGATCTTCTAAGCCTTCTGATGTCTGCATTCTTGTACTTTCTCACACACTTTCTATAAATAACACATTGTTTTGCATTCCTTTTTAAAGAAAGAGAAAGCTGAGAGACTGTTAGTTTGTCCAGTGTCATTGGAGAGGTGGCACTGTCACCCTCCAATCCACTGTCACTCTTAAAAAACTATAAATATTAGAGTCAGAAAACAAACTTCCCTTTTTCTTCACCTTGAGAACAGCAGTGTGAACTTATGTTCTTTTGTGTCATATAGCGACAGTCCTGGCTCTGTGTGTGCTCACAGACCTGTCCCTGCTCTCTTGCCTGGTGCCTTCTGCGCTCCTGGTGTTGGGATTCATCACTTCACAGAATTTGTAGGGTTAGAAGGGACCTCAGACATGATCTAATCCTCATGCCATGGGCTGGGACACCTTCCACTAGACCAGGCTGCTTAAAGCCCCATCCAACCTTGTGACGGTGTTCACAGGGGTCCAAGGATGAGGGAAAGGATGAGGATCTGACTCCATGTTTCAGAAGGCTTGATTTATTATTTTATGAGATATATATTACATTAAAACTATACTAAAAGAATAGAAGAAAGGATTTCATCAGAAGGCTCTCTAAGAATAGAACAAGAAAGAATGACAACAAAAGCTTATGTCTTGGACAGAGAGTCTGAGCCAGCTGACTGTGATTGGCCATTAATTAGAAACAACCACATGAGACCAATCACAGATGCACCTGTTGCATTCCACAGCAGCAGATAATCAATGTTTACATTTTGTTCCTGAGGCCTTTCAACTTCTCAGGAGGAAAAATCCTAAGGAAAGGATTTTTCACAAAATGTGTCTGTGACACAACCTGGCCCTGGACACTTGCAGAGCTGAGGAGAGACATTGAAGAGTGAAGGAAATTCTGCACATAAACTGCACTTAGCCCTCATGATGCCAACAGAGAAGGGATTCCTTGAGAGTGTGTTCTTAGCATGCCCTGGGGTACCCATTCCAGCTGGGTGATCGTGCTGTGAGCACCAGGCTGTGAGAGAAGGGCAGAGATGTCATCTGTGGTTAACCAGGCCAAAGATGAGCTTTAAGTGGACCCTGAGCAGGAGCAAATGTTCCAAAGGAGGCTCTGCAGGATGGTTTTATGGTAACAAGGCTTCATTAAAGGATTTTATTTCTCTGGGAGTCCTTCAAGCACAACTGACTGATGTCAACAGCTTCTTCTCAAGCATCACAGAGAACAAGCAAACAGCTGATATATTGGTTCTGGCTGCTGTTCTTCACCATCACCTGCCCACTAGATAGAACAGCAGTGTCTGTGCAGATTTTAAATGACAGCAAACAGTGCTGCTGGGCTATATTTTTATTTCAAGGCAGGCAGGAAAATTTATCCTTTTGGCTGCTTCTTTGAGGCTGACCACAGCAGTATTTAGGTAGCTTTGATGTATAAACTTGATTGCTACAAACAGGGCAGCAAGAAGCATGCTCAGAGCTCTTGTTTTGGTTGACAGCAGTACAGCACTGCTCCATCACCAGCTCCTGCAATTTTGCTGCAGCAGCAACATGCAGATAAAATGCAAAGGAGCTGAAGCTTGGAGTTGGACTTCCATGGAAACTATTGGTAAGCTAAATCTGTGGACAACTCTCTGTCTCTCATTTATTTTATTCATTAATAAAACAAACTGTTGTTTATTTAAGTGATAAATTCATTTTCAAGGGAGTTTCGTCTATACATGCCAGCTACTTGATCTAGATGGATGTAGCAGGTATCCCTCTGAAAGGAGTGGCATGAACCTCCTTGGGCATCTTTAAACATCCAGAGAAGCCAGATTTATGGGATGGGATGGGATGGGATAGCATGTGGGTTGCCTGGCCTGACAGCAGATGTAGACAAGAAACAAACTTTGCATGGTGAGCTATCACACTGTGTGCTGCAGCATCTGAGCTGGCCCTGGACTGGCTCCTGTCCCTCTCTGGTTCCTCAGGGTGGTTTTTCTTCACTCAGGTCCTTCATAAGGCTTTCTATTTGTTGAAAACTATTTTTCAAATCTGCTCTTCCATGCCACCCTGATTCAATGTACAATGCTTTGGTTTAGGGGAGTTTTGCTCTTCAGGGAAAGGAAATCCCTCCCTGGTTCAGGCTGGTTTGAAGGAAGACCCTGTGCTTCCTGCAGATCCATAAATGTGGCTCTGGTGTTACTGGCCTGAAGTGAGAGACCTGAGAGACCCCCACAGCCCTGAAAGCCAGGGTGCTTTTACCATGGCAGAGTACCTTGGCTTTCTACATGGCTTGTGGAGGAGGACTATGGAGACAAAATCCCTCAAGGACCATCCAAAGAGCCAGGAGCACTGCTGGGACACATGCCTGATGGCAAAGTGATGCCCCAGGAGCTGCTCCTGGTGAAAAAGTCCAGGCCAGCAGTGATGACCAACACATTTGGCAGAGCCCAACCATGAACTAACACGAGAAATTTTGCTCTGCACAGCAAAGAAGCAAATTAAATGAAGAAGCAATTTGAAATAAACCTTCCCAGCATTAGCTGCTCTTCTCCAGGGGTCTGTTCAGCCCAGGGCACACAGGTGGGGTGGGTGGATGGCTGGACTGGCAGCTGTCACATTGAGTCCTTCATGGACAAGCAGGTGTTTCCACAACCCCACTGAGGCTGGAAGGAGATGGGTGTTGCCTCTGTGACTCCTTTTGAGGCTCAGCAGCAGGTTGGTGTTCAGTGAGGCTGTGTTTTGATTAATTAATGCTGTCACTAAATGAATCCATCACAAGTTTCTTTGGCTGATGAAGTTACCTGGTGACACAACAAACTGATTAGGTTTTGCTGGGAGCCAGACTGTGATTTGTAGGGTGCATTTAAAAACCACTGTGCAAGGAACTATGTGCAGGAATCCTGATACTGTTTTCAACCCTTAATTGTCTACTCTTTCACCTGAAAATACATCCTGACAGCTGAACAGTGGATTGATTAATAGGCCAACAATTCAGCTTTATGTGATGATGATAAAAAAAGATGACACAGGGTTGGGTTCCTGTGACCGTGTTCACAGGGGTCTTAGGATAAGGGAAGAGATGAGGATCTGACTCCATGTTTCAGAAGGCTGATTTATTATTTTATGATATATCTTATATTAAAACTATACTAAAAGTATAGAAGAAAGGATTTCATCAGAAGGCTAGCTAAGAATAGAAAAAGAATGAATGATAACAAAAGCTTATGTCTTGGACAGAGAGTCTGAGCCAGCTGACTGTGATTGGCCATTAATTAGAAACAACCACATGAGACCAATCACAGATGCACCTGTTGCATTCCACAGCAGGAGATAATCATTGTTTCCATTTTGTTCCTGAGGCCATTCAGCTTCTCAGGAGGAAAAATCCTAAGGAAAGGATTTTTCATAAAAGATGTCTGTGACAGGTTCCCAGTTACTTTGTGCAGGAGCAAACAGCATCAGTGTTTGCAGAGGTCTTTGGGCACAGCACACCTGTCAGGCAGAGCTGCGTGCCCCTGAATCTCATCTGACAGGGAACATATTGCAACACCTGGGAAAAAAATGACAAAACAGCCAAAGTGTGAAAAAGTGGGGACACAAACCTTCAGCAGCCCTGAGTGCATGGGAGGACAGACCTCAGGAAGCACAGGAGCAGAGACCAGTTGCAGCACTGAAACATGATGCAAAGCCACTCAGTCAATACCTTTAATACTTTTTCTCCCCCAGGGTTTGGCACACTGGAGTGAGGACAGGGCCAAGGCAGAGCTCTCCTGCCCCCAGCCTCACACCATCCTCTGCTGCTCCCCTGCCCTCACCAGAGCAGCAGAGCTGGCTGGCATCCCTCCAGCAGGCCCTGCATCCCAGCAGGACAGACACTCCACCAGCTGCATGAGAATGAGGGCTGGGCTGGGACAGGAGCTGTGCCCTTCCCCAGATGATGGATGGGCACTGTCCCTGTCCCCATCAGCAGCAGCCCCCAGTTGCTGTTGGACACGAGCTGCTTTGTAAATCTGATGGTGTTTACACCAACAGGGCTTGATGAGCCTCATCAGGCTGCAATGCAAATGTTTCTGCATCAGCTGCTCCCACAAGGAGGAGAGGCCACAAGCACCCAGCAAACACAAGCTGCAAACAAATTTCAGCTCACACACATGCTTCAGAAAGGAACCAGAAAACAGAGTTTTGTCAGGAAATAGATGAAGGGGCTTGAAGGTTTTGGCAAGAAACTTCTACAACCAGAATACCTTAGCAATTATAATAATAAAGGCTTCAAACTAGGCAGTGTTTCTCCTCACTCAGGAAAGGGACCCAACCAGCTGGCATGAGATTTTGTCTGAGCTCTTTCCCCAATGGCTTGTCACTCAGGAAGCAAAGAGCTTGTGTTACCTGCTGCACAGGTTGGTCATCCTGCTCAGGCTGACATGGGCTGCAGTGGCATGGGTGCCTTCTTTGGGTGAGACCTGGGGGTGAGGGCTGAGAGGGGGCACCACCCTGGCACACTCACCCAAATCCTAACCCTAACCCAACCCTAACCCTTACCCTAACCCTCCCCAGTGTCCCCAGGGCTGGGGGTGCAGAGGGGCAGAGCCCTGGCTGTGCCCCCCACCCTGGCACACACCTACAGCAAGTATCAGCAGAGTCCCTTCTCCAGCTCAGTGCTGGCACAAAAGCAAAAGATACAATTTCCAGAGTAAATATCCTCTTGACCACCATGAGAAATTCCAAGCCTATCATGTAAAATTTTGAATTGTACTTTGTTTAAAGCAGAGCAACAACAGACTTTTCCCAGAGGCAACGCTCCAGACAGTGTTTGAAGCCTAACTTCAGATGTACTTCAGATGTAGATATTTCTGCCCTGACACCAGACCAAATCTTCCTCTCTAAATATAACAAAACCAGGCAAATGGTAATGCTTGGTAAGTCTGAACCAGGCTCATGGCATTAAAATGGGAGAAAATCCTGAGGATTCAATGCACCATCCATGCAGGCTGTGCTGTTTGATGGTAACAATCACACCAAACTATTTCCCTGAACTGGACCCCAAACATTTCTGGGAAAAGAAGAGGATGGTAAGTCAAAGTTTCCGTGCTGTATTCCATCCTGAGGTGAGGTGGAGGCCCACCAGCCATAGGGTAGATCTTGGCCTCCCTCTAGTGATGGACCTACCAACAGCAATGGAGAACCAAGCTCCAGCTTCCTCCTGCCATCCTTCACCTCTGCTCCCGGCCTCATG
Source organism: Zonotrichia leucophrys gambelii (assembly GCF_028769735.1). Lineage (NCBI taxonomy): Eukaryota > Metazoa > Chordata > Aves > Passeriformes > Passerellidae > Zonotrichia > Zonotrichia leucophrys. Next base: position 8,712,691 of record NC_088171.1, on the reverse strand, counting down.
CTCAAACCCTTCACCCAGCCAAGGTCTCCTCACAAAATACTTCCTGACATCCTTTCACTCCTCACTGGTGTGCAGAGTTCCCAGTGCCTGGATGATGGGATAACCCTCATCGCTGAACCTCTGAATGTGTTCTGCTCAACTGTGATATTTTCTGGGGTGGGAAGGAATGCTTAATCTGACTCCATGTTCTTAGAAGACTGATTTATTATGATATGATATGATATGATATGATATGATATGATATGATATGATATTATGCTATACTAAACTATACTAAAGAATTAAATTTAATAAATTAAATATAATATAATTGTATTAAATATAATATAATTGTATTAAATATAATATAATAATTATAATATGATATAATAAGTATATAATTCTATATAATTAAATATAATATAATAAATATAATGAATATAATAAAGAGAAAGGATACATACAAAAGGCATAACAAAATACTAATGAAAAAAGTGACTCTCTCCAGAGCCTTGACACAGCTGGCTGTGATTGCTCATTAAGTCAAAACAATTCCCATGAAACCAATCAAACAATGACCTGTTGGTAAACAATGTCCAAACCACATTCCAAAGCAGCAAAACACAGGAGAAGCAAATCAGGTAATTATTGTTTTCATTTTTCTCTGAGGCTTCTCATCTTCCTGGGAGAAGAAGTCCTGGGGAAGGGATTTTTCAGAAAATATAATGGTGACACTCAACAACTGTGCTGTTATTTCAAATCCAGATTACTGCATCATGCAGGAGCAAGGGACATGAGCTTCTGCCTTTCTCTGCTGCAGGGATTTCCTGAAGGACACCCATCACTCAGCTCCCTGTGCCTGTCACCTCAGGAAAGGCAGAGACCAGCATGACACCCCTGAGTTGTGGGGCCCTTGGGGACATGTCCAACCACCAGTGTTTACTCTCTGCAGGAATGCTGGAGAAAGGGAAGGTCTCAAAGCAGCTGTTCTGGAGTCACTTGAGGTAGAAGCCACTTACATAATGTCCCTGTGTCTTGGGGAAGTGAGATGGTGCAGCCTGGGAATCTCAGAGCACCCAAAATCTCTGGTGTTGGGTCATGAAGCAACTCAGAGCACATTTACTTCTGTGAAGTCCTTCAGGATGCACATGAACATCCTGAGTCACGTGTTGCAGGCCAGTTTTGTTGGTAACCATGAGCTGGATGAGCAAGGACTCCGTGGGTCTGGTGGCATCAACAATTGTGTCTCCTGGATTTCACAGCAAGGTCTTTCAGTTCTGTCACTTTTCAGTGACATTGTCTCTTGCAGAGCTTCTCATTTTCCATTCAGAACTTCATTGCAGTGATTAAAATGAGAAAGTTTCTGAAAGTCATGCACTTGAGAGGAACGAGCAAGGGAAAAATGCCCTGAGGAATGTGTCAACATGATCGGGAGAGGCACTTGGGAAAATAAATGAATAACATTGTTTATGAGACATATTTTCAGCTTTCCCTTTCCCCTTCCCTTCCCTTCCCTTCCCTTCCCTTCCCTTCCCTTCCCTTCCCTTCCCTTCCCTTCCCTTCCCTTCCCTTCCCTTCCCTTCCCTTCCCTTCCCTTCCCTTCCCTTCCCTTCCTTCCCTTCCCTTCCCTTCCCTTCCCTTCCCTTCCCTTCCCTTCCCTTCCTTCCCTTCCCTCCTCCCCTCCCTCCCCTCCCCTCCCTCCCCTCCCCTCCCCTCCCCTCCCCTTTCCCCTTCCCTTCCCTTTTTAACTGTTAATGCTTTTGCCCAAAGATTTTCCTAGTAGGAAAGTATCACCAAGGTTGCTAAAAATAATTGGATTCCCATCTTCAAATGAAGTGGATATGATCTTGCATGTAAACATTTTCAAGCCAGGAATATGAAGAATGACATAAAATTACAGGAGAATGTATTATTTGGAAAATGCAGAAAATAAACAACGACTTTTTTTGTGGGCTGGACCTGCCACAGAGCTGACTTACCATAAAATAACATTGATTTTTTTATTGCCGTCTTTCTTGCAGTCAGACTGCCAAATAAGAGAGTACATGAAAGTTAACAATTCTGTAATCCTCCTCATTTTTTATGTATTGAGATTTTGAATATTCTAACTCTAAGCATAGTTCTAAATAAACTTCAAGTGCTAAATTTTTTAATCAAGGAATTGCTGAAGGCACTGACAGCAACAATGCATAAACAGCCAGATTTAAACTCCTCATTAAAAAAATTCGTTACTTCAGGTCAGGATAACACTTAAGATATATTTAAGGGGCTCATGTTTATGAAACATTTCTATTTGCCTAGTGATGTTTTCAAGAAAAATTCCTTTCTGCTGAAGAGAAAGTTTGCAAAGGGGTGTTCAGTACCCAGAATCATTTGTTGAGATGGTTCCCCCATAGGCTGAAATATTAACAGGGAAAGTATTTCAGAGACTCACACAGAGGATGGTGTCTCCAACACCAAACAAGCTGCTTTAGCTGCAGTTATGCCAATAAACTGCTCTGGGGTGTTTTTAAGGACTCTTGTTTTTGACAGAGCTGAAAGGAGAGTGTGATGTTTCACTACAGGGTCGAGCTGTTCTCTGTCAGGGTGAGCCCAAGGCCTTTCAAAACCCTTCATGACAAGGCACATTAAGTTCAGACCAAGTAAAAAAGGTGTTGAAAACCAAAATGCTCTCAGGTGCAGACTGCACATCAAATAAGAAATAAAGCAGCAGCCTCCACAGCTGACAGCTATGGCAACACCACTGTCATATACCTTGGGATGCATGATGGATTTGAACATAGGTCATCTGGGTGCTAGCAAAATGTCTAGTGTCCTTGGGATGTGGTGTTAAACCTGAGAAACCCCTCTAGCAGCTGTCTTGTTGAAGCACAGGGTGTTTTTCCTCACACAGCATTGGTTTTGAGAAGCTCCACACGGGCCCAGCTTTGATTTTTTATTTAGAGTCTCAAAAGTATCTCAGCTCTGTGTCATTGATTTGTTCTCTGTTCAAATCTCCTGGCACCTAGTGAAAGGCAAATGTGAGCCTGGCTCATTCCTTCATCTGGTACAGCCTTGTCAACTTCAGAACAATCTGGGAATAAAGATTGGGAAGAGACCCAACAAAACCCTGGGGGTTGATTCAGTTCCAACCTGAGCACAAGGGCTGAGGGGAGAATTTCTGAATACAGATGCTGGAGTCTTCAATGTCACCTATTGATAAAATAACATAAAAAACTCATGTGGTCACCCAATATTTCATAACTGTCTGATCCACAGTAGGGGATAATGGGTGGCTGAGGTCCCAGGTCCCATCCCCTGGCAAACAGGTCAAGCAGTGCTCACAAACAGGGATCTGACCTTTCCATCAGCAGCCAGCATGGTCCTGTTGGGATCTCTGCCAGGAAAAGCTGATATGACTGTGAATGAGTCCTTGGAGGCTGAACAAAAGGTGGTTTTGATGTTCATGTGCTCACTCAGAGGCTGAATCACTGCTCTATGGGCTTGCCAGGCTTCTGAGCCTCCTTGACTTCCTGAAGGGTAGGTGGAAGTCTCCCTCTCATGGTTTTATTCACATACCTTTTCTCTTTCTCAGATCATTAGAGGAATTAAAGAATAGAATAGTCATTGAACAGGGGGATAAAGCAACTGAAAACCCCACCAGGAACCCGTCAGACATGTTCTCTGAATGGCCAGATAATTAAAGGAGAAGATGAGAGCCACAAAACAAGTGCATGTTTAATCAGAAGCTATAATGTTTGCTCTTTGATCCTGATAAACTCTAAAGAAAAACAGTTTATGAAAAGGATGGAAAAATACCTCTTATTAACATCAAATAGGAAATCCTTGTTGTGGCAAGGAAATGAAATATGGATGACAGATCAAAGGTGTGTTCTGCAGAAAAAAACCCCACCTGTATTACATAAATGTCTGTTCCCTTAAACATGGGGGTTTCAGTCTTTGCAGGGCCCTTTTGAGAAATGCTTCAGAGAATTTAGAATTGTAGGGGATAAAATAAGAAACTTGTAAGATCCAAAATGAAGAATCCAAGATCAGTATTCTGAAAGAGAGAGAAAAACTGCTTTTCCTGTTATAAACTTGAGGTTACATAAGAAAAATTCAAAACCTGACCAATTATTTGCCCACAAACCAAGTAACCTCTTAAAATGAGGTAAAGTCCAACAGAGAGACATGAGTGCTCTGTGCCCTCATTATCTGCACAGCAGACCCTGCCAAGCCCAGAACAAATGCTGGGTGTTGGTATGGACACCCTCTGTCTGTCCTTCAGGAGATACCAACATCATGATGAGATTGAAGGACTGGTTAAGCTTCACCATAAATAACGTAATTTGCATTGGTTGCTGTAACTTTCTTCCTATTGCAAGGTCAAGACCTGAAACAGCATCAGACAGGAGTGAGACAGGAAACTCCCTAAGGAAAACAGAATGAAGCTGCTCCTGCTGAGAAGACAGAAACTGCTCCAGCTCCCCTTGGACAGCCCAGCACCTCCCTCAGGACCTGGAGTACCCCAGCCACCAAACACACCCTCATCCATCACCCCAAGGGCCGTGGTACAGCCCCTCCTCACAGGAGGAAGGCTGTGAAGAACCAGGCTCTGTCGTTGTTATTCTTGCTGGAATACTTCTTCCTCTCTGATTAACGTGAATGATGAGGTGCCTGCTTAAAATTTTTGCCCTCCCCAACTTTCTGTGGGCCTCTGCTCTCTTAATGTTGCACAAATGCTGATTTTGGCATTTAATAGTCTGTAGCTCAGAGCTGCAATAAAGTCAGACTGATCTAATAATGAATGACAAGCTTAATAATGTAACAAACTGGGAGCTTAAGTCAGTCTCCAGGGTTTAATAAGGCTGCCAAATAAGAAAACTTTAGCTATGTATTACAGCCCTAATAGCTGAAAATGTTGGTGTGAACAGAGCAGTAAGAAATGGGGCTGATGAGGGTTTTTTTCCTGGTGTTTGATGGACATAAAACTTCTTGTCAGACAAAGAGGTGTTAGGTGTCTGTTATATTGGTGTTTCATGGAATGAAAAACAGCTGCCTTCTGTTTGCTGGTTTGTCAGTCTCACGTGTTTTTTCTGGTTTGTTTGGGCAGGGAAGACAGGGAAGGTGTAGGATCATGGTTGGAAGGGACCTCTGGAGGTCCCCCAGTTCCAGGACACACCTGGATCAGGTGACTTGCTTTGTGCCATCAAGATTCCCCTTGACACCTCCACTGAGAACCCTTTTTTCCCTCACATCTGCTCAAGATTTCCCACATTCCATTTCAGATGATGCAGAAAACCTGGAGCAGGATGCCCAGGGAGGTCATGGAGTGTTCCTCTCTGGAGACATTCCCCTTGGACATGTTGCTGTGTTAGCTGCTCCAGGTGACCCTGCCCTGGCCGGGGGTTGGACTGGATGACCTCCAGAGGTCCCTTCCAATTCTGGAATTTCCCTAACAATTCTGGCATTCTGTGATCCTGCTCCCATGTCATTTCAAGATGGGCACCTGTCTGCAAAAACTCAGATCTGAACTTGAATGCCAAGTTCTAAGATGTTCCTTTGGTTCTTCTGTAGCTTTACAGATAAGGAGAGATCAGCAGTCAAGGCTGAGAAGAGCACCTGAAATTAGGAAATGAAATAATTGTTGGAAGTGCCTCCAAAATCACTGACAAATGTTTTCAATGAACGCTTGTGGTGCTTGAAAACTCTGTTGTAACAAAATACTTGGTGTGTCCCAAGGAGGTGGAGAGATGAAGGTTAAAATCAGCATGTCCTCTTGTCCAGAAAGAGGCACTGCTGGAACAGAAGGGAGTAATAAATAATCTCTTAAAATGTGCTGCTGGATCCTGGTTCATTCAGAGAGCAAGACAGGCTGAAGTGGCAAAAGAGAGATCTGATTGCCTGGCAACCCACATGAAAAAAAAAAGGTGAATTAATCCAGCAATCTCAAATTAAGTACAGATAATGTGACTGCTGGGACAATGAATGCAAAAAAGTCAGAACCTCTCAAGAGCTCAATTTTTTCCATTAATTTTGGATATCTTTTGGCATAACATTTCTTTATACACTTTCATAAGAGACCTAATACTTTCAGATCCATAATTCAGCCTCTGCTACAGCAGAAAAAGCTGTTGCCTTTTATGACAGAGCTAATAAGCTCATGTTTGCCACATAACCCATGTCTGAGGAGGGAAGTTATAATTTGCAATTTCCAGAAAATCTACCAAACAGTCTGAAGCTGCATTGTGATATACACAACAGGAAATCAACAAGACCCCTGTAAAATGACATTGGAGCCTTGGAGATGGAATATGCAGCAATTATAAAGCAGAGACACAGGCGTCATATTTCTCATAAGCATCATTAAAATTAAATTAGAAACAACGCTTCAAAGATAACAGATCATATTTTGCTTTAGCATTATCTTGGTTCTCTGGGGCTTAATAATAATTTCCTGAGAGAAAATGTCTCAGATCCACCAGGCTTTCTGGAGTTTGCCCTGTGGTACTGAGGAGAAACTTCTTGTCTGAGTCATTGACTACATATTTTGGGTCATAACCCCTTGTTCACTTTCCTTTAGGCTTTGTCACAGCAAAATCAGCCAAAGGTGAGCAGCTGGGGTCTTGTAAAACAACACAAATGTCTGCACAGACAGGCCTGTGACCACTCATGAACCTGGAGTCAGTGGCTACACAGCACTCGTGTTGCTGTTCATGCTTTAACCTCTGCCATCAAGAAATCTCCACAAAATTGCTTCAAATAATGCAAAATCTTTGATTTGAGAATTTAAAAAGCAGTTTTAGACCAGCTACACATCTTGGCTTGGCCCAGAAAGCACCTCAGTTAGAGCTGAGAGCAGACATTGAAATAGAGACAGTAAAAAAGAAGAAATAAGTAAGAGAACCGTGGGGAAATTAAAATGAAAATGAAACTCCAAGGAGCTAAATTAAATAACTGTGACACCATTAAAGTGATAAGGAAGTGTGTAGGAGGCATTTGCAAAAGAAGTTGGGAGATCTCTGGGCCTGGATGGTCAATGAGGTGTTACAGCACAGCCCCAAAGGCACAGGGGAGCACAGCAGCTCAGGGTGTGCCTGAAGCTCAAAGCGTGCCCTTGGTGTTGTCCTGGTTTGGAAAGACAGGTGTCTGCTAAGGAAGGCAGGATCCTCCTCTGAAATGGAAAATGTAAATCCCCTCCCTCCAAATTGTTATAATTTTGAAATGAAGGGGTTCTCTGGCAAAGATATGGGAGCAGGAATAACAGTTCTGTACTAGGGAAGAAAATTTTTGCAAAACAAAAAAATCCAACAAAAAATAACCCAACTAAAAAACCAAAAAATCCAAAACCTAACCAAGACAAAAAAACCCAAAAAACCCCCAAAAAAACAAAAAAAAAAATCAAAAAACCAACCAATGCAGTAATACAAAAAAACACAGCCAGAGTCAGAATGGGAGCTGGCATCCTGTGTGTCAGGGTGGTGTCCCAGCCCCATCCCATGGGGGCTCAGCCCTCCTGAAGTGCCAGCTGTGGCTCTGCTGGAGCAGGGATCCTGCACAAGGGGAGAGTTTTCCTCTGCAGCTCCAGGGCTGCTGGAGATGGGCCTGGGCTCCCTCTGGGAATGCAGTGGGCAAAGGTTGCTGTGCTGTTCCAAACCTCAGATTGTATCCAGGTAGAAATGCTTGGCTCCTCCCCTGGGCAGAGCATCTCCCAATGGGATGATGGAATTAGATCAGCCATGCAGGGACACTCAGTGGCCATGGACAGAAGAGATCTCCTGGAGGGAGGATTGGTTGGAAGAGATAAAGAAAAAGCTGCCTAATGAACAGCAGAGAACTGCCCCAGCTCAGATAGAAAGGAATAAATGCCCCATTTCCAACCTGAGACAGGTGTGAAGGGCCAATCCAGGTGCACACAGCATGAGCAGCAGTTGTTCCAGGATTCCATAGGAAAGGATGAAGGAAGAGCATTTTGACTCAGGTGCCTCTTGCCAGGCTGCCCAAGGAGCCCTGGTGGTGAGGTGCGCTTATGGGCCACATGAGGTGACTTCAGAGAGCCCCACAGGAGCAGGCTCTGATCACCTCCACACCCTGGCCAGCTCCTTCTCACCCTCCTGGGAGTGGGATGTGGGGTGGAAGGGGCAGGGAGAGGTAGCTGGCCACCCTGGGGAAGCTGGAAGTGTTTCCAATAAACTTTTATGGTGTTTGAATTTCCTTCTAGTGGCAGGTCATACAGTCAGGTCTTTGCAATCCCTGCTAGTTTGATTGCCAAGTGTTAATCAGACCCTGAACGAAAGGAATTATTAAAATAATTGCTTCAAACCCTCTACTTTCTTTCATATTTCTGAAAAAGTCTGCTGAGAGTAAAAGGCAAGAGAAATTCAGAAATTGATTACATATATTTTTCAGCCTTAGAAGCAAGAAAATTATGGAATGGGGGAGGCAGGAATAAAAAATGAAAGAGCACATAGACTTGGTAACAGAACCAGAGGCAGTGTAGGTGCATCCTTTCATAGGTAACACCTGAAACAGGAAGCAAGGCCTCTTTATTTCATTGACAAAGACTTTTTCTAGCTCCAAGTTGCCCATCTAATAAGATTTTCTTTCCAGTCTCCACTTTATTAGTCCCTCTCTGCTCACTTGTGCCACGTTTGTGCTGATGTAGCTTTGTATTCCTGCCTTCCTTTCCTTCCTTAGATCAGCCTGAAATCCTCTCAGTCAGATTTATTGTGTGCTGTAAATGCAGGTTTTCCTGTCTGCCCTCCAGGCTCAAATCCAGGGAGGGAGGGAGGAAGGAAGTGGCGCAAGTGGCGCAAGTGGCGCAAGTGGCGGAAGTGGCGGAAGTGGCGGAAGGAAGGAAGGAAGGAAGGAAGGAAGGAAGGAAGGAAGGAAGGAAGGAAGGAAGGAAGGAAGGAAGGAAGTCAAGGCTGCTTGTCCTGCTAGGAAAAAACCACTAACTGCCCCAGGAAATGGGAGAGTTTGGCCCTTATCCAGTTTCAGATTTTGTATTTTGGCCCTTCTTTAAAACAAGTCAAGTAGTTTAAAACTGTAGTATTTAAACAGGACCTGTCCATCTTGTTTGGATGTCTAGAACTGCTGAACACCCTGCTGTCTGTGCTCTGATAGCTGGATCCTGGTCAAATCATTTCCTTCACTTTCTTCTTTCTGAACCAGCACCATAATTTTGTTCATATTGAATTTATCTGGAAAGAATTGGTCACTGAGGGGAATGGTCCTTGACTCATCTTTCCTCTGCTTTATTTTTCTGCAGAAGAAAACCTCTGGGGTTTTCAAGTTTCTTGTGGCATCCCACGTTCTCTCAGAGCTGTATGGTGAGGATGGGTGTGATGCAGCCTGCAGATTCAACCAGGTTCTCAGGAGACTCTGCTCCTTTCACCTCCCATTGGATGTTGATGCCTGCCTTGTTACCCAGACACTCAGTCCAGTGCTGTAATGTGTAATAGCTCTGCCAGAAAAAAGCCAATAATTTTTTTTTTTTAATGGAAATCTATGGCTGTAACCCCCAGAGATGCCAGCCTGGTGCTGCACAGGCAGTGAAAGCAGAGGGTATCCCACAGGTGTGTGCTTCTCTCAGTGGGGCTTCCATTGAGGACTGAGCCTCTGGCTGTGTCAAACTGATCAGTGAAATTTGAAAATCTTTCTGGAAGTTTTTCACCTGTCTGGAACTTTTAAACCATTCTGGACCCTTCATTCTGAGTTTTCCCCTTTTCCAGATGACATATTCCTATGTATATTTCTGTATTTTGCATCCTTTCCAAACAATAGAGGAACCTGCTGGTAAAGGAGGAGAAGTTTGGTTTAGAGGGATGAAAATATTTTTCTACAGTGTTTTGTGGTCTTGTTGTGAGGGTTCCCAGGATGAGGTGAGAGATGAGAATTGACTCCAAGTTCTCAGAAGGCTGATTTATTATTTTATGTTACGTTACATTACCATGATATGATATGATATGATATGATATGATATGATATTATATTTTAAAACTATACTAAAGAAAGAGAAAGGTGACATCAGAAGGCTGGAAATGAATGAATAATAAAAACTGGTGACATACTCAGAGAGTCTGATACAGCTGGCTGTGATTGGCCATTAATTGAAAACAATTCACATCCTGGGTAAACAATTCTCAAAATCACATTCCAAAGGAGCAAAACATGGAGAAGCTGAAGCTTCCCAGGAGAAAAATCCTGGTGAAGGGATTTTTCATAAAATATCACAGTGACAACAGTGTAAAGCCATTTCTCAGCCAGCACCATCAGAAGTAAAGCACAGGCATTTTGGGGGGTTGCAGAATGTGCTTCCATAAGGAATTAGGTCAAGTCCAAACCTGAATCTCACCTGAGGCTGGGCAGGGGTGCTGGACCCCTCATGGGGGTGGGTGCGTGGTGGCAGAGGCCACCATTGCTGCTGTATGCACAGGGAGGGGACAGGGAGCAGGGACACCATGGGATGTCCCTGGGGGTGTGGGACTGCTCTGAGCAGCTCCAGGAGGGGCATGGGCAGGAGATCCCCGTGCTGGAGCGAGAATCAGGCACCTGGTGGTGCCCACACACCTGTGGCCTTTCTGTATCAGCACCTGGATTGCCATTTACTCCTCATCTTCTCTGCTGTTTTCCTGCACAGGGTGAGAACTGCTTTTGTTCGTGACATGAGTTTCCATGAAGCCATGTGAGTTTTGTTTAGCTTGGTTACTCTCAAGCATGAAAATTAAGGCTAAATTAAAAAAAGGAAAAGCCAGTGTAAATAGCCTCATGTCTCTAATTAAGTTGTTTTGATCAACCCTCTGCTGAGCGTGTATTTACGGCACTTTTAGCTAATATTTTGGAGATAATAAAATGTGATTTTTACAAGCTGTGAGCTGTAAATGAAACTCTGTGTTTCATTTCAGACAAAAGGAAGAGCGTATAATTGTATACTAAGTGATAGGTGGCACTCACAAAGTTCAAGCAGATGTTGAAGCAAAGGTGCCTGGTTGTTTAATAGGTGGTGCTGCATTTGAGCCCCCTGAGCCCCAATTCAAAAAAAATCAACAGTTACACCCAAGCTCTTATTCTGCTGTGCTGGCCAGAATAAATTAGCTAAATTTCCACTTCAAGAGGTAACAAGAGCAGAAGGAAAAAAATAATAAAAGGACGAAGCCAGAGATGCTGAATCAGCCACACTTTATTAATCACTGGCATCTAATTACCAGCAAGACACAGCATAGCTACCAAGTAAGATGTTTCAGGAAGCTGCTTATGGGTCCTGATTGTGTCACAGAGTTGTGAAATTGCTACATCTTTTTATTTTTTTAATTCCTCCAGAAATGAGCAGCAATGTGGCTGCCAAGGGCAGAGTCTGGGGCTCCCTGTCTGGAGAAGGAGAGGAGCTCTGAGCAGGATGCTGGGGATGCCCCTGGGTACCAGGGCCACACACAAGGTCAGGAGTGGATAGAAAACTGAATGTCCCAGGTACCCTGAGCGCCATCACATCTTGGTGTCACCTTCTTTGGGGTTCCCACATCTCCAGAGCCCCCCAGGAGCCCACAGGATTCCTCTCCTGTGCCCTGTCACCCCCTTGGCCCCAGGAATCTGGCCTGGCTGAAGTTTGTGCAGCCCTTGGGAAGTTGGGATGGAAGGTGAGGTGTTCCTGAAAAATCTGTGTGTGTCACCCAACTGCAGCCTCTGACTTTTCTGTGCTTGCTCTGTCCCTTGGTCTGCAATGAACACAGAGGGTGCAGAGAGTTTTGTAGTGGAGTTTCTATACAAACAGCATTTTCAATTGCTGGTTTGTTTGTCCCTTTAAACCACCCAGCTGTCCTCACCACCTCTCACTGCCACATCACCCCTCTCTGCCTTCACTAAGAGTTTTTCCCTCTGCACCTCAGGCATGGAGAATATTTGCAAAGAACAGCTCTCCTGCAAGCTGGCACCTCTCCTCTCCACCAGTGCCAGCCATCATGCTGGGAATGGCACTGTGGGTCACAGGAACCATCCAGCATCCCTGGGAAAGACCTCAAAGCCACTTCATCTCCCCTTAATGCTCTCCCTACAACGAGAGCTGAGCCTGCCCCTGCTGGAACTGATGTCATTTTCATCCTTGCGGTCACTGTTAGCAGTAAAGAAAAAGATGTCAGATTTAATTACAGCATTTACAAATATCTCTCCTGCTTTAAACTGGAAGAGAGGACCCCCTGTGCCTTCCTCACACAGGGCTCATGTGCTGCTGTTAGAGAAACAAGTAAAACCCTTGCCAAAGGGAGTAAATCTCTACTCTTAGGTGGTAACACCTGCTTGTATTTCTTCTCAAAGCAAATAGTTGTAATCAATGACTTATTTGAAATATATGACAATTCAATTTTTTAAAAATTGATTTTAAAATTGCTAAGCAGGATCTGTAGTAAATCTGACACATTTCTGTTGTACTACTCTGGTAATCCCTGCTTGATTTTTACTTTTACATGTATTAGTTTTACTCTTTATGACCAAATTAAGTAAAATAGGTAAGAGAATAGCAGACCTCTTTGAGAAAGCAGTCCAAGAAGTAATATTTCAATTATCTTTCTGTGACCTGAAATTCCAGCTGTTTAGTTTTTCCACAATCCCCTGAGCAGCTATCCTCTGTCCACTTACTTGTCCTCATTTCCTCATTTGCTTCCCTCTCTTAGTTCATCTAATACTTCTTTTTTTACAAACTTTTCCTGGTGTTCCTCTTAAGTCTGTCAGTCAGCACCAATGAGTTTTGGAGGGTTTTTACACCGGGTTTCATATTTTCTGGAGTGGCTGGTAATGGCTTGTGGGGAAATCACTTTACAGTTAGCAGGTCTTTTCATTATTGTGAGTTTATGCTTTCTCTAGCTGCTTTTTTTTGAACTTCTGACTAAGCAAAAGTCTGTTCTGATCCAGAGAACATCCAATTAGATCCATCCTGACGGATTTCCTTGTATTAGCCTTGTCTTTGATGCTTTAACGGGGTTGTGGAAGGTGAAAAAGTTGGACTGTTTCTCTCCCTGGCACTTCTCATGACTTTTAAAGTCTGTCTGATGCATACAGTGTGGAGAATGACCTGGGTACCAGACATCTCATCACACCCACAGAAAGACAAGCCCAGGCCTGGGAATCAGGCTGGTTCTAAGTGTTTGTGTTCTATACAGAAAATCAGTGTGGAGGAAAGATCAGAGTTCCAATTCACCTGCTTTTAAAATGCACCTGAACAATCTACCTTGTTCCAAATGACATGATTTCTCAGTGTTTTGAAGCCCAAAGGAGTGGAGTTTATCTGCATAAGGCAGCAACACTGTTGGCTAATAACCTGTGGCACTGAGCAGTGATTGCTTTCCTTCATCAGAAAACAGAGGAGGAACACCTTTGTTTGCCAGTGAAATGAGAGACATCCCAGTGGATATGAATTGGTGACACACTGGACCAGCCTGAAGGAGTCTTGTGCATTCAATCTGCTGGAACCTGGAAAATAACCTTGGGAATATCATAAAAATATTAAGGGAGGAGTTTATTTTAAATTTAATGGAGTTCCTGGAGAGCAGGAAACCTGCTAGGGTTTATGTGATAGTGTTCACAGGGGTCTTAGGATGAGGGAAGAGACGAGGATCTGACTTCCATGTTTCAGAAGGCTTGATTTATTATTTTATGATATATATTACATTAAAACTATACTAAAAGAATAGAAGAAATTATTTCATCAGAAGGCCAGCTAAGAATAGCAAAGGAAGAAAGAATGATTAGCAAAAGCTTGTGGCTCAGACTCTCTGTCTGAGCCAGCTGACTGTGATTGGCCATTAATTACAAGCATCCAACCTGGGCCAATCACAGATGCACGTGTTGCATTCCACAGCAGCAGATAATCAATGTTTACATTTTGTTCCTGAGGCCTGTCAACTTCTCAGGAGGAAAAAATCCTAAGGAAAGGATTTTTCATAAAAGATACCTGTGACAATCTTCCTCTCACCTGGCCACTTCCCTTGGATCCGAGTTCAGCTTTAACAACAGCAAAAACCTGTGGAGCCAGGAGCATAATTTTAGCAGGATTTTGGGACCATGGCCAACCTCTGGCAATGCTGCTGGAACTCACAGAACCATGTCCTTGTTGGTGACAACATCCCAGGGCTGAAACTTCTGATTTCCTGTTGTGAAGGATCTCGCCTGGACAGCGAGCACGCCGTGACGGGACACTGCTAACAACATCACTCCTTCAAGGCTGAAAGTTTTCTTCCAGCATCCTTTTCCCATTAATTGGATGACCTCTGCTAGCCAGCGCTGGGCTGTTATTCAGGAAAAGGTCAGGCCTTTTCCATGGCTGCTCTTTCCAATTAACTTTTTGGTGTCCTCAGGCCGGGGTCTCATGCCCTTCAATGCTGGGAGATGCTCAGCATGCCACAGAGCTCAAAGGAGAGCAGGAGGCTAAACAATCCTCCTGGGAGGAACCTGACCTGACTGCTAACTCTGGTTTTATGTGGCAGAAGGAGAAATGCCTTCACTGCTTTCTGCAGAGATATCACCATAGTGAAACAGCTCCATTTTCTGTCATCAGCTGCACTTCCATCCCTTCCCAGCTCTGTTATCTGCTTGGCCCAATCCATGCCTCTGATGTAGGAGTGCCATCTTTTGTAGGACAGAACATTGCATTCAGTATTCCCAAAATATGCCTGCAAAGGAATAACCATTTGGACTGAAATTCCATAAGCAATTTTTGACCTGTGTGGGTTTCCTATAACCTGCACGGTTGTCAATCTCTACCTGCCTACCCTCACTTTCACCTTTCCTCCTGAGGCTTTTTGGTCAGGTTTCTGCAGGTGGGAAGAAGTTGTAAAGATAAGTAATTTTGTCTGAATTGGGCTAAATGAAAATGGGTGGCCAGAGAGAGGAGAAAGATGCACTGCAGACCTTTGCCAAAGAGAGAGTGGCAATGTGTGCTGAGACCATGCCAAGTGTCAGCAAATTCACAAAAATGGCAAAAAGCCCTTGTATTTGTGAATGAAATGTGAATGAAGCCCACTGAAGTGTGATGAGCTTGGATTTAAGCTCACTTCTCCTCTAGAGCCAGCAAAGAAGCAATGGGATAAAACCCAAAGGGCTTGAGGATCTGGAGCTCACCCTTACACCTCTGGAGGAAAATTTAATTCTCACCTAAAGGACAGGAACCCACTTCTGCCCTCCTTGTGACTCAATTACCTCCGCTTGTGAGGGTCTGTGTGTCCCTAAATGTTTGGTTGATGCTCCACACCAGGAGGAGATGTTCCACCAGCCTCATTTCTAAGGCTCTGATCTGCCTGGCTTGGCCCTGAACCATGTCCTCTCTGAAACCAGTCTGTGGTTTCTCATTGAACAAGAACAGGCTGAGATCATCTTTTTCCCAGCTCAAATGGATTTTCCAGCCTCACTCCTCAGGCACTCCAAATCAGTGGGAACTGCTGGCAGTAATAGAATCTCCATCTGCCCCAGTGCCCCCTGCACAAGAGGAGGATGATGAAGCTGCTGAAGGTGATAAGAGCTGGGTTGTTGACTCCAACAATGGCAGTGAAGTTCTGAGGGGGTTGTGGGCACAGCCCTGAGCCCAGGAGTGTTGCAGACATCTTTTAATGAAAAATCTTTTCCTTAGGATTTTTCCTCCTGAGAATCTGAGAGGCCTCAGGAACAAAATGTAATCAATGGTTATCTGCTGCTGTGAAATGCAACAGGTGCATCTGTGATTGGTCTCATGTAGTTGTTTCTAATTAATGGCCAATCACAGTCAGCTGGCTTGGACACAGTGTCCGAGCCACAAACCTTTGTTATTCATTCCTTTCTATTCTTAGCTTAGCTAGCCTTCTGATGAAACCTTTCCTTCTATTCTTTTAGTGTAGTTTTTATGTAATATATATAATAAAATAATAAATCAAGCCTTCTTCATGAATTCAGATCCTCATCTCTTCCCTCATTCAAGAACCCTGTGAACAGAGTCCCACAGGAGCAGTTTTCAGTCAGAGCAGGGCTTGTGCAGTGCCAGGGGCTGTGCCAAATCCCTGGGACCCCTCTGTTCCTGGCTTAGCTCCCCCTCACTGGGGCTGCTCTGTTCCTCCCTGCCCAGTGGCCTGATCAGCCCCTGGCACTGTTTTATTCCACGTGCACAGGCCAGCAGCAACATCCCTTCAGCACAGAGGAGGGGCAAGTGAAATTTCAACATCCAACAACAGGATAAAAAGCCGCCAGGGCTGGAAATCCATTATGGGCATTGCCTGCCCTGTGAGTGCCCAACTCTGCAGCCTTTGAAGCCCTTTGGAGTAGCTTGATATTGTCATACAAATTTCCATGGTTATTCTCTTCCTGATCACTTTGGGCCTCCCTGAATCACCCTTCTTTGGGCAGGGGGGTTTATGATGTACAGAACAGGGTTTATGATGTTCAGAACAGGTTTTATGGTGTTCAGAACAAGTTTTATGATGTTCAGAACAGGCCCCTGTCCTGCCAAGCTCACTCTTCTTTATCCCAAAGCATTTGACCATCTCACCAGCAAGAAATATTTGTTCCCATCAGAACACCAACACAGCAAAAGTATTTATCACCTGATAAAATTTCGATTTCAGAGCCACCTGTTAATAAATGGGAATGCTGGAACTGGAAGTTGATGAGTATCCAAAGCCAGAGATTACCTTTATCAGTAGGGCATCTGTCATTGCTTAATTAAGATGCAAATCATTGCTGTCTCCATGGTGACCAAGTCACTTTTTGGTGTTGATGAAACACAAACAGCTGGATGTGCCCAGCTGAACTCTCTGTAAGGGAAGGGAAAACATGTCAGGGCTGGCTACAGCTCCAGCAGTTCTCTGCCAGATTCTGCCTCATCTCCCCCTCCAGCCAGACAAAAAGAGGTCTCTGAGCATGGCCAGGCCCCAGCACTCACACCAGTGATGACAGACCGAGGTAGGTGCTTAAAAAGGTGCAGTCAATCAAGCAATAACAGGCTGAAGGGATTTTGTTACCATTTGCTCATGGCTGAGATCCACCAGCTCTCCTGGGTTTGCCCAAAGACCAAATCCCAGCCAGGGCAGGGGCTCTGCAGAGCCTCAGGCAGGAGCCACAGCCACATTGCTGTGGGTGGTGAAAGCCATCCAACCCAGCTTGCAGGGAGCAGAAAGGCATTATCACAGGCAAGTAAAATAATTACAGGAGCCATAAAGATGTTTATGATACGTGCCTTCAGGAGGGATGCAGAAGTGAAGATTTTTTTCTGCCCTGCAGCTGCCATTTACCAGGTCTGTGATGAAAAAAACCAGTTTTCTCTGCTGTCACACTCAGTTGCCAGCTGGCCCATGAGATATTGTACACCCAAAGTGGATGAAATACAAATATTCAGGCAAAAGGTCAGTGCTACCAGCATCAGAGACTGTGATTTGTGCCTCTGGGTGTCTGCCCCACCTCAGACCTTGGGGCTAAACTTGTCTGGGTGTAGGAATCCCCACATTCACGCCTGAAAAAAAGCTGATGAAAATGGGAGAATTCAGGACTCACAAGATTATTTTTTTTAAGCCTGGCCTTCTCCAAGCCTGTCTCCCGCCAAAGCTGGCTCCCTTGCCTGGTGGTTGTTGGTATCTTGAAGCAGCCACTGCTGGCAGCTGCGAGACTCCAACTCATTGCACAACTCCAGGAACCCTGATGCTGCCTCCTGAGGGACTTTGGACTGTCCTGCCTCAGTTTCCTTCTTCCTCACACCTCTGTCCCTGGAGTGGTCACTGTGAGCACATGCCATGTCAGGTGCTGCCCTCAGGGGGTTGCTGGGACCTGCAGGGGAGGCAAAGGCCATCCCTCCTGCCTGGCTGAGGGCTTCCCATCCATCCATCCATCCATCCATCCATCCATCCATCCATCCATCCATCCCCAAAGTCCCCACTGGACCCGCTCTTCTGTTCATTTTCAGCCTTACCCACATGCCTGATGATGGCCTCCATGCAATCTCAGGTGTCATTGCCACTGTCACCCACGTGCCAGTGGCACAGAGATTTCTTGACTTTCTTAGGAAAATTCATGCACAAACATCAGAAGTGTATATCCTAAAAGGAGACAAAGGAGTCCTTTTACTTTATTTGAATAAATGGAGAGGCCATGGGGCATTCCCCTGGAATCTCTCTAAATTTTGTAGGACTCAGCCTCCCTTTTTATCCCAATTTCCCAACCACATTTCCCTTCTCTCTTTCCCCATTTCTGAGGTACTTGAGAAGTACAGACACACCAGAACACCTGATACCAAAGATTTCCCTCTAATGTATAACAGTCCCCTTTAACTTTTATTTCTTATGCAATTTAGGGGTTTTTCTTTCCCATTGTTCCTTTCATCTTTCAATGCCTAACTTCATTTATTAGCAAACCTAAAGTTTCTTTGTAAAAGCAAATATCTTTTTCCATTCATCAATCAGAAACAATGGGATCCTTCCCATTGTTTCTTTTATCTCCCAGTGCTGGTTTTACCTACCAGCAGACCCACACCTTGTTTATAAAGAAAAATCCATCATTCCTCTCAACTTGAAGGCACATCAAGAGCAGCCTCTGCTTGCTGGAGAGCTTTGTCACTGCTCTAACACAGAGAGAGGATTTCCCTCCTACCTTATACCAAACTTTGTGCTCCTGGCCTGAGTAGAATAAAAGCAATAAAATAAAATTCCCTAATGAGGGAATTTCCTCCATCAAGCTCCCTGGTGCATCCTCTGAAATTTCCACTGAAATGACTCTCAGATGACCTGTCCCATTCACACAGAGCTCATTTTGACCTGTCCCATACACCCAGAGCTCATTTCCTAGCACAGCCCACACCTGGCCAAGAGCAATCAGCTGAGGCTGAGCAGGGCAGAGCCCAGGTCATGCTGGCCACAGCAGTGGCTGTTCTGGAGCTGTGATATTTGTTTTCTTCCCACATTAAAAGCTTGGGAAAGCACAGCATTCATCAGAAAGCCAGCAGGATGGAGCATGCATTGCTGATGGCAGGCTGCTGTTCTTCCTAATTAAAGGCAGATCCTGGGAAGGACTGCAGCTGTATTTATTATACCTGTGCCTTCATCCCTTCCCTCTCCTGCTTTCCTTTGCCACCTCCAGTCATTACATCCATCTATATCATGTCCAGATTGCTAATGAAGGCCTTGTTAGAGCAATAATTGCTCTCTTATTTAGTAGACTCATAATGGCTATAACTGAAATACATTTTCAGCCATAGGGCACAATCTATTTCAAGCTGCAGAATATAGCAGCTGAGGTTTATGTTCCTTTGTGTGATTTGTTTTCCTTTTGTAGAAGCAATTATGTGCATTTGACTGTATATTGCTATTGTTGAAGCCTTTTGTGCAAGAGTTAGTTGTGCACAATGTGATTAAAGATGGAAAAAATCAAATTACAGGCAGCAATACAATGGGAGCAGCAAGTGGGCTCAACCAGAAAGGAAACCAAATCCAGGAATCCAAAAAAGGATCTGCTTCCACTATCCTGATGGATTACCTTGTCAAGAGGCTGGATAATACTGGAGGAAATAGCAGTAACTGGATGTGTTCCTGTATTCCACATGCCAGGAATGTGGCTTAGCAGGGTGCTGATGGAGTTCATAGCTGGGTGATGCTGGCAACATTCAGGAACCACTTTTTGCTGTTCCTTGTGTGGATAACAAAATATAGCTGCTACTCCTTTCAGTTATTTCAGCAGTAAAACCACCTGAACTGGGGGCCTGAACCCCAGTCCTCTCTCTGGAAGGTGTTGGTGTGGCACAGCCTCAAATCCAAATAGCCCAGAAGGTGCATGCACAAAGCACTGTGCCGTGAGCTCCTTTGCCAAGTTCCTGGGGTAATATAAAACTTTAAAGACACTGAAAAAAGTTGTGTTAAGAGACAATTCATCAAACCTGCTTTGGAAAATAAAAGATGTGGAGATGTCCTGGATTGCCAAGCAAATTGTATTCTATTTGCCATCTGTAAGGCAGTTGTCTCCTGTTCAGTGGGCAGTTTTCCTTATCTCTCCCATACCCAATCCTCCCTCTGGGGAGACATCTGCTGATAACAGCTATTGAATGTCACTGCATGGCTGATAAGAACTACAGCATCCCATTGGGAGATGTGAGCCCAGAGGGAGGAGCCAAGCATTCCTACCTGAATATAATCTGGAGATTCTGGAACACCAGCACAGCTTCTCCACTGGATTGCCCAGAGGAACAGCAGCTGCCTCTTCTTCCACTGGATCTTCAGAGGAAGAATACATCCTTCTACAGGATCTCTGCTCCAACAGAACCACCCCTGACACTCCAGGAGTTCTGCAGCCACAATTCCAATGGGACTGCTGCCAACACCCTGACCCATAGGGTGTCAGGTTGGGTTCTGACTCTGTCAGTGTTGTTCTAGAGTACTGCATTGTTTATTTTATCTTTTTATTTTCTTCCCTATTAAAGAATTGTTATTCCTGCTCCCATATTTTTTGCCTGAGAGCTCCTTATTTTAAAATGTATAGCGATTCGGAGGGAGGGGATTTACATTTTCCATTTCAGGGGAGGCTCCTGCCTTCCTTAGCAGACTCCTGTCTTTCCAAACCAAGACAGGAGAGAATGGTGGGAAGATTTTGGTCTTTCTGCAAAACACTCAGTTTCCAAAAGCAACTGGAGATTTTTTTTTCCAAAAAGTACCTTGATTTTTGGCTGCTGAACTAAAATCTGTTAAAAGAAGTGTTTGACAAGAGGTGGCAAACATAAATATTCAACTAATAATCTACATGGATGTCCAAAAGGGAAACACCAAAGTAATGAGAAGCTTTAAATTTTAGCATTGAGAACAAAATGTACTTGGCTTGAGCTTCCCATGAACGCTTTCCTTTAGCCTTTTTCTCTGAGTTTGCTCACATTATCCAGTACTTCTTTAGATTAAAAATTCATGGTATATACAGAATCTGCAAAACTTTTTATTCGTATAGAAGCAAAGACCCAAGGCTGAGATTTCAGTTAGATGTTTCTTGGTTTTGCTATCATCTCCAGTCTCTTTAATCACTTCTGGTGTACTTCAGGCCCCTTTTGGAAACTTCTGTATCACTTGTTTTGTATTTCAATGTCGGCAAAATGCTTGAGAAGGGGTTGTACCCCAAGATGTGCCACATTGGCTTTTCCTAGCAGAAATCGTCATTGTCTATGTGCTATGCAGGAGTTCTGCACACAGGAGTTTTTGGATGCATGTGGACAGATTCTTTGAAGGCTGAAGCAGGTTTCAGAGGCATCAAACTCTGTCCTTGCCCAGAAAACACATTCAGAATCTCCAGGGAAATCCAAGAGCCCTTAAATCTAAACCAGAGGGCATTGCCCAGCAGCTGGAGGGCAGGTGTGCACAGGGCACAAACTGTCTGGGCTCATCCCTCATCTGAGATAATCAGAGCTGGGCTAAACCAGATCATTTATGGATATTTCAATTTCCATCAGAAAAATAGGGTCCTAGGGACAATTTTAATGGAGCTCTTGTATGGGTTATGGGTGGTGTGGATGATTTAATGTAACCTACTGGACAGTACTAGAGCAAGGGGTCCCAGGCTTGGATGGATCTTCTGCTGCTGCTGTGTGGCCCATAAATAACATGAGCATGGGCAAATTATTACTTTGTAAGGGTTTAGCTTGTCTGTGAGCCTCCCATTTGCTGCCTGTAACATAAACTAACGTTTCCTGTTTTTCTTTTGTAAAAGCTGTTTCACATCTCTAGTTCCCTTCTAATGTGTCAGAACTTCATTATCTTCCTCAAGACATTGAGAATTGGGATTTCTCCATGCTCACTGCAAATGCCAATTGCCAGTGCCAAAAAAATAATCTCCAGCCCACTGTGTTGCCCTGAAAGCACCATTCCTAGGAGCTATTTGTTTTGAATTAAGAAATGCTGCAATAAGGATAATTAAATTAGGATGGAACTTAATATATAGAAATAGTGGTAGGAGAGAAGAAGAATGTGGGCCTAAATTCCACCTGACAGAGGTAATGTGTAATGTGACAGAGGTGGATGTTTTTGCCCGTTTTTTAGTACATCCCTGCCCAGTTTTTGGCATGAGATCCAGAATTTTGATAAGTTTCAGTGGCTTTCAGAAAGTCTGGATAATGACTTGTTACAAATGCTTGTGATGAGGCATGATTTCAAAAAGTTAAGATTTCAGCTGAGGGTTAGAAGCAATTCATAGTGATCAGGATGTAAGTTAGGTGGATGAAAGGTTAATGATTTTTAGATGCTTAAGCTAGAGCTGATTGTTATATTGTTTGCTACTATGAGCTTGTTTGTAGAAGGAAGTGGAGTAAGTGAACTACTATAAGAACACATTGAAACCAGTAGAACAAAGGTTGTGTTTTTTGTTTGGGGTTTTTTCCCATTCAAGGAAGGAGAGTCTTTCACAGGAGGCATTTATCTCCTTCTCTGGAGAGCTTGGGTTGGCTCCTGGCTCTTCCACAGAGTTGTAACTTTGGTTTCTTCTTCCCTCTGAGGTGAGAAAAAGAGACTCACAGCTGGTTCTGGAGGGTAAATCCCCCCAGAGAGAAACTGTGCCCATGGAAGACACTGTCATAATCAGATCTCACTGTCTAGAAGGGGAAAACTTGTTTGAAATAGGAGTCTCCTCAAGCCAGGTCTCCCAAACTCTTGGAGATCTATTTCACACCCAAGATAGCTCAGCTACCTTAGAAGGCATAAAATCAGCAGGATGGCTGCTGTGGTAGTGTTGGAAACAAAAAGGTTTTAATAAAAGGCAAAATAACAAAACTCTTTACAGAGAAAAACCGAGCCAGGTGCAAGAGGTTCTTGCTCCTGTTAAAACACCCTACAAAAGCCATTAGTTCCTTTGTTCTCTTCTTTTTGTAGTGAATTGCTCAGGCAGGACTTTTTGGCTCCTGTCCAATTGGCTATCCATAAGTTTGAGGCGAAGTCCCTCAGGTCCTATGAGGTGCCTTTTTTACCTGATTGAGGAGAGAAACTTCTGGGCTTTTTTCCTTTTTTAAGGAGACAAAAGAGAATTTTGTCACTCTGTCAACAAGGGGCACATTCCTGTCCTTGTCCTTCCCAGTCCAGAGAGAAAACTGGGGATGATGTTGTTCCGACTTGGGCTCTGCTGAGCATCTCTTGGCTCACCAGCAGCAGATGGAGCTGCTTGCCAAGAACCAGGAGGAGGTGAGGCAGTGCAGGGCTGGCCAGGCTGGGGACACTGGGACCACCATGTCTATTTGGACACTGGGGGACAGTCCCCTCTCTGGGACCCCCAACACCAGCAGGGCATCATCTCTTTTTGTGTGATTTTGTGTGATTGCCTCACAGTTGTTCTTAATGAACCTCTCCCACCCCCACTCATGGCTGTACCTGCTTTAGTATAGTTTTAGTGTACCATAATATAATATAATATAATATAATATAATATAATATAATATAATATAATATAATATAATATAATATAATATAATACAATATAATATAATATAATATATGACCTTCTAAGAACATGGAGTCAGATTCATCACTTCCTTCCTGCCACAGGAGACCCCAAACATACCACAGTTTTGGGGTGCCTTAACCTGCCCTGCCTGGCCTCCAGAAAGCAGCAAGAGCCTTTTGGATTCTGTTTCACTCTGCCTGCACCACCTAGAGCTCCCAGGAGCCTGAAATGGCAGCAGATGCTCACAAATTCACAACTGAATTTCCTCCTCATGTTTGTCCAGATGAATCTCCCCCAAAATCTCCCAGAGCTGAAGCCATTTGGTTGCATCAGTTGTGGATCAGCAGATGTTTGCAGCTGGAGCTAGTGAGGCAGTTTCTGTGGCACATGTTGATTTTGGTGCACTTTGAAATGCAGCTGAGGAAAAACCATCCCAGAGCTGCTGCCTGGCATGCTGGGGCTCACAGGGTGCCCAGCTCTCAGCTGCAGGCAGTGCTGGCAGGAGAAAAAATGGCTATCAAATGACCACGAGTACATTAGAACCTGCAAATTAATTGGAAGTTCTAATTATCAGGACTGCAATGCTCCCCCAGCATTCCCAGTGGAACAGTACCAAATGCTTCTGAGGTGGATGAGTTTGCTAAACTGATCTGGAGACAAGGTTGCCATGGTTCTGGGTGAAAAAGCTTCATGGTGTAGGAAGGCTTTTAATTGTCTCTGCAAAGTGGGACACTTTGAATTCACTTGTAATGATCTGTGTTCCACAGGGCAGTCTGGAGAGTCCACAAGTCAAAGTTGTTTCCTTGCTTCATAATGGTAAAAATGATCTGATATTCCTTGGGTTTTTTTTTTTTTTAATTGTTTGTTTTAACTTAATTTTTTAGTATTTCCTATCTAGATAGAAAATTTGAAAATACATCTGCTTTATGAATTAAAAAAAAAAAAATCAAAAGTTGCAACTTTTTTTTTACACAGGAGAAAATCCAATATTTAACTCTCTCAGGCTGTCAACATAAATAAGTGACCAATTGTTTCACTTGTTCTTATACATTTACTTCTCTGCTCCAGTGAGTAAAACACAAGTTTAATGAAAACAAGTTGAATGCATAAATTAAATCAATTATTTTTGTGGCTCATAGATCTTTAGAGTCTTCTGTGGTGTCACAGAAATACTTGGGAAGGATTTGCTTGGAGTGAACACAGTGGGAAGCACCTTTGGATGGATGCCATTTGCAGGGGGTTGTACAGGCTTCCATTGATTTCAGTTTGTGGGAGTGCATCTCATTCAGATGAGAACAGAATTGAAGCTGAACAGAAAAAGGAAATAATGGGGTTGAACAGATTGTGGAAATTATGAATTCTGCTGTCAATTGGAAGATTTGAATAGCAAATGCTTCAGTTATATTCACAAATACTCCTCTTAAATTGAGCTAACTGCAAATTTCAATATTATTTCCATATTTTGCCTATTATAGAGCTTTTTGAACCCATTCCTGTTTGATTCCTGTGGAATCATCACAGCCCACATGGTTTTCCTCCTTGCAAGTTTCTTAGGAAATAGTCAGCAGTAATTTCCTTGACCCTTTTCAGTATTTCAATAATATTTAGTAGCAAAAGGTGCTGTTTAATGGAGTCATTGCCTTCAGACAGACTCCAGATAAGCAATAGACCTGTGCTGAATGCAGAAATTGATTAAATTTTTTTTCACATGGAGGTATGAAAAAAAATATATTGTTCAAACTAAAATTAAACTAAAAATGATCAATATCTCAGAAAAAAACAGATGGCCCATAGCTTTAACTCTGTTTTTTGGTTTTTTTTCAGAAGCCACCTATTATTTCTGTAGTCTTCATGGCTCAATCTTGCTCTCCTGAGATCACAGACCATTTTGGAAGCAACATTAGAATGTGGTATTTTCTGGGTCCCCAGGACAAAGGAGGAATTGAGAATCCGACTCCACGTCCTTAAAAGGCTAATTTATTATTTAATTATATCATATTAAAGAATGCTATACTAAAACTATACTAAAGAATAGAGAAAGGATACAGGCAGAAGGTTACAAAGAATGACACTGAAAAACTCGTGTCTGACTCCAGACTCCTGACACAGCTGGACTGTGATTGATCATTTAGTGAAAACAATTCACATGAAACCAATCAAACAACCACCTGTTGGATAAACAATCTCCAAATCACATTCCAAATCAGCAAAATACAGGAGAAGCAATCAGATAATATTATTTTCATTTTTCTCTGAGGCTTCTCAGCTTCCCAGGAGAAGAAACCCTGGTGAAGGGATTTTTCAGAGAATATGACAGTGACAAGTAGATGCATGTATAGAGATTACTTTTGCTGGGCATCCTACAAGGACCTGGAAGCCTCAGCTCTCTCCACGTGGTGCTCAGTTGAAACTCTGTTTAAAAAAGAGTTTGCTGAACTTGCAAAATGCACCAAAATAACAATATAGTATAACATTTTAAAAAATACATCAGGACAGGAGGCTTGCCCAAAAGTGGTAAAGCCCGTAGAAGACTGAGATATAGAAGAGCTAGGATGAGGTCATAGGAGAAAAAAATTAATTTTTTTTTGTCAGTGTTCACCTTAATGTACCTTTTGTCAGTGTTCACCTTAATGGGAGCATCTTTACTTGGGACTCAAAGGAGGCATCATGCCAAAATGAGGTGCTGGTAGAACAGCTTATGGAAAAAAGTCTAGAAAGTGAAGAGTTACACTCAGGACTGAGAGCTATTTATCATTGTGAAGCCAAGGAAGAATCAGCTGAGCCATTACCAGTGGTGTATTTTGCTCCTTAAATATGGTTCATTATCAGGAAACTTCTATAAAAATGACTGGGGAGGGCAATGCAATGGGAAGTTGAAATCTTGGTGAAATTTAACAGAAGCGCACAATGCCTGATGTGCCCTGAAGGGCAGGAACATCACCTGTGTATCTTTTCAGAGCCACCTGCAGATCCTCTTCTGGATTCCAGGAAAAACAAGCCCAAGCCCCTCAGTTTGTCTGCAATATGAGGGTTTGGTGATGCTCCCCCTGCTCAGCTCTTGGACATCTGCTGCCCTCTCCCACCCTGCTCTCATCCTTCACCTCACACACAGCCCCCTACAGCTCTGGATCTCAGGGAAACCCCTGCCCTGGGAGAGGGTCATTCATCTTTGGGGGCTGCAGATGGTGAAATTACTTCTACAAAATGTTATTTTAACTGGTAATTACAAGTAAGTGTGACTGGCGTAAACGTTTCTGAGTAAATATTTTGGGGACAGAAAAATCAAGTAGTATGCAGGGATCATTTAGAAAAATGCTGATTAGCTTCAGAGTATTAGTGAAGCAGAAAACTGGCTTGGAACATGATTGTTAGCAGCTATCTTGAGAGCTTTATCCATTTATACCATGATTTTCCTTACAAATGAGCTGAGGGATTAGCTTGCACTAAGCAGACTCAGTTTAAGAAAGACACAACAAATTCTATCTAATAAAGAGCAGAGGACTTTTCCAGGGTTTTAAAAAGGGACTTTCTTGTTAACTTGGCTGTTGCCAATGAACAGCTTCTGAAGCTGGCTGCTCCCAAAACTCCTTCCTCCCTAAGAAAACTTTATATCCATTCTCTCAGTGAGGAATTCTGCATTTACCCAGTGGGATCTGCAGAAAGGGTGTAGGAAAGGAGCCCCATTCCTGCCATGTTTGTTTTGACAGGTCCATCTACATCCTGTTTTCACTCTGGACTCAGACATTGTTTACCATTGCTGCTGTCCCCTGTGCACAGCTCCAGGTGCTGCATCTGCCACAGAGCAGCTCCAAACCCTGTGCATGGAAATGTGCAGCTGTCTCAGAGAGGGATCCTCTTGGATCTGTAGCCTTAGAGATGATAATTTGCAATCACAGCCACATCCCAGCCAAGGAGCTTCCCCACACACATTTGGGAAGCAGCCAGGCTGCAGCTTGTGACAATCACTCATCTTTTAATGACTATCTCAAGTCCTTGAAAATTATTTCAATAATTCTTTGTTTACAGTTGGAGACTGGAACTCTTGGGCACATCATCCTCTTTCAAGCAAACAGGACACAAATTCAGTTTGCTTTGAACCCAAAGGCAGAGGTTTGCAGAGTCCTGGCAGCCTGACTGAGCATCCCCATCCCTGGAAGAGTGCAAGGCAGGAATGGCAGGTGGAGCACAGCAGTCCTGTGCCCTTCCAGGGGAGCTCAGGCAGGGCACTGAGGGCATTGAAACAGTGCCCTGTGAGGCAAAGGAGGTGAAAGTTCCATGGGTTTTATGTATAAAATATTTTCTGATGTAAAAACATATTTCTCATGTCACCATATCATCACTCCCAGCAGCTGCATGGAGCAGCTTTCCCCAGTTCTTACTCAGAACTTTCCTACCTTGGGTGGCTATAAATACAAAACTGTGCACATCTGAAATGCTTTGCTGTCATTTTCCTCTCTGAATCTTCATTCCTGCTCAGAACCTGTTGCACTCCTCTATTCTTCATCTGCAGGGTGCATAAATTAAATTAATTCATGTTGACTGATTAACTTTTTCCCCCATTGACCTGAAAGCTTGAAGGGCCAAAAGATGATTGGGTATTTGCATGCATGAATTAAAGGCTGATCAGAGCAATGTGTAGAATAGGCAAGAACATTCTGAGAGTAGCAGGACGAGAGTTGCTGCCTTTTCACTGCAGGCTGAGCTGTGAGTTCCACATGCTTTGGTTTACAGGATCCAAACAAAATTACCATCATCAAGCAGAGAATTTCTCATTTTTGTAGCCTCTGGGTCAAAACAAACAACAGTGCTGAGGTGTTTGGGTCCAGCCAATTCTTCTGTACCCTGTATATATCTGAATTACAGAATTGGGTGGGCTATGCCACAGAATCACAGAATTTTTGAGGCTGGAAGAGGCCAAGGCAGGGTCACCTGGAGCAGGTGACACAGGGACACATCCAGGTGGGTATGGAAGGTCAGTTGTCACTGTCATATTTTCTGAAAAATCTCTTTGCCCAGGATTCGTCTCCGGGGAATCAGAGAAACCTCAGGAAAAAAGGAAAACAATATTATCTTATTTGCTTCTCCTGTGTTTTGCTGCTTTGGAATGTGGTTGGAGATCGTTCACCCAACAGGTGGCTGTTTGATTGGTTTCATGTAAGTTGTTTTGATTCAATGACCAATCACCTGTCAGTGACCAATCAGTCAGGCTGTGTCAGGACTCTGGAAGGAGTCACGAGTTTTCATTATTATCTTTTAGCCTTCTGTCTACATCCTTTCTGTATTCTTTAGTATAGTTTAGTATAGCATTCTTTAATATAATATAGATAATAAAATAATAAATTAGCCTCCTGGGAACATGGAGTCAGATCCATCATTCCTCCCATCGATGGTGGTTCCAGAAAATACCGCAGTCAGTATTTCCCAATGTGGACAAACCTTCCAGAGAAAGCTGGGTATGAGAAGTAGCAAGGAGACAGGTGGCAGTGGCTTGGGATCTGCTGTGCCACAGGCATTTGCTGGAGTTTGTTCACATTGTGACACCCAGGGCACTTCCATCTGGAAATAACCAAAAAATCAGGATATTTGGGGGCCCTTCAGGCTGTTGATCCTAACAAAGAGGAGGGAGAGGAGCTGTGTGGCTTCTGTAGAAGGCATTAGGGGAGATAAGTGCTAATGCTGCTTGATGATGTGTGAGATAAAAGAATCTATTCATGGCCTAAAGATCCCAAAAATGTGAGGGAAGCTAAGTCAGGTTAGACCACCCAGCCCAGGAATTTACCTCCACCAGAGGCCAATTGCGAGCCCCTCAGGAACTGCACTAAGGCTCCCCCAGGATGTTGTCCTGGGCTCCAGTTACTTGTGCCTCATGGAACTGCTGCACCAGAGATAATGACCTTAATGAATATTGCTAATTGTTTTTGAGATGATGGTCATAGATCCTCTCAGTCGTTTATCTCCCTGATTTTTCTATTAAAACAAAATTTCTACAGGAATCTCACTACATATTTGATCATCCCATTACTTTTTTCTTTGATTTTTCAATTTCTACAATATTAAATTTATGTGATACTAATTGCCAGATCAGATCTATTTTTGATGTACTAGCACAGCTTGTTTGTGTTCTTTGCTCCTTTTCTAACCCTTTCTTATCAATGTACTCTTTGTACCAAGCTGATACTCTCATGTAACCTCATATTATAACCCTGAGATTTTCCTCCTGGTTGATAATAGCCCATCATTACACAAGCAAAACTATGATTATTTTCCATGTACTTAATTTTAATCTCCACAGACTTTCATGTGCCATTTCACTGCTTGGACGCCTAGTGGCACAGAGTGCTTTTGCAATTTTTCTGTTAACTCTTGTCTACCAGCCTGAATTTGTCATCCTAGTTATTGACCTGGATTGACTTTCTAAGGTTCCATTGATAAATACCCAAAGCAGTTTAGTCTGGGTGTGGCAGGTCTGATAAAGCAGAACAAACATGGGTCTGCTCGTCATTTACACTGAACCAAAGGAAAAATTAAAAGCCTCCAAATCTAAGATTGGTACCTCACCTCTGACACTCTAGTTTTGTGCTTCAACCTCAGTATTCCCTGATGTGAACAAGATTCCTGTGCTCAACATGGAATGCTCAATGGTGGCTTTTAGGCAATAATATAAAACAAGAGGCTTGAACCAAAGCATGCTATGCAAGAAGTCTTTTTCTTACCCTGAATTGTTCCAACAAACCCTGTGTGCAATTCTGCTGCAGCCATTCCCCTCCTCTTCTGCTTTCCTCCAGACATATCACAGCAAACACATTTATTTTTGACACAGCACGGATTTTCCCTTTATTCCCTTAGCTGTGTTTGTTTTCTAACTAAAAGCTTGCTCTTTTAAAGAAAAGATGCTTTCAATAGATTTTCCCTCCGCTGCAAACCTGCCTTAATCTATTGTTGCCGGCAAAATAAACTACTTTAACAGTGTTTCCCTGACCCCTTAGATTGAATCCTCCTGTCTGCTCATGGTGCCCCAATTCAATATCTCCAGTTACTACAGATTCATCTCTGCTGTGCTGAGATCATGCACAGCCCATGGCTGGGAAAAGCTTTGTTTTCTCCTCTGCCAGGCTTGTATCACACTGTGTTTGCCCATCTCACCACTTTCCTGGGAAATGGAATTTGAATTTTCCTCTCCTGTGCATCCTCAGCCTGAGCACTGGGGGTTTCTGAGTCATGGCAGGTCTGGGATGAATTTTTTGGTTTCTCTTATATTATTTTGAGGTGTGTACTACTGCTGCTGATAAATGAAAACTTTTCTCACTCTAGATATGAGCAGCTTGACATTTGAGCAATGAATTATGTTCCCCTGGTCATTTCCTAACCAATTTCTCTGGTGAAACTGTCAGGCCTTGGCCTCTGCTCCTTCTAAGCAAACAGCAGCCTCACGCAATTTGCACAAGGTATTGTTTTCCTTCCTTTGAAATGCCTTTCCTTGCCCATCACCATACAACCCTTTTCTCATTAGAGCAGACAATTTCTATCACGATTTCTCATCCTCTGTCCTTTCATGCATAATGACAATTTCATTACCAGGCCCTGTTTCACCCTGCAGCTCTGAGATTGCAGGAACAAATCCTTCTGCTCCATGGTCAGAGCATGAAGGTGTGCTGAACCTCATTTTCCTGAAGCTGGGAACACCCTGGAGATTGCCCCTGCCTGTGTGTGGGTGCTGTGTGTGTGCAGAGTTGGGAAACAAATGACTGTAAGTGCCAAAAGTGTCCTTAGTGGGAGATGCAAACCTCCCCAGCAAAGGTATCAATAACTCAACAAAGTAGTGACTGAGTGTGTTATTTTTTGGGGTCCCCCATGGCAGGAAGGAAATGAATCTGACTCCATGTTCTTAGAAGGATGATTTAGTATTTTATGTACTTATATTATATTAAAGAATGCTATACTAAAACTATAAGAATAGAATAAAGAATAGAGAAAGGATACTTACAGAAGGCTTAACAAGATATTAATTGAAAACTTGTGACTGCTTACTCAAAGCCTGACTATGATTGGTCATTAAGTAAAAATAATTCACATGTTGGATAAACAATCTCCCACCACATTCCAAAGCAGCAAAACACAGGAGAAGCAATTAGATAATTATTGTTTTCATTTTTCTCTGAGGCTTCTCATCTTCCTAGGAGAAGAAATCCCAGCAAAGGAATTTTTCCAGAAAATTTGACAGCGACAACTGAGTCTATTGAGAATGGTCTTGATTTTGCATCCTCAAAGCCCTTCTGCTATGGGGAAGGTAGTCTCTTCCTGGAAAGCCCAGAAACAGCCACTGGAGGTGTAATAACCCATGTAAGGGCTGTGTGTGATACTGAGGTGTGGGTCACAGGGCTTGAAAGCTCTTCAAGAGAGCACAGAATTAATCCCACT
Source organism: Zonotrichia leucophrys gambelii (assembly GCF_028769735.1). Classification (NCBI taxonomy): domain Eukaryota; kingdom Metazoa; phylum Chordata; class Aves; order Passeriformes; family Passerellidae; genus Zonotrichia; species Zonotrichia leucophrys. The sequence goes on along the minus strand of NC_088171.1, from coordinate 8,680,918 downwards.
GCCTGAAAATGGATCATAAAATATATACATCTAGGAAATGGATCATATATATAGAATATGGTTCAATATATGTAGAAATAGATCATAAAAATATGATCCATTTCTATGTATGGAATCATATATAGAGAGATATATTTTGATATAGATATAGAAGATCCTGGCAGCTGTCCCTAGATCTGTCCAAAGGGGAAGACTCCACTGCCTCCAGGCACACCTTGCCCTTCAGTGCTGCCCTTGCCATTTGCTGGTTCTTCCAGGGACACACAGAGCCCATTATTGTCCTCACTTGGCGTTTCAGGTTGTACTTTGAAATTTTCTCTGGTTTTTCACAGGTTTTCAGTTCTGTACCATTGTCCAGCTAATGCTTTTCAATGCCTCCCTGTGAAATGATGGGCACACCATGATCAAGGGATCTGGAGTCACTTCACAGCACAGAAGGCAGCATTTACTGTTCCAGGCTGGTATCTTCTTTTTCCAGGAGATCCCACTCTCCAAGGGCTCGTATTCAAACAAAATCATTCTCTCTTTTCCTTCCCTGCCAGCTGGCCTTTTCAAAGCTACCTCAGGAAATGCATGGGGCAAATTCTGTGATCCTCCAAGTGATGGCTGTGAATAGGCTGATGCAGTGGAACCAAAGATGATGAGACTTCAGTAATTGATGATATATCCTTTCTTCAGGGGTGTCAAATTGGTTTGACTGCACACCTTGGGCTGCATCCTTGGAAGATGATTAAATGTGTGAAATCCCTCAGGAATAAAAAATACTTTGAAATTCTCTATTATTTTCTCTTCAAAATGCCCAGCATCCATCAGACAAGGTGAGTTGTGCTGGTGTCTCCACCAGGCACCCTGCTTCCAAGGTGAAAGGTGCCAAGAGCTACAGGATCAAGGCAGGGCTGTGCTGTCTGAGGCCAGTGACTGCTTTGGAATGGCTTTTTATCCCTATCTCTCTTATTTATTTGGTTTAATATTGACAAGCAATGCTAGAGCATGAGAGGAATTCCCTGTGGTCCTCCCTACATTTGTTTTCTTTTCATAAGTGCCCATGGGAAAAAATAAAGGTGTTTTATCTCCTAATACTTTATTTTTGTTAGGAGCTGTATAATATAGTATAATATAGTATAGTATAATATAATATAGTATAATATAGTATAGTATAATATATAATATAATATAATATAATATAATATAATATAATATAATATAATATAATATAATATAAACGAGCTTTCTGAGAACATGGAGTCAAATTCTCATCTCTCACCTCATCCTGGAGACCTCACAAACACCACATGAGATTTTCAGTAAACACTCCTCCAAGCTGGTGTGAATGACTTTTATTAAAGTTCCAGCTGATTTTCAGGCTAAAGCTCAATATGCAGAAATTCCTTTTTCATGCAGAAGAGTTCAAGTAAATCTGCAATAACATTTAATTCAAGAGGTGTCTTCTTCCCTTGTTCTGTCTGTGGCACAGCTGGGAACTGAGAAAATGTCCATTCCATTTTTTATAGGAAAGCAGCTTTCTCCAGGCTAGAGGATGATTCACTGCCAGACCACACTGGCAACATTTTCAACAGAAGTGGCTTTAAACTGGGTTAAAACTGCTTTTGAGGAAACACACCTCAAATTACAGTGAAGTCAGGGCTTTGGTAGATATACAACTGCACAGGTCTTTTGTGCATGCCTGGGAAAAGTCCCTCCAGACCCCATCACAGGAGGAAGAGCAGGAGATCTCCTCTCCAGCCCCTGCAGGCCCCATCACACGAGGAAGAGCAGGAGATCTCCTCTCCAGCCCCTCATCCCCACCACCCTGCTCCTCCTCCTCCTGCTGCCCCACTTCAGCACCTCGGGGCATCATTCTTAACTAACACCTCTAATGCTCCAATTTCACAGGTTCCTGGTGTATAATTAGAAGTCCTGACATCCTTGTCTCCTTCCTCCCTGGTGCCATGGGCCTGCTGAGAGGAGGAGAGAGGCTTTGCTCCCTGCCTCATGCAGAGCTAGCAGCAGGCCCTTCTCCAGGACAATGCATCTGTCAGCATCCCTCTGCCTCTCCGTAATTAGCTCTGAAGTTAACTGCTTTCCCCCTCCCAAGAGGCCAACACCTCTGTGTTTACTTCTCACTGGAAAAAAATTCCTCCCACAGCCCCCTGAATGTGTCTGCAAGCCCCAAAAAAGTGCAAATTCAGAGTGACGTGCAAATCTCTGCTTAATATCCATCATGCTTCCCAAAGAGAGTTGTCTGGGCAGGAAATGCACAAAGCTGTGGCACTGCCAAGCCAAAGGGCCGCTCAAATAGAGGAGTTTTCAGGCAAAGAAAAGGCACAAGGGCTGTATTTTTAAAATTAATGTATTTTCCTTTTTCTCCCCAAGGATAGGATTGTCACAATTGAGTGTTGCTGGGAATGGAATGGGAAATAACTGGGGAGCAGGAGGAGGTTTTGCACAACAAACTGGGGCAAGTTTTCCAGCAGAGCTGAGCTCCAGGGGCTGCACAGCCCCAGTGTGGAGCCCTCATTTGCACTTCTCTCTCCTGCCCTTCTCTCCGGGAACGGGCTTAGGCCAGTGGTGCAGCAGCCAAGGCAGATGCTATGCTGAAACTCAGACTTGTGTTTATTTTACCTCTGCCACTCATTGCCAGAGATTAGAAACATTGATAATAGTTTCAGATGTCCAAAAGACTTTCATAAAAAAGAATCTTTTTTTTTCTTTTTTTTTAAACATCTATATGACATCTATATAGATTATTCACACCGATGACTGCAGCCCAATTGAGCCCACCAAAAAGTTAATGAAAATTTTCCCACTGTCTTCAGGGCAGCAGAACCACATCGGAAACAGAACCTTTGTATCCAAAGCACACCAATGAACAAAATTCTACTGGTTTCAAGTGACCTGGATTGGACTGCACATTTTTATATAGTGGGTCTTAACACTGTCTATTCACATGTTAATTTATTTGTGTAGTTCTTAATAATTGCTTTTGTTACTGAGTTTGGTTTTTTTACCCAAAATGACATTTCTTTCCCCCATTCCTGTTTGTGTGTATAAAGCACTTGGTAGGATGTAGTCAGGGATGGGTGATGGTGCTTCAGAGAGGGACCAGAGTGACTAAAACCAGGTAATCTAAGGAAGAAAAGGAAGGGTGGGTTTGGGATTTAATGTTTAGGGTGAGTTTGGGATTTAATATTTAGGGATCTTTGCTGTGTACCCTGTACAGGAGCAGGTCTGGGTTTGAGGATGATTGAGGCAGTTTATTTCTATTTTGCCCTTGGAATCCTAAAGACTGAGGAACCAAATGACTCAGGTGTAACAGAGATTGGCTTTCTTCAACAGACTTTTCCTGAGCCTGGAGTGTAATCAGCCCTTTTTGGCTATAAATCTGAGTTGTGCTGAGATTTCAGCCACATTGGTGATTTGCATTAGAAAACCCTGTCATGGGCATCTGCAGCTCCCCTGGAAACAGTCCTTTACTTCATTTGAATTAAAGAAAGCTTAGTACATATTTCTGGTAATGACTGAGGTTTAGATTGGCTTTGGAACACCCATTTTCTGTATTTATATGTACCAGGTTAGTGAGTGAGAGAATGGAGGTGTCAGACCACATTTGTGTGTTTGTGCCTGAGAAGGAGGGAAATTTGGTTATGCTGTTGCTGCATAACTCATTCTGGGGTTAATCCATGGATACATTGGTAGTTTATTTCCCAAGGACATCAGGGATGACAGAGACCAAGTTATTTCTCTACCCAAGTAACAAAATCTAAATAGCCATGAACTATTTAGCAGTGATTCATTATGAGTTTACCCACTTTTCAAAGGCTTATATTTCTACACCTGACATCCTTCTTCTTCCCTGTGTCTTGTAGAAATATCCCCAGTTAAGTAATCTTTTTGGGAGTTCTGACCAATAAAAAAACCTTTGCAGAACTTTGCTGGTTCTATGAGCACAGCAGCTGCCTGGCTTTATAACTTTAAAACAAATCCTATTTCTGTTTATTCCTGGTAAGCACCAGTCCAACTTTCAAGGACTTTTAGAGGTAATTACTGTTATTACTAGAAAACACATCTGTCCCACTGAATGGTTGATTAATGCTTAGGTAGATTTCTGGGAATGTTCACTTTGTGTGTTGAGAGGAAAGCTATGTATCAGTAGAATGTCCCAGCTCCTAAGGGAGTGTAAATTACTTTGGTGAGATGACAGAAAATATCTGGATTCCAAGAAGCTTTTGTTAGGATAGGCTTTCAACTCCTTCAGATCTACACTCAACCTAAGATTTTTTCCCCCAAAACATAAGATTCTATTCTACCTTTCTTGTGCTTTCACAAGTTAAAATTCAGTCCCAGCTATAGAAACTGCATACTGGGAGAGTCTAAGTGGATTTTAAACATAATCTGGGTAATTCTGGAGACTAGCTCCCATCCTACCTCCTGTGCTTTCATCTTGCAGTGCAGATGATCTTCATGTATTAGTAAACAGAGTCAATATTCCAATATTCCTTCCACCCCTAGCCAGCAAACCCACATGCTTTGAATTTCAGAATGAGCCTTTTGTGGCTGGCAAGTCTGTGTTCCTAACGAAGGTGCCAAATATTCTGCATCACCTTGAAGTTCTGCCTTCCACTTCTGTGATCCCATTGATTTCAGGACTGCTAAGACAAGAGGGGGGAAAAATCCATCAAGCTAATTCTTGAAAAAATGCACTGAATATTCTTAGGCAGAAACCAGCTCAACAAAGCTGTGCCTGAGGTTCCATCAATATTGAAACATTCTTTTAAAAGTGGATTTTTCTTCTTTTAAAATAACAATAAGTTAAATATAATAATTAAAAATATAATAATAATTTTAAAATATAACAATAAGTACACAAAGGAAGATAATACCACTGATGAGCTGAAGACTTTGCTGTGTGCCATTGGGAACTGAACTGAAAGGATCCTGACATTTATTTCAGTGCAATTTGGATACTCCAAGATATAAAACCTCCAAGAGATGGTACACAAGTGATGGCAAATGTACTCAATATGTATCCCATACTGTAAAACTCATGGTCCTTTTCAGATAGAAAGGGCAAAGAAATGTTAATAAAGTGGACACCTAATTTCCTTTTTTAGTCTTTTTGCAAAGGAGAAAAGCAACAACAGGGACCAACAGGAGATATCCTGCACTTGGGGATGGGTTTTCTTTTCCATTTCCACCTGCTTTGCTTCCTTCCCATCTTAATTCTAGATGGAAAAAAACCCTAGAAAAACGCTGCAGAGTCAAAGACTTGCGCAAATGTGCATTGTTATAAAGCAGGTTGTGTTGTTACCTTTTACATGGCTATTTCAGGCAGTCACAGCTCACAGGAATGCTCACAAGCCAGGAGTATTTAAGAACAAACAGGACAATATTTGGAAATAGTTGATTTAAATGAATATGTGTAATCATTTCCATGGGAAACCCAACTTCTCCTTGGCCAAGACAAGAGTGGCTCACTGCTCCTCAAGGGCTATGGCAAGGAGGATGGAGGGGAAGGTGACAAGGACTGGCTTTAGCCTCCAGCTCTCCAGGCACTGACCCATAAATCTGTTCTGTGAAGACACAGGAGGAGGGGCTCATGAGTACTTTGCAGGCTGTCCTCTCTGTCAACACTTTATTTGGGTTCAGAAGCCCATGTTGGATTTCCATTGCAATCAGGAGCCTGGAAAACCATGCTTCAAAGGACAGAGCTGTCACAGGGTTTCTTTACCCTACAGACAGTGGGGAACTGGTGCTGTGTTCCTCATCTGTTGGGGAAGATGGAACAGGAAAGCCTTATAAATATGATTGCCTGGCAAAAGATTTTGAGAATATAGAAATTATAAGCGAGATTGAAATGAAAGCAAGCTTTGAGATACCTCAGTTACTGAACAACTGGAAAACAATGGTGTGGCTGGCTGAAGGTAATCCCCTTTTGATGAAACAACACCCTTTGCTTGCAGGCAGGCCCAAGGGTCAGAGCAGACCCTGCCAGTTTGGCAGAAGGGGCCCAAAGAGGAGTTAATAGGGTTTAAAATGTAACACAGTATGGTAATGTAGTGATTCTTACAGGCTGCATGGAAATGCTATAGGATTTGTATATTGTACTAGATTGGTTAGTGACAATCAGAATATTCAACACAGAAAAAGATTTATTGTATTGTAACGAGAACCTTCTACTCTCTTACGCTTTTGCTCTCTTGCCTCTCTTACTCTCTCACCCTCTCATCCTCTCTCCCCCTCTCTTCTCTAGGACATGCTCTGAGCTGTGGCTGGCAGCTCCCAGCAGGGCCCTGCACCCAGGCCCTTTGCAATAAACCCCAAGTTCCACGACCTGACTTCAGAGATCTCTCATCTCTGTCCTGACTGTCCTACCCCTGATGCTCCTACACTTATCCCTCCCCTTATGTCATCATACTGACCTTGGCTTGGGTGAAACCTCAATTCCTCTTCCATTGGGGCTGAGACTGTCAGGAACCAGCCAGAAATGCTCCCTGCTGACAGCACTGCAGCTATTGAGCTTAGGAAATGAGCTGTCAGCACTGGTGACTGAGCTACAATTATGGGTAGGAAGGAGCTGAGGAATAATGTCAAATCTGTGTGATGCTGTTTGTGCCACACTCCAATCTGCAAATGAAACAGGAGAGAAATTCTTCAAATAAATTATTTGTTTAATGAATTATTCAACCAGCTTTAATTTACTCAATCAATCAGAAGTCCTCCAGCACCATGGGACATAAGTGGACTAATGCTTTCCAGGCATCAGTACAGAAGGTAATTCCTGGTCAGCAGCACAAGTGCTCAGTGTTTTGGGCTGATAGATGTGTTCCTGGATGTAGCTGAGTCAATGTCTTCCTAAAGCACATTTCAGCTGTCCTACACTGAAATCAAACCCATTTTCTTCTTCCTTAATAGTTTCTCTCCCCTGGAATGTCCCTGTAACACAGCAGCCCATGTGGGCAGCCATGCAAAGGTCTGTTCTGCAACATCAGCCTGAGCTTTGAGGATGTGCAGGCAATGGCATTGTTGTGCACCAACCACCTGAGAAGGCAAGTGAGAGACAAATTCCATCATTTCCTCTTTGCTGTGAGAGGCCAAATCATTCCTCATGTTCAGCTTCTGTGTTCAGGCTTTCCCTGAGATCTTGTTTTATAGGAACTCTGTGTTCTCCCCACTGCAGCTCCTGTACACCATAGAAACACTGACAGTGATATTTACATCCCTCCATGAGCTTTCTGGAGGCCAAAAAGCTTCACAGCTGCTTTGTTTGGAAGTGGCTTCTCCTTTTCATGAGAGACTGAACTCGTTTTCTCCTGTTTGTGTGGCACTTTCAATGTGATAAATTTTCTCAGATACACACACCACAGAAAACTCTCCCTCTGCTGCCTGCCACTGGGGCTACACTGCTCAAACATCCTCCCTCACCTGGTTTGGGCAGCTTTGTGCCTGCAAAGAGCACACAACAATTCACAGGGCTGTGCTCTATGCAGGCACAGGAAAAGTTCCATTCACCAGGCAGAGAAGTCTTGTTGCAGACATCTTTTATGGAAAATTCTTTCCTTAGGATTTTTCCTCCTGGGAAGCTGACAGGCCTCAGGAACAAAATGTAAACAATTATTATCTGCTGCTGTGGAATGCAACAGGTGCATCTGTGATTGGCCCATGTTGGGTGTTTCTAATTAATGGCCAATCACAGTCAGCTGGCTCGGACTCTCTGTCCGAGCCACAAGCCTTTGTTATCATTCTTTCTTTTTCTATTCTTAGCTAGCCTTCTGATGAAATCCTTTCTTCTATTCTTTTAGTATAGTTTTAATATAATATATATCATAAAATAATAAATCAAGCCTTCTGAAACATGGAGTCAGATCCTCATCTCTTCCCTCATCCTCAGACCCCTGTGAACGCCGTCACAAAGTCTCATCCCATGGAGAACAGTTTTGCCAGGATGATGCATCCACCACCACCTCCACCACCCTTCCCTGGCCCAGCACTGCCAACAGGGCCACAGAGCTTCAATCAGGGGCTGCCAGAGCTGCCAGCAGGGATTGGCCTGGGGACACAGCCAGGTTTTATTTTTGGTGCCACACCTGAAAAGCTCAGTGCGGTTCCACAGTTCAGGTTGGCTGGCACACTCTGTTCAATTCCAGGAGAATCATCTTGCCATGGAAGCAATCCCTAAATGAGAGATACCATGGGAGCAATCCCTAAATGAGGGATGCCTGCAGTCCCCAGCTGGCAGATGCTGGTTGCTTGGATTTCTCTCCAAAATCGAGAGTCACACTGTCATCCTGCTCTTTTCCTGGGGATTAGTTTGGATATTTCAGCTATTTGGGATAACTCAGCTCCAGCTGGAGATCCTCACAGATGCTCGAAATGCTTCCAGTCTCCACCAGAACCATCTCGCTCATTTTTGAGTGAATTGAGGATCATGGAAAGCAAATGGGATTCCTAAGAGCTGCTGTGGGCTTCAGTGAGAAGCTTAGTGAATGATGTCAGCTGAGGAGAGATTTACAACCCCAAACCTCCAAATCACTCACATTGCCTGCAGACTGAGGGCATTTATCAGCTGGGGTTTGATAGTGACAGTCCTCGGTCTTATAACCTAGGGAATATTTCACCAGCTCCAAATTGCACCAGGAAAAGCCAAAACCAAAAACACCCAGGAGGAAGGAATGATCAGACATGGTGTCTGAAGCCCAGAGTTGGGCATTTCTGCCTTTATGGCTGTCCACAAACCCAGTTACTGATTGATTAGCAGGAGTCAGGGTAAATCCTCTTAGCTGGGATTAGATGGAGAAGGTTAATGAGGTGTCTGGAGGTAAATGTTGGATGCTGGGGGTGCCTGGGCAGAGCAGAGTGCAGCTGGCTCCTGGCTGGGTGCACGCCTGCCTTCCCTCCCCTCAGGAATGGCCATGGTGCTTCCAGGTGGGCACTGGAGGGAACTGAGGAGGCAGAAAAGGGTCCAGGATCAGCGTGGGAACCCAGCACATCCCTTTGGCTGTCCAGGATGGCCAAGACCCCTGCCAGGGGGCTCAGAGACCCTGGCACGGAGCCCAAAACACCTGTGGGTTTGATTATGACCTGTGGAGCAAATTACCAACCTTATATGAAGATTAGCAAGTCACAACAGTTTAAGTAGAATATTAGTGAAGTTATCACGGGGTGGAAAAGTAGATTTTGGGGTTTTTGGTAGAGGGGTTCAGGAGGCGAGATGGAGGAATCTGGGTATGCCCAGCCTTTCTCCTTCTTCTTCTTGGCCTCCATCTTCTGCTGTGATGTTGGCACTTTTAGATTGGTTTAGAGTAGAAATTCACTGTCTAACATAGCTGATAGGTATTGAAAAGTGATTGAAAACATTGTATATGTAGTTTTTAGTATAAAGACACAACATTGCCCCAGAGCAGGCAGAGTGCCTGGAACTGTCCTGCTGGACAGACCTCAGCTGGACAGGAGAAAATATTTTACAGATAAGGAACAATAAAAAACCTTGAGACTGAGAACTCAAGAGCTCTGACTCCTTCTTTGAGCACCGGGCTGGGAAAAGAGACTTTTAACAATTTTGGGGTCACAGCGACCCAGAAAGGCCCCGAGAGATCAGCAGGGAGAGGGCAGTGGAGGCTGAGCCACTGCCGCTACCTGGGTGTGAGAGCTGCAGGCTGAGTTTGTGGGTTTGAGGGCAAAACAGATCTCAAGGGCTTTGTTTGGAGGTCATCTGTTCAGCGCCACCACCACAAGAACCAGAAGTGCAGCTATGCTGCAAACAAACATGCTGAGCAACCTGATCCCATTGGAAATGTCCCTGCTTATTGCAGGGGGGTTGGAGCAGGGGTGCTCCAAAGGTTCCTTTCGAACCCAAACTATCCTGTGATTCCATGAAACAACTTCTCTGTATCTTGGAAGTTGTGACGGTGTTCACAGGGGCTCTTGGATGAGGGAAGAGACGAGGATCTGACTCCAAGTTTCAGAATGCTTGATTTATTATTTTATGATATATATTACATTAAAACTATACTAAAAGAATAGAAGAAAGGATTTCATCAGAAGGCTAGATAAGAATAGAAAAAGAAAAAAATGATAATAAAGGTTTGTGGCTCGGCTCTCTGTCTGAGCCAGCTGGGCTATGATTGGCCATTAATTACAAACACCCAAAATGGGCCAATCACAGATGCACCAAAGCATTCCAAAGCAGCAGATAATCATTATTTACATTTTGTTCTTGAGGCCTCTGGGCTTCTCAGGAGGAAAAATCCTAAGGAAAGGATTTTCCACAAAAGATGTCTGTGACAGGAAGTGACTTTCCAGTCACCTTAATGCTACTGTACAGTAGCTGAACAGACTTTGCCACCCCATGAAAAGAAATTCTGTATTCCCAACCCAGATTGGAACTTGTAATTTTGTTTGTAATTAGGCTGAAGCAAAATCTTTTCTGTAAACCCCAAAGGATCCTTTTTTTTTTTTCTGACAAATGTGCTCAAATTCTCTGCTCTCTTCCACCACAACAAATCAATAGTTACTATATTAAAGTCACTGGATTCTCACAGTCTGAAATCAATGCAAAGCAGAAAGCAAACAAATCCACATTTTATTACAGGAACAGGTATTACAGTAACAATTACAATTGTTATCACAATACACTGTGATAATCATCATCAATCACAATACATTGTATTACAGAAACACGCAATGTTTTGTCTCTCCTCATATTGTGATTGATATTTTATACCAAGGAGGTTTTCCCCTCCTCATTTGCATTGAGCCATTGTCTCACATCTTCCTTTGCTTTTCCATCCGTCCTCTCCCACATCTGCCCCTTCCCACCCTCACTGGCCAGGCTGAGGCAATCAGAGGTGCTTGTGCCTGTGTGATAACATATTAAAAAAGGGCAAAAAACTCCTGGGCAACAACAGCTGGGAGAGAGGAGTGAGAATGAGTGAGAGGAGCAGCTCTGCAAACCCCAGGGTCGGTGCAGAAGGACTGGCAGGAGATTCCTCTGCAGCCTGTGGGGAGGCAGCTGAGGCCCCGCAGCCCAGGGAGGTCTGGGGGGAGCAGAGATCCTCCAAAACCTCCTGGAGAACCCCAAAGCAGAGCAGGGAGATGCTGGAAGGAGGCTGGAACTCTGTGAGAAGCTCAGGCTGGGGCAGGCTTCTGGCAAGACCTGTGCAGAGAGGAGCTGAGGGTGACCCTGGATTGCTGGCAGGAATTTGTGACCCTCTGGGTGACCCAGGTTGGCTGGGAGATTTTGTGACCCTATGGGGTGATTTTGTCACCCTATGGGTGACCCTGTGACGGTGTGCACAGGGGTCTTAGGATGAGCCCATGAAGGAGTGTCTGCCATTGGGAGACCCTGTGCTGCAGCAGGGGGATGGAGTGAGGAGGAAGGAGCAGGGGATATGTGTTGGGAAGGATGAAAGTTTGACAAGAAAGTCTCACAGATATGTGTGCTTGGCAGAAAGATTTTTGAATGTAGAGTCTGATGAAGGAATGGAGATGGAAGCAAGTTTTGATATAGAAGAAAAGAATTGCTGAGCCAGTCTTACTGGAAAACCAAGTAGCCAAAGGGTGTGTTAGTTAGAAGGGGTTTTTATGGCTTAGAGGAAAGGATAAACCCACCTTAAACAAGAAGATGTTTTTACCAAGCAGAAAGAGCACAGGCAAACAAGTCAGCAAAGTTGCGAGTAGAAAAAAGGTCTCATAATTTTCCATTGCAAGAAAACTGAAAAACAACTTCTAGCTTAAACTGTAATGTACTTAACTTTCAGTGATTGGAGAATAGTAACATGCATATGGTAATTATAGTAGTTATAATAGGCTATAGATAAATGTTAAGGAGTAGATTGGTTCTACTCTTTTAAGATGCTCAGCAAAGAAAAGTATATAATGCATTGTAACCAAAACCAAAGGGTCTCCAGGCCTGCCTGCAGCTGGAGCTGACAGCTGTAGACAGAGGCTCTGTCACCCATGACCCTGGACTGATGTGACCTATTGGATGGAATAAACTGCATTTTGGAGACCTCCTGGAGTCCTGCATCCCTCATTATGGCTCTTACAGAGATGAAGAGGAATGATGGATTTGCCTTTACAAACAAGCTGTGGGTCTGCTGGTAGGTAAAACCAGCCCTGGGAGATAAAAGAAACAATGGGAAGGATCTCACTGACTGATGAATGGAAAAAGATATTTGCTTTTACAAATAAACTTAAGGTTTGCTTATAAATGAAGCTGGATATTGAAAGATGAAAGAAACAATGAGGAAAACCCCCTAAATTCCATGAGAATTAAAAATTAAAAGGGAGGGCTATACATTAGAGGGAAATCTTCAGTATCAGGCATTCTATACCTCTCAAGTACCTCAGAAATGGGGAAAGAGAGAGGGAAATTTGGCAGGAAGATTTGGGACAAAAAGGGAGGCTGAGTTCTCCAAAAATTAGTGAGACCCCAGGGGAATGCCCCATGGCCTCTCCCTTTATTGGAATAAAGCTACAGGACTCCTCTGTCTCTTTTTGGACATAAACCTCTGATATTTGTGGATTAATTTTCCTGACCAAGTGATGTGAGCAGAACACAACCCCCAGCCCCTGCTCCCCTGTGCTGCTTGGGGGAGGATTTTGAACACTGGAGGCTGAAGTTGAGTCCAGGAAGAAAGGACTGGTGGAGGGAAGGTGCTTTTAGATTTTCCCTTATTTCCTGTTATCATTCTCTAATTAATTGTTACAAATTAAATGGATTTCCCCAAGCAGAGTCTGTTTGTCCATGACAGCCATGGCTCCTGTACTCACCTCCATTCTTTGCTATATTTTTCTCCCTCCCTCTCCATTTGAGGAGGGGGCTGATGGAGCAGCTTGGGTGGGCTCATGACATCCCTCTCCAGTGCATTTTATCCATTGTATTTTTTTTAATCAGAATTTTTTATTTCCCCTTCCTACAAGAAAGAGAAGTGATACAAACCAATTCATCCTGTAATTTCATGTGGCTCTGTGCTCTCTTTAACCTATCCCTGATGGTGCAGGATGAAAGATTTTGGGGGAATTTTGTAGCAGTGTGAGCTCATTAGATAGATATTTGCACAAGTGTGTAGACTGGAGCTGAGCTTTTGACCATCAGGATCTTCTTGCTTTCCACATAATCGTAGAATTGTTTAGGTTGGAAAAGTCCTTCAAGATCTTTGGGTCCAACCATTATCCCAGCACTGCCAACTCACCACTAAAGCATGTCAGAGGTGTTTCTGTCACGGTCTGTGAAAGGGCAGAGCTGCTCCAGAAACCTCCTGCCAGGAACTTCAAAAGATCCTAAAGATAAAGCTAGAAGAAGAATTAAAGACCAGAGATAAAGAAAAGGATAATTCAGGTTTCTGCCTGCTCTTTCTGAAGAGCCACAGGTACAGACAGACCCAAGGCCAAGCACCTGGCCTTAATCTGTTCAGAAGGGTTAATAGCAGGCAGGAGCTGCTTCTGTTCCCTCTAAGAGATGTCTGAGAGGGGCAGGCAGGACCTTGGAGGAGCCAGGAAGATGAAGCATGGCTGCTGCTCTGCACAGAAGTCCCTTCTCTCTAGAGAAAGCTTTGTGTAACTTGTGTTTCTTGCACTTAAGCCACACATTTTTAAAGGTAATGCATGTCTTTCATCATTGTATTTTTAATGAAGAGCATATTAAAAAAAAAGAAACTAAAAAAAACCTGGCTAATGAACCCTTTTAGTCCCTATCATTTTTATCTCCATCAAAAGTGTTACCTGGTTCCTTAACACACATTCTCTTTGGTTCCTTTACCATTATTTTCCCTCTATTAGCCCATAATCATTCAATAACAAGCCAGAAGATGAGCTCTTATCTCCCCTTAGAGCCCAGGCAGCTCTATTGCTCTGTAGTGCATATGAGATGCACTGAAATGGCCTTTTCCTCTCCAGGTCTGCATGAGGAGCAGACTCCTGCTCTCTCAGGCAGTGATTTTCCATCACTGTGACATTCTCCAGCATTCCCACTCCTGGTTGTCACTCCCTGCTCGAGGTTTTGGCAGCAGTTCAGCCCTGCAGAAGGCAGAGTGACCACAGGGTCCCCCTGAGGTCAGAGTTACCCCAGAGCAGGGAGCACAGAGCTGCCCCAAGGGTTCTTTTCATGGAGGGCAGAACCAGCATGAAACTTTTCTTTCCTTAGGCCATCCAAAATGGCAATTTAAGATGTAATTCTTACCAGCAGGATGATCCTTCCAGCTTGTTCCAGCCCTGGGCATGCTGTTTATTTCTCTTCCAGGGTGTTTCCATGCTCCTCAAGCAGCACACAGGGGAGACTCCTGCAATCTCCTCCCTGAAATCTGTGCTTGGATGTCAGCTGTGTGAGCCACTGCTCGTTGATTGTGCTCATGGCACACCTCTAGGATGAAATTCAAGGCTTGAACCTTATTTTTAAAATTTTGCTTCTTGTTCTACCACCAGGAGAAGTTCACAAGGAGGGAGAGGAACTAATCTGACCACAAAAGTTATTTCTCAGATGTTAAAAAATGCAAATGAAATAATGCCTGCCCGCTTTCTACAGATTCATCAGAGTCACAACTGGTTCCCTTGGTCCTCCCACCATGCTTATTTTTTGTTCATTATTTTCTCCAGAACAATTTCCTTGTTTTCTTGTCAACACTTCCACCCACCTTTACCTTCCCTCCTGTGTGTGATGAATTTCCTTTCAGCATTTTCTTTGGTTGAACCTGAAAGGATGTGGAAAAGATGTTCCCTGCTTTCCAGGAGTAAACTCTTCTTCCTCTTGATCCTTGAGCTGTCTGTACTGGTGCACTGTGGCTAAATTCCTCCCATTTGTGATTGATAAAAATCCAGACTTTGCTTCAGCATATTTAATGGTACATGGAAGATTGACCAAGCACTTCTCATTAACTCTGCTGTAATTATTTTCTCACAATTGCACACTTTTCATTAAGGAAAAAAAAAAAAAAAGGCAGGTAATCACTGAAATTAAAAGCAATTCTTGGAAGTCTTAAATGCTCCAAACTAATGATCAGGAGAACCACAAACTGTGCATTTCCACTTCTACAATCTCTTTGTTCATTTGAGGTCTTTTTTAGAAATTATTCTTAATTTCAAAATGCAGCTGTGATGGAAAGTTTGGTTCCCATCTGTTCTTGGCTTCATGGTTTCTGCTTCATGAGATCCCTTCCAGAAATACATTAGTTATACATTCTGCATACTCTGCAGAGCAAATGTGGGCATTGTCTGCAGAGGCATTTACTGTGGCAGCCAGCAGGCATTAATAAACATGACACCTCTCCTGTGCTCTTTGAGCAGGGAGGTTTCTGCATTGTCATCCCCCAGACAGCACCCCTGTTAAACAGGTAGAGCTGTGCAGTGATCATCAGGCAAAGAACATCAGCTAATGAGTGAACCAGCCTTTGGAACAACTGGTAAGAATTGTAAGGCAAATCCCAGCCCTGAGTCTGAGCTATCAGACACGATTATTTACCCCTGGGCACCAGCACAGATTCAGCAACAGGAGCAGGGTTTCTGAGCAAGGCCTTGTACCCCTTCATGTTTGCAGCAGAATGTGGATGAAGATTAGCAGAATAATGTGATGACAGATGACTGAGACTTTCCCCTTTTCTTTAGCACTGCTGTCATTTGAAGTGTTCTAGTACCACCTGCTGAATGCAGAAGAGGACCAAAGTGTAGGGGGATACAGTATGGATAAATGAAGGTGGCATAGAATGTAATCTTATCCCTAAAGAGTTGCAGCTGGACAAATTACTAAAGATGAGGAGCAGGCCTGATGTAACAGGCCACACCTGTAGCCAATAAGAACAGTGTTATAAAAGAGTGGATTGGTGGGAACTAGAGTCAGATGGTAACTGTAAGGACCAGGAAGAGTCAGTGCTTAGAAGAGCTGCCTACAAGAAACATCAAGGAGGTACCAAACTCTGAGGGTATGGAATTCTTGCGCTGTAACGATAATAGAACTCTTGATCTACAAGACAATACCAAAGCATTTCTTCAGTGGTGAGATTCCTCATTTTTCCCATTTTAGTGCTTTTCATCAAGGCTTTTCAGAGCCTTTTCCTTGTGCAGAGTTAATAATGACATGCTTGGGTCTGCATGGCCCCCAGTGGCATGCAATTTTACCTGACATTTTGGAGGTTGCAGCTGTAGCTTCACCCTCCAGACCTGCAGCCCCATCCAGACAGGGCTGGTAGGAGGAACAAGAAAGGTTTTCTCCAGACTGAGAAGTAGCTCTCAGAAGAGGAGCTCATTCCAACAAGATTGTTACTGTCCATAGCTGAATTCCTGAACTCAGGACTGGGATGGGAGCTGGAAGGAGCGCTACTGTGTACTTGGGATTGTGTAACTCCAAAAATCAAGGGGAGTCTTGTTCACGTTGTCACATGTTATGGCCTGAAATCCACTCATAAAAATGTTTCAAGTCTCTTGTTTGTTTTTGTCTGAATTAAGAAAAAAGGGAATTCACAGTTTGGAAACTCAGAGATGTGGGAAACAGATGCACATACCAATGATAGTCTTTGACAAGGCTTTGCCTTGGAGATTCACTTTAGAGACTGCTGCTTTTTTATGTTTTGCTTATTGTGTTTTTTCCCCACCCCCAGGCATTTAGAACATGGCACAGAGCCATGGCTCAGTGGACAGCTTGGGGTGTTTGTGTGAGGAGCAGCTCTCATGCTACTTTCAGTTGCATTTTTATGTGTTGGTAGAAGAGCAAGTGTTGATTAACAGGATAATTCAATTTTGATGTCTCCCAGGCTTGTGCAGCCTTTCCCCCTTCCATCCTGCAGCTCTCTCTGTAGCAAACCCCCAGACCATCGTGACCCACATTCCTCTTGGTGGCTGCACAAAAACCTCAGGGCTGGGATGGAGCATCCTGAGCTCCCCGGAGCTCTCCAGGGAGGGGCTTTCCTTGCTGGGTGGAGGGAGCAGCAGCTGAAGGGGTCAGTGGTGAATGCAGCACCCTCAGCTGGGGATGCAGGATGGCTGAGCCTTGCACTTGCTGTCCATGTTGCTGGAAAAATGAAGGAGTGTGTGGATTGTCCTCCCTAGCCATGGCATTATTCTGTGAGCACCAGATCTGGGTGTCTCCATCCCTTTGCCATGGGCTGCCTGGGCAGAGCAAGGCTGTGCTCTGCCTGCTTTGCCTCAGTCATCATTCATTCCTTGGTTTCTGCAGCAGGAAACTGAAACACTGCTTTTTTACCTTATCCCTTTAGCTTTTGATCCCCACTTCTTCCCAATTCTGTAAACTTTTGGACCTGATGAGTTCTTTTCTACATTCTTTTTTGCACTTGTGTGATTTTGAGCTGTAACCCAGGCAACTCCTCCAGCTCAGAGAGCTTTTGGAGAGGCTGACTCTGCAGCATGGTCTGCGCTTCATCAGGGCTTTGCAGGGCTGTAGCTCACATTAACAAGCCTATGGGATGTGTGTAGTTATGGAGCATCCCTGGGACACTGTGGTCACAAACATGGTTTATAGAGGGGGAGACTGGCCTGGATTATTATTCTGAATTTTCCCATTGAGATTGTAGAGACCTGGATCTTTACCTGTAAGTGCAAGAATGACAGTTCCTGATGAGTTTCAGTGGATATTTGTATTTTTTTTCTTGCACAGATTATCTGGATAGTGGAGATGTGTCCCTTTTTCCTGTGTTCCTTTTTTCTATATGCTTATAGGTTCTCCATATAGGAATACAAACATCATTCCCATGTAGACAGCTCATTATCACAATATCTTTTTAGTTCCCTAAAACATATCAGAAGGGATTTAAGAGGTTTAGAAAAGTCATCTTGAGGAAATTTGTACCGGTGGCTGGATATATATTATATTGACAGGGAATGCCCTGATGAAGGCAGGAATGATACATCTGAATCCATGTTCTCAGAAGGCTAATTTATTACTTTATAGTACCGTATTATATTAAAGAATACTGTACTAAAGTAAAGAATACAGAAGGGATGCTTACTGAATGCTAAAAAGATAATGAAAACTCATGACTCTTTCCAGAGTCCTGACACAGCTTGGCCCTGATTGGCCAGAGAGTCAAAACAACTCCCACCAGAGTCCAATGTAACAATCACCTGAGTAAACAATCTCCAAACACATTCCACATGAGCAAAACACAGGATGAGCAAAACACAGGACAAGCAAATGCAATAAGAATTGTTTTCCTTTTCTCTGAGGCTCCTCAGCCTCCCAGGAGAAAAATCCTGGGCAAAGGGAATTTTTCCAGAGAATGTGAATGCCACAGATATTTCAGCTGAATGAGTTTCCTGCACAGCTGAACACACTGTGTGCTTTCTGACAGATCTGTGCAGTGCTTGGCTCTCAGTCAGTGCCTCATAGAATCATTAAGGTTGGAGAAGATGCAGCGTTAGTGATCTGTGGGAGGAGATCCCAGCCAGTGTCCAGAGCTGACATCTTTTCTGCAAGTCCTATAACATTTAGTGTTTCTTAAGTGCCAGGTTTTGGAGTAGTGGCAGTATACTCTTTCCCAGCTGGAAAAATCTCACCTTAATAGACATATAGGAAAGCTTCATAGATCAAAATACAGTCTGAAATTCAAAAAGGAGAAATTACCTACAGCCAAAATTGATAAAAGTTAGTGAATACCTGTGACGGTGTTCGCAGGGGTCTGAGGATGAGGGAAGAGACAAGGATCTGACTCCATGCTTTAGAAGGCTTGATTTATTATTTTTTGATATGTATTATATTAAAACTATACTAAAAGAATAGAAGAAAGGATTTCATCAGAAGGCTAGATAAGAATAGAAAAAGAAAGAATGAATAACAAAGGTTTGTGTCTGGTACAGAGAGTCTGAGCCAGCTGACTGTGATTGGCCATTAATTAGAAACAACCGCATGAGACCAATCACAGATGCACCTGTTGCGTTCCACAGCAGCAGATAATCAATGCTTACATTTTGTTCCTGAGGCCTGTCAGCTTCTCAGGAGAAAAAAATCCTAAGGAAAGGATTTTTCATAAAGGATGTCTGTGACAAACACCTGTGGAAGCTCAGTATAGTGCAGTGCCTGAGTGTAGCATTTCACTGGGCTTAAGTCTCCCATCATGAACCATGTGCAGAATATAAATATGGTCCTTGATCCAAAGTATTTATATACTGGCTTTTATTTTAAAACTAATTTTAACTTAGTGCTATGATTTCTGGCTTCTTGAGATAGTTATGAAGAGCAATGGTTGTACTCAGAGTGGAATTGGGCTGCTGCTGACCCCTGAAAGTCCTGAGTTTGATATCCTGTGGTCTCATGCTGAGATCTGCCATGACAAAAGCCCAGAGACAAGGTGGTGAACAGCTTCAAACCTCTATTTAGTGTGCTAGTTCATTAGATGCACCAAGGGTTTGAAGGAAAAGTCATTTAAAGTTGAATGGAAATGCTGAAAAATATCTACAGAGAGAAGAGAAATACCAACTCCATTAATTTCTTGGGGTTTTTGTGATGAAGCTGAAGTAATATTTAGAAATGCCATTTAGAACTGCAAAATACAAAGGTGACATTTTGAACACTGCAAAGCAAAGAAATTTTTCTCTCTATGTTAGAAAATGAAGTGGAGATTTTTCCCTTCCAGTTCACTCTCCTGCCTCATCAGCTCTTCACCAAGATTTTCCAGCCCTGACCCTGGATCAGCCCTGGTGCTGTGAGGTGTGCTGGTGATTTACAGTCCTACACACAGAGGTGAGGATCCTCAGTGGGGCCACGTGTGACAGAAACTTAATTGTGTTTTCTGGGCACCCCAGATGAAGGCAGGAATGATGAATCTGACTCCATGTTCTCAGAAGGCTAATTTATTACTTTATGATACTATATCATATTAAAGAATACTATACTATACTAAAGAATACAGAAAGGATACTTACTGAATGTTAAAAAGATAATAATGAAAACTTCTGACTCTTCCCAGAGTCCCAGTTTGGCCCAGTTGGCCAAAGAGTGAAAACAACTCACTGTAGAATCCAATGTGGGTAAACAATCTCCAAACCCATTCCAGACAAGCACAACACAGGAGAAGCAAATGAAATAAGAATTGTTTTCCTTTTCTCTGAGGCTTCTCAGCTTCCCACGAGGAAAACCCTGGGCAAAGGGATTTTTTCAGAGAATGCGAATGCCACAAAACCTCACACCTGTCTGGCCTCCCCCTTCTCCCCATGAAAGGCCAAGGCCTCCCCTGAGAGGGGCAGGAGGTGACAGCTTCAGGTGATGACAGCAGAGGCACTGTCCATTCTGGTGAGCCATCCCTGAAGCACATGGGACCTACAAGGAATATTTATGGGTTCAGGTTCATCTGGGGTTGCCTGGTACAATGCCACTCAAATCCTCCAACTCTTCCCTCTAGAAATTTATATTCCCTGTTGACTGTTCAGACCCTGTTTCCCTTATCGGCACAAGAAGTGGTGGAGCTGCTCTTTCAGCATCAACAAGAGAGAAGGAAAACATTTAAAAGCAACCCAGGCATAAAAACCACATCTTGTGCTGGTGTGATCAGAGGCTGCCCGCCACAACCCTGCAGGGAAGGGAAGGGAAAGGCTCTTTGTCATCACGGCACTGTGGGAGGTCAACTGGTCAAATACTTCAACAAGAGTTGATGGTACCAGGAAGACCAGACAGAAGGAAAAATAAGATTTACCAGTTCTATCTGATCAATTTTTTCACAACTGTAAGCAGGAAGGCTGTTTTGTGAAGGGCAGGAAATTAATTTTTTTATCCTTTGACCCTCTGTCTTGTAGATTTCTGTCAGTGAAGTGAGATGTAAGGGACTAACCATGAGAGAAAAGTGGCATGATATTATTTGAGACTCCCAAACTCAGTGTTTAGTGTTGTAAACTCTGTATTTAGTGTTTGGTTTAGTGCTTTCAGCCTCAGCCAGGGCAGGACAGAAAACTCCTTGCAGCAGTGATCTGTGTATTGTGAATTGGATTGCAGATGAAAGTGAAGTCAAACTTAGAATCACAGAATTGTTTAGGTTGGAAAAGATCATTGAGTCCAAGCTCTAACTCAGCACTGCCAAGTCCACCACCAAACCATGTCCCTAAGGGACACATGTTCATGTTTTTGGAACACTTCCAGGGCTGTGACTCCACCACTGCCCTGAGCAGCCTGTTCCAATGCTTGACAACCTCCTTGGTAAAGAAATTTTTCCTAAACCTCCCATGGTGCAACTTGTGACCATTTTCTCTCACCTTGTGGCTTGTTACTTTGGGCATCCCGTGAGCAGTGTAAAGTGGCAAACAGATCTCCTTTGCTGTGGAGGTGTGTTGGGAAAAATCACTGCAGAGGGGGTTGGGAACTTCACTGCTGTGTCAGTGATTTTTGTGAGGAAAAAAACCCAATCAGGATTTGCTTAAGGTTTTGGGGTTTTTGTGTGGGTGTTTTTTTTTTTTTTGGCTTTTTTTTTTTTGGTTTGGTTTTTTGGTTTTTTTTTTTTTTTTTTGGGTTTTAGTGTTTGTCTGTTTATTGTTGTTGTTGTTTGGTTTTTTGGGGGGGGTATTTTGTTTGGTTTGTTTTTGTTTTTTTGGTTTTTTTTGTTTTTTTTTTTGTGGAGGGGCTTTTGTTTGTTTGTTTGTTTTTTCTAGATATTCCCTTGTAAGACTCCTAATATCAAAAGAATCACCATGAGAAGTTTGAGCTGCTGCAGCTGTTACCTAATTACACCATAAAACACTGCAGCTTCACCCCAGTTCTGTCCCTTGCTGATTTCTGCTCACGTCACTGGCATTTTTCTCCTGCTGTCAGAGTGGCTGAAGGGATTCAGGGGAAGAAAGCTGCTCAATAAAGGAGCAAATCCAGCCAGGATGTTACAGATATGATGGGCTTCTCTGGGGAGGAAAGCCAAGGCTGCCAGCACTGTGCCCTGACAGCTCCAGTGGTACAGCACAGGCTTGGGGGTGATTTTCTCTGAGGTGGGTGAAACCTCTTTGGAGGTTAGATGTTTAATCAGCACCTTTAATGTGAGGCAATGTCACAGATGTTTAAGCAGGCGCTTGTATTCATAAAAGCAAACATGAAATTACTCAGGAGTGCCAGCAGCCTGGGAGGAGATTTGTAGAGCATGGTACAGGAGGGAGCGTGAGTGGGTGATGAGAAGCAGCAATTCAGGTAGTAAAGAAAGCTTTAATGCCTCCTGCCATCCTGTGTGCCTCTGAGACTGGGCTTTGGGACTCAGTGCTGGCTGAGCAGGAAGCAGTGAGGTTCTTTGTGCTTGCTGGTTCATCCTACACTCAGCAAAGCCGTGCTCTGGATGTCTCTGTGCATCAAGGTGGTGATGGTGAATCAGGGACTGAGCCTCTGCTTCTGCCTCGTACCCCATGCAGGACCCCTCAGGTATAGAGAGCTCTTAAATAGAGATCAGGGGTAAGTGTCTTGGTTTGGAAAGACAGGAGTCTGCTAAGGAAGGCAGGAGTCTCCCCTGAAATGGAATGTAAACCCTCCCCACCCCTCAGAATTGCTATAAATTTTAAATTAAGGGGGCTCTCAGGCAAAAATATGGGAGCAGGAAATAACAGTTCTTTAATAGGGAAAGGAAAAAAATAGGAGGATAAAATAAACAATGCAGTAAACTAGAACAACACTGACAGAGTCAGAACCCAACCTGACACCCTGTGGGTCAGGGTGTTGGTGGCAGTCCGATTGGAATTGTGGCTGCACCCCTCCTGAAGTTCTGTTGGAGCAAGGGGGTCCTGTAGAGAAGGATGTATTCTTCCTCTGAAGATCCAGTGGGAGAGGCAGCTGCTGTTCCTCTGGGGAATCCAGTGGAGAAGCTGTGCTGGTGTCTCAAAAACCTCTGGATTCTATCTGGGTAGGAATGCTTGGCTCCTCCCTCTGGGCGGGGCATCTCCCAATGGGATGCTGTAGTTCTTAGCCATGCAGTGACATTCAATAGCTGTTATCAGCAGATGTCCCCTCCCCAGGGAGGTGTGATTGTGGTCACTCAAAGGCAAACTGCCCACTTGACAAAGGTAATCTGCCATACAGATGGTAATGGAAAACATCTTGCGTTGCAATCTTCAACAATAAGACAGCAGAAGTAGCCAGTTTTTAAAGGAGAATTGTGAACCAGGCAAGGCAGAGCATGAAATAGAAAAGGTCACAAACTTGGGCGTGGCTAAAAAGGATTTAAAGCTCAGAGACTTTGCCGAACGAGATAAAATCAGGCCTCTGTCAAGAGGAGCCAGCTTTCCTTGAAACACAAAACATCTGGGCAGATCTTTCCATGACCGGCAGATGCTGAACATGTTGGGAGCCCACCAGCAAATCTCACCTTTTGAAATGGCAAACCAGCTCAAAAAATGACACACTGCTCTAGAGGTTTTCCCATGGAGCGGAGGAAAGCATGGGTATGGAATTTGCAGGGCAGCAGCCTGGATGAGGGGAGAGAAAATATGCATATGACTACATCTTATCAGAAGGATAATTAATTACTTTATTATACCACATTATTCTATATTCTATTTTACTATGTTACATTACATCTAAACTGAATCTGCCAAGCACTCAATTGCACACAAGTGCACAGAATCTCATGACTGTCAGTGACAGTCCCAACACACACACACTCACACACTCTTGGCCCTGATAGGGCAAGGAAACAAAACACCATCACTCTGGGTAACCATTCTTCATATTGCATTCTACTTTACCACAAACACAGGCACAGCAAACGATAAAAATTGTTTTTCCTTTCTCTGAGGTTCAAAGAATATGAAACCCAGAAATATTCTTGGGAAGAATTGTGCCTTGCTTTTCTCTGTGAAGAGAAATATGGCTACACATGGAAATATTGGGACTTATAGAAATGCAGGGCAGCACAGGAGACAAAAATCCATCATCAGAAAAAGACTCAGCGTGACCCAGGGGCTGGGCAGTGCAGTTGGGCCAGTTGGTGTCATTGGC
Organism: Zonotrichia leucophrys gambelii; assembly: GCF_028769735.1. NCBI lineage: Eukaryota > Metazoa > Chordata > Aves > Passeriformes > Passerellidae > Zonotrichia > Zonotrichia leucophrys. The sequence goes on along the minus strand of NC_088171.1, from coordinate 8,657,025 downwards.
AGAGGTGTGACATTCACAGCAGCTCTGAGGGGCTGGAGAAAACCTTGGGTTGGAAAGGTGTGGTGTTTGTGAGGGTCCTCAGGATGAGGTGAGAGATGAGAATCTGACTCCATGTTCTCAGAAGACTGATGTATTGTATTGTATTATACTGTATTTATTTCACTATATTTTACTATGTTATGTTACATTTATTTTATTATATTACATATATTTTATTTTATATATTTTATTATATTATGTTATATTTTATTATATCTACACTAAAGAAAAAGAAGGATACAGACAGAAGTCTTAACAAGAATGATCATGAAAGCTCATGACTGACTCCTCAGAGTCTGACACAGCTGATGGTGATTGGTCATTGATTAAAAAAAATTCACATGCTTGGATAAACAACCTCCAGACCACATTCCAGAGCAGCAGAACATGGAGCAGCTGAGGCTTCTCAGTTTCTCAGGAGAAGAAATCCTGGAAAAGAAATATCATGGTGGCAGAAGGGACTTCCAGCAATTGGAAGTCAGGTCAGGTTTCCTTTAACTTCTCCCCACTCCCCTTTGGATCATGCAGGATCTCCCAGAGATTGGAGTAAGCACAGCAGGAGGTGTTTCTTTACATTTTCTTGTTCTGACCTTTGCTAGAAAGCAAGAGGTTGGTGGAGCATGAGCTCCCTGTGCAGCTGGATTTAATATGCATGAGGAAAAAATTGATCCTCAGCTGCCTTGTGACATTATGGGATTCTGAGTAAAAGTCATAAATCCAACCTGCAAGACCATACCATCCAGGAAAAATTAAAAATTTAATTAAAAACTGAAATTACTCCTCCATTCTCTGAAAGATGGACACTGAACTCAAGGAGCTGATGGCGGTGGGAGAAATATAATCTCTCCACATCTCATTTCCATCTGTGTGGGTTAACAACAGCAGGAATTTGGCTCCTGTCATAATCACATGTGTGGTGGATCCCAGCTGAGCCATCTCTGAGGTGAGCTGAGATGATCTGTTGAGGTCAGTGATCAGATCCCATGGACAGACACCTCTGTGGTGCCCACAGGTGACACAAGGGACAGGTCTGCCACTCCAAAAGATGTGGGGATTCAACAAGGACCCTGGCACTGCAAAGTGGTTGGGCAAATTCTCTCTGGGGATTTCCTTCAGGCCAATCTGGGAGGTTTGGGAGGTGCCCCGAAGGTTTGTCTGTGGCATTTGCATTTTGAGATGGGGCCTGGCTGCTCTGCAGGGAGGATTTTTGCAGAAGAAGATGCAAGAGCCTGAAGCTGCATTTTTGGAAGAGAGGATATGTTTGGATCTGTGTGTTTCTGAGGCAGGGAAGGGATCAGGAGCTCAGTGTTGATTGTGGGTGAAATCAGGTTGGTTGGAGAAGAAATGAGGTAAGGACAAACCTGAGCTTCCACTGTTACCATCAAACACTTGAAATGTGGTCCAGCACTTGCTAAGGATCCTCAGGTCCAAGACTCATTTTGATCAGAATTTGGGAGGTGCTCTTTGTTGTGGATACAGCTTTGTTTAATACAAGTTGTACTGTGCTGGTTCAGCCAAAAAAAATGATACTGGGGGGGAAGCAGATGGCAGCAAACAAAATTAAGTCACTTTTAAGATTCTTATCCATTAGCACAGACATATAATTCCCTGGAGACTGTACCAGGCTGGGTTTTGGGTTTTCTGTATTAAATTTTTAACATTGCAAGTGGAAGTAAATCCAGAGGATGAGGGGAAACTACCTTTGGAGCAGAACAAAGCCTGCAGCACCTTGAAATGATGGCTCTGAGCCTGTGCATTGTTCTTGGCACATTTGGGAAGCTCGTGGAGAAAGCATAACAAAGCATGTCTATTGAATTTCAAATAAATATAAAGCACCTAAATCCTTCTCAATTTATTCATTGAAAATATCTTCTACCTTTTCTACATATTGAACCCTCTAAAAAACCTTGTTATAGAAGGACTAGTTGGGAGTAACTGGATTTGCCTTTTGGATGCTTTGATGCAGGATTTGAGTGCTTTGGAGGGTATTGAGTAAATGTCTCAGCATGCAAAACCAGCACAGATTGACCTGACAGGCAATGCAAATAGAAATTTCGATAGAGAGATAACAGTGACAGTAAGGCAGTCACAGATCCAATGGGTACAATCCAAAAGTATTCCCCAAAGTGGAGATTTCAGCTCCAATGGTGGGTATTTTCTAAATGATCACTGCCTGCTTGGTTTAACAAACGAGACTTTTATTCCCTTCATTGATTTTACATGGGCAGAGAGGGATAGGACAAGGGGGGATGGTTTTAAAACAAAAGAGAAGAGATTTAGGTGAGATGTTCAGAAAAAATTCTTCAGTCAGAGGGTGGTGAGGCCCTGGCACAGGTTGCCCAGAGAAGCTGTGGATGCTCTGTCCCTGGAAGTGTTCAAGGCCAGGCTGGATGGGGCTCTGAGCACCCTGGGACAGTGGAAGGTGTCCCTGCCCACAGCAGAGGTGTTGGAAATGGTCTGAAGTTCCTTCCAGGCCATTCTGTGATTCCACATTTTCATCTGTAATTAGCATTTTTTATCCTTCTCAAGCCATATATTGTGTTCCCAGTTCTTGAAAGGCCATGTGTCCATACTCTCCATGGGTCAAACTCACCATGGGTGAGTTTGATTCTTGCACCAGGACAGATGCAAACATTCACAGCCAGAATCATCCTCCAGCCCTTCACTGGCTGCGAGCTTGAAATTTGGCTTGTTTTCCCAAATTAAACTTCCCTGCTTTTCAATGGCTCCATCACTTCTTCAAAACCAGTTCAATTTGGAACCCCAAGATCCAGACAAAAACCTATCTGCACATCACCAGGCTGCAAACACACAGCTGGTTTCTATTATTTGCAAATGTCAATATTCCTAAAGCACAAAGTGAAGAGCTCCCAGGGCAGCTGGGCAGTGCTGCATGGGAGCAGTAATGGGCATTACCATATATCTTGTTCTGAGGTTTATGTGCTTTGCACTGCTTTCAAGGCAGCCCTCCTGCAAAAAAAAACAGATTTGGGCAATCAAAGTTGTTCTTTGAACAAAAATGTTCTGAAAGAGCCATTCAGAAGAGAGGAGTTAAATGCTGCACTGGGTTTCTGAAGTGTTGGGAATATTCTCTGCTTCACATGACAGGTTAAAAAAAGGTATTATTTAAAGTATAGTTGGTTAAAATTATGGATGTTCAGCACTATGAAATACCCCCCAGCCAATCTTATCCAAGGTTTTTTTCATAAAAGCTTTTCACATAACAGCCAGAGCCTGCCTTGCTATCTTCAGTAGCTGCTTTTAAATTGCCTGCAAACTGTGAACAAAGTGGAGACAGCATGTGAAAACCCACACATTCCTTACTACAGAGGATTTCATGCCTTTCCTGTCAAATGATAACTACTACTATGAGCAGTTCAGGACAAGAAATCACAGCCCTGGAGCAAGCAGTGGGATACCAGGACAAGCTGAGTGTAATGTGTGGAGTGATCTCACTATGTGACACTGATCCAACCTCTCCAAAATGCTTTGTGGGGACTGAGTGGACCTGTGAAAGGGCTGCTGTGGTGTGGAGGGGCTGTTTCATGTGCCCCCCACCCTTCCAAGGTGGTCTCAGCATCCCCTCCTGCACTGAAACCTCTCATTCTCCAGGTGGGCATGAGGAGTGGGAGCAATATTGCTGTGTGATGTGCCATCTGCAAACAGGAATAACACTGAGATTCAAAGGAGAAAAAGGAAAAAAATGCTCCATTTGCCTCGAACTGGTGTGTGTGGACTGAAAATACACAAGCAAGTGTCCTGGGTTGACTAAATGATGCTTTTATCCCAAATTGTCTGTTCTGTTTATGCTGAATAATAAATTTTGCACCTTTAAGACTTGTCCCAGAGAGTGAAGGGGGGAGAGAAGAAGCAGTTTGTTTTCAGACACTGCTCTCATTCCCCCACACTCCTGCTCCTGACTGTGTTGTCTGAGGATGGACAGACAGCGGGCCAGAGCTCTCCTTTGCTTTAGTTAGTTTTAGCTAGCTGAGGCAGAGAAGTTCCCTGGACTGTGAGGCTTCTTTTTCCTTTTCTTTGGACCTTGTGAAAAATATGTATTTTATGATTGGCTTTTCACAAATATTAAAATGAATAATAAATGTGTTGTGTTAGAAAGTAATGCTGTATTAATCCTCTTAAGTAGTGTGTTAAATTTAGTTTTGGGTTATAACAAAATGTTAAAATACAAACTATGCTATGTAGGATACTTTTTTTAAAGAAAGGAATTGCACTGAGCAGCCACAAGACACCTAAATCTTTCAGAGAAAAAGAATTTATTGCCCTCTTATCAGAAGAAACGAACTTCCTGTCTTGCTCAGGATTGGAGACGCTGTCAGGATTAAGAGGAAAAAGTTGACACTGACCAGACAGAATCCTGTATTTGAATGGAATTTATGCATCATATATGAGGTGTATGAATATGCAACAGAGTGCTGTTTTTAACGGTTAATCCTCTGTTAACGTGGGTCCTTTTTCAGGCTTGTGCTGCTCAGCAAGAGGTACCCAGACATCCGTAACTCTTTGTTTCTGTTGTCTCATATTGTCCTAATTCAAATTGTCTCATATTGTCCTAATCCAGATGGTCCAATTTATTATTACTCTAATTATATTACTATTTTTATAACAATTTTTATTACTATTAAACTTTTAAAATTTTAAAAACAAGTGATTGGTGTTTTTCATAGACCTGTTTAGCCTGCTCTGGACTGAACACCAGCAGAGCACCAGCAGCTCCACCTGTGGCCACTGGGCTGGGCCTGGGCCATGGCATTTCCAGCACTGGAGGGACTGATCAGAGACTGAGTGAGCTGAGCTGACACCCGGGGAGGGGACTGTGAAAGTTTAATAGTAATAAAAATGGTTATAAAAATAGTAATACAATTAGAGTAATAATAATTTGGACAATTTGAATTAGGACAATATAAGACAATAAAAACAAAGAGCTACTGACAGTCCAGGTACCTTTTCCTGGGCAGCACAAGCCTGAAAAAGGACCCACGTTAACAAAGAATTAACCCTTAAAAACAATAACCTGTTGCATATTCATACACCTCATACATGATGCATAAATTCCATTGAAACACAGGATTCTGTCTGGTCAGTGTCAGCTTCTTCCTCCTAATCCTGACAACACCTTCAAGCCTGAGTGAGATGGGAAGAAGTTAGTTTCTTCTGATAAGAGGGCAATAAATTCTTTTTTTCTGAGAGATTTAGGTGTCCTGTGACTGCTATCTTGCTTCGAGTCCTCTCTTTAAAAAAAATTTCCTTGCAATCTAGAACATACCCTAAACAGCTTTGTGCTGTTCTTACTCCGCACATTTCTCACCATGGAAGGAGACATCATAAACGTGTTTAAAAAAAAAGATTGCTCTTTAGGAGAATGAGTAGTGGGAATTGCTTCTGTCCCTCCTCAGGCAACAAATTTGATTGTCACTGTTAGGAAGCTGCTTTGCAAAAGCAGAATGCAGCTAAGAAACACCAAACAACTTGAAAGGCAAGAGATGTCTCTGAAGGGCCTTTCCTACCTCTGCCAGCACTGGGATTGGGACTGAAAACCCCAGCAGTGACAAGGTGCTCTGCTCCAGGTTGCACTGCTTTGTGGTGGTGTTCACAGGGCTCCCAGGATGACGGAAGAGATGAGGATCTGACTCCATGTTTCAGAAGACTGATTTATTATTTTATGATATATATATTATATTAAAACTATACTAAAAGAATAGAAGAAAGGATTTCATCAGAAAGCTTGCAAGCAAAGGAAAAGAATGAAATGATAAAATCTTGTGACTGACCACACAGTCTGATACAGCTGGACTGTGATTGGCCAATAATGAGAAACAACCACATCAGACCAATCTCAGATCCACTCGCTGCATTCCACAGCAGCAGATAATCATTGTTTACATTTTGTTTCTGAGGCCTCTCAGCTTCTCAGGAGAAAAAATCCTAAGGAAAGGATTTTTCATAAAATGTGGCACTGCTTGGTCATGTTTGTGTTAAAACTGATTTGCTAGCCCATTTTTCTTTTTTAAAACAACATTTTTCATATGAGTGGGATAAAATCCCAGTAAATTTTATGGCCCCAGAATTGCTGGTGTGCGTTGGGGGATTGCTGCTGTGAAAAGGCAAAGCAGAGTCCCATTCCTGAGCAGTCCTGTAAGGAACAGGCTGGATGAGAACAAAACACTATGTTGTGTTTTGGGCTATGTTTTGCCAAAAAGTTGATCCTAAGGGCAGCACCAAGGGCATGGGGCCTACAGATCATCCAGTCCAGCTGCCTGACCTTTCAGGGCTCACCAGTTTGAAGGAAATTGTTAAAGCATTGTCCCAATGCCTCTTAAACACTGACAGGTGGGAAGTGACCATCTCCTTACCAGCCTGCTCCAATGTCCAACCACCCTCTGTGCACAGAAATGCTTCCCAAAATCTACTGCACTTCTCAGGATCCAAAGGTCACACCTTTCACAGGAGAGTAAGTTATGGACCAGTGTCCTCTGTCCTGCACCAGAGGCTCTCCACCCCTCATTCCTCTTCATCCTCTTCATCCCCTGCAGACTCCAATTAATGCACTTGCATAACTCCAAGGTTGCTGGTCTCCTCACAGGGACCTGGAGATAGCCTTGCCATTTGTCTAAAACATTGCAGAGATGGTCTGAAAGGTCAGATTAAGAAAGAAATAAAGAAGAAATGGAGATTTTTAAATGTTCCTTAGTGCCACTACTGCTCCACTACTGGCTCAGAGAGTAACCAGAACCAACCCAGCTGTATTTGGCCGGCCCAGACTGACTTTCTAAGGCAACTTCCCTGACTATTCAACTAAATAATTTGGTGCTTTAATTTCAGTCTGATTAGCAGCATTCTAAACACCTCAAATGGTTGCTTATTGCTGTTAGTTTTAGATCATGATAATTCAAGAAAGAAGAAACTTTTAACATTAATAACAACTACTTTAAGGAAAAGTCAGCTGAAATATACTCTGGAATATCTCTTTGGTGTTTAATTTTTCTGAAATATGTTGTGGAATTAGAATGCATGAAAAATGCAAATGAGTTCATTTGGAGACAAAATAATTGCCAATGTATTGGGAGAGATGGTATAGACAGGATCTCCTAAATGGAAAACTCTTCTTGATGAAGATTTTATATTAGAACAGGAAAGGAGACCTGGAGACCCAGACTAAAACAGCAATTCACTGCTTAACTAAAGAAAAACATTGTTTTCATAGATATAGTGTATAAAAAATAAGATACTTCCCAATATCTGATGTCTCTATTTTCATTGGTGCTTCTTAGGCATCAGTGATCACTTTATATCTGCAGTATAGAGGAAAAAAGCAATTGAAAATGCCAAGAAATTATGTTCTAGATAGTTTATTATTTGTAAAAGTAATTAGAATTCTATGCTTGGTCTGATTTAGGTCTGATAATGACCTAAATGAATGCTGCTGAATATTTCCAGATAGGCCTATGAATCTGTGAAGTTCATGCTTCTTCAGGGACAGCCTGGGAACATAGCACACATCCATCTTGACTTTTTCCCTAATTTAAACAAAAAAAACCCATCTCAGATCAAGATACTTTCTTGCTTTCACATAAAATTCAGCTTCTGGTTCCTTTACTGTATGTGTGACTTAATATCTGATGAATGAGATATTTATAATTTTTGTCTCTTTTCTGACAACTTCTGGCAGTTTGAACCAGCCAAGTAGATCCTGCATGCAGATAAAACTGTGGCCACCAGCCAGATCTCCAGGCACATTCCCAGTGTCCAGGCAGTTCCATGACCAAGCCATGGCAAGGTGAGGGTCAGCCTGGGATAATAGCCATGGGTGGAGAGGGAGCTGCAGATCCTGTGTCCCTCACTGGGCCTCTGACCAGGGAAAAGCTGAGTTTCCAAATGCAGACTCACCCCAAGGATGTATCTCCCACAAAAACCTCATATTTCCTGGTGTTGTCCAGATATTCTTGAGGACAGTAGCTCTTCCAAAGGAATTGTAACTTTTCCCAAACCTTCATTTTTCTCTCTCATTTTTTTTTTAATATTTAGCACATTTCTTAGTTAATTTTATGACTTCATGGCCAGAAAGACCCCTCAGCTGGGGAGGTTCAGGAGCATCTCAGATCCACCTCCTTGGTCATGAATTTAGCCTGGTACCAGGAAGCAGTTAAGGGTGGAAAGAATTGGTCCCTTTTATCTCAATAGATAGTTAATATCTTTTTTTTTTTTAATTAATTTTTTTTGCTAAATCAGCGAGTTGACCCGCCAGTTTTCATCCACATCCCAGGTAGTTACTGACTCTATCAGGGCTCTTTGGCTTAATCCATAATTTTGGGTAATTTTTGGGAAGTGCAACCAAGGCTCAGTGATTAATTGTTCTAAATGGAGAGCAAGCTGTAAACAAGATTTTTGGCTCCAGCTCTGGAATGAGCATCCCCAAATCTTTGAGTTGGATTTTTTTTCCTGGTAATTTTCTTAAGCACGGCTAAATTTTGGCAGCAATCTGCATTCTGACATCTGGATTTAGATTAGTATCACTTCTGTAACTTTCCTACCAGGATGAGGCAGAGTTTGAGGACCAAGGAGGGTTTGTTCTGGGCCTTGAAGTGATGTTTCAAGGGTGGGTGAGATCCTGGAAGTCTCCAGGTCTTTAATACCAGGCTCAAGCACTGCTCAAATCCAAATACTGGTGTAATGTGGTTTTTTTTCCTCCTGCCATTAACATGCCTCTAGGCACTTCTTGTACTCACTGCAGTTCTCTCAGTGCCTATCATTGACCATTTGGATCAAGAGAGTGGCTTACTGTGGGGTTTTTTTGGATTAGCAGGCTGGGAGTCTGAGGCTGCATTAATGTTAATGTCAGCATCTCAGATTTTGGCTTCAGGGCAGTAATTTTAAACATGAGGAAGAGGGAGGATCGAAGTATTTGAGGCAGCTGAATTCAGAACTCAGGCAGAAGCTGCAGAAATATTCCCAGATCTCTGAGTGGCTGTTGGCACCATACCACAAGGTGCCCTCTAATTATCATTTCTATAGGTTTCCATCCTTGTTTTGTTCAGCAGCCTCAGGTCTTCTGCTACTTCTGGACAGAATCTTTCAGAAAAAAAACCCCAGATTTTTGCTTCCAAGTAATGGTAAGCTCTTGTAATTGGTGAGTAATTGGTTATCTCTTCCCACAGTTAACAGCTTTGGAAAAATTGAGCTTCTTTGTATGTGGTTGAATTTCACTTTAGTCCCTGCTGAGGAGGCTCCCAATTGTCCAAGTGTCCATGTGAGACAGGAAACAGGAGGATGGAAAGTAGGCATGGGAGAAGCTCTGATCCATGGTTTCCTACAGGAAAGTGATGACAAGAGCCTCATGAAGCTCCAGTGAGTTCCTCAGGGAGGAGATTTCTTTCCTCTCCCCACCTCATCTCCTGACATGTGAGCACAGCTTCCAAACCACAGCACAGCAGTGAATCACCCATTCAAACCCAGATCCTGTGGCATGCAAACAGTCATGGGAGACCCGCCAGGGAGGGCAGTACAGGTGCTCAGGAGGCAGGGAATGTGCTGCTCCATGGTGCAACACCTGAGCATTACCTGCTGGGATGAAATTGTGAGTCTAGTGATTCCACTTTGTATAATTCGAGGAGATGTAAAACAGTTCAACATTGCCACAATAGCACATATGCTGTGATTTGTCTCCATACCAAACCTTCAGCTTGTGTCCCACTGAAATCCAGCAAATCTTGTCAACCCTTACAGCTTCTTGCTTTTTTCCTGCCCTCTGCCAACTTTTGCCATTTTTCCTCACTTTAAAAGACTTGGGGATGAGTGGGTTCCAAAAGAATATGAACAATAAAATGTGGAGTGACGACCCCAGAGCAGCCCATAGAGTAGGAGTGTGGGATGAGCCATGCTCAGAGCTCTTCTTGTTTTGGTGCTTTATTCAGCCAAACAGTGCTTCCCATGCAGAGGGGCAACACAGCAAATTGTGGTGGTGTTCACAGGGGTCCCAGGACGAGGGAAGAGATGAGAATCTTGACTCCAGATTTCAGAGGGCAGATTTATTATTTTATGATATATATATTATATTAAAACTATACTAAAAGAATAGAAGAAAGGATTTCATCAGAAGGCTTGGAAGAAAAGGAAAGAATGAAATGATAATAAAAGCTTGTGACTGACCAGAGAGTCCAAGACAGCTGGGCTGTGATCGGCCATTAATTAGAAACAACCACATGAGATCAATCAAAGATCTACCTGTTGCATTCCACAGCAGCAGATAATCATTGTTTACATTTTGTTTCTGAGGACTCTCAGCTTCTCAGGAGAAAAAATCCTAATGAAAAGATTTTTCATAAAATATGTCCGTGACAGCTAATGCGCAAAAATTGTCTTCAGAAATACAAAAGATCATCTGATAAGTGGGTCAAAAGAGGACAATTCATATTCTGCAAGACTGCAGAGCTTGCTGGAGCATCACTTCCAACTTCCAAAGCACAGGACAGAAAACATTCTGCAAGAGTGACCCTGCTCCCACCGAGATGTCACTGCTTAATGTCAGTGTGTGCCCCAGAGAGGCACAGAGTGCCACTGTGACCTTTGGGCAGCAGGAACTCACCTTTTCCATTGCTCTGAGGTGTTGCTGTGCCCCTTTCCTGATGGTCTCACTCAGGACAGGTGAGAGGCAGCACCCAGGGGAGGTTACAGCTCAGTGAGTGCTCCCCACTCACTTTGTGGAAACCTGAGCTGCAAATGCCAGGAGTATTTTGTTCTCCAGCACTGCCAGTCCCACCCCATTCACCAGAAACTGTCTGCACTGAGAGCTCTTCCTTCCAGCCTTTCTTTCATCTTGCACCTCCCATAAATCCTTTTGGAATCTGCAGCTGGGGAGCAGCAAACAACCCGAGCTGGGATCGCAGCCCTTTGGAGGGAAGGATTTTACAACAGGTAGTAAAAGATAAAGGGGATGGGGTGTGTGTGCACAGATCAAAGGCAACATCCACACTGCCTGTCTGCGTGCCTTGGGCATCTATCTGCAATGCTTAAACATGGGCTGGGGCCTGGGATTTTCTGGGGTATCCACGTCTGGTTCAGCAGCAGTGGAAGGGAGCTCAGGGGAGCAGCCCATGTCTGCCCATAGCCAGAGGGGAACAGCAGAGCCTCCAGGAACCTTCTGAAGAGCAAGTCCTGGCCAGAAAACTGGCATTTGGAATTACATATAAATATTTTATGTATTAACCTCATGGAAAGTGAGAAACAACCTCTGCCCTCTTTCAACAGCATTCCCAAACAAGGGCCATCAGCAGCAGCTCAGTGATGTTGGGAACCTCTGTGGGAATGGGGACAGGGATGAGCCAAGGCAGGGCAGGGCAGGGCAGGGGGTCCATACAGAGCCTGTGGAGAGGCAGAGACAGGGCAGCACCATGAGAGCAGCACCAACCCAAAGAATATGCTTTCAGAGCACAGCATGGGCAATGATGGTCCTTGGTGTGACCGTGTTCGCAGGGGTCTTATGTTGAAGGAAGAGACGGAGATCTGACTCCATATTTCAGAAGGCTTGATTTATTATTTTATGATATATATATTACATTAAAACTATACTAAAAGAATAGAAGAAAAGGTTTCTTCAGAAGGCTAGCTAAGCTAAGAATAGAAAGGAATGAATGACAAAGGCTTGTGGCTCGGACAGAGAGTCTGAGCCAAGCTGACTGCGATTGGCTATTAATTAGAAGCAAGTCTATGAGACCAATCACAGATCCACCTGTTGCATTCCACAGCAGCAGATAATCAATGTTTACATTTTGTCTTTGAGGCTTCTCAGCTTCTCAGGAGGGAAAAATCCTAAGGAAAAGATTTTTCATAAAAGGATGTCTGCGACACCTTGGTCAAGCCAGGCATTTTCTACCTTCTTGCAGTGCCGAATTGCTTGGGAATAACCTGACAATAATAAAAAATGCAAAGTGCTGCCAAGAGAACAACACTAATCTGGGTGGTGACTTCCTGCTGTTTGCCTGAAGGATTTTGAAAAACCAAATAAGAACCAGATGGGATCTGTTTAAAACTCATCAATAACAGCTATGTTTTGAAGTGCTGTTCATGAGCCAGGTGCATCCATGTTTCACTTCTTGAGCATCTTCTCAAAAATCCAGCTGGTGAATCCAACATCCATTTCCACTGAATATCGAAGGGCTAAAAAGCAGTGGCTCTGGCGTCTTTAGTGTGGGTGCTTTTGGTGTGAAACTGTGGGTTAGAAGTTCAGCCTGATGCTTTGTCTCCAGGACTGAAAATAAGTGTAACACTTTCAGTTAGCACTGGTAAAGCTTTTGGTGTGTAACACCCAACTGCAAGAGAGTGATTTTCTTTGAAGACCACTTGAAACAGCATCAATATTTTTGCCTTTGGACATTCATGTTCTTATTTACAAAGGATAGCCAGTAGTCAAAGAAACAGTGTTTCTTTGTAAACCTGTTTACAAACCATACATTTCCCCATTTTCTTGCAAGGCAGCTGTAGTAGATCTGCTATTGTGCACAGATTTCATGAACCAGCTCCAAGGAGGTATTTGGGTAACAAGTTATTGAGCTAAAGAAGAAAGTCCCACTGTGCTCTCTCTCATTTCACCAAATAAAAAGAAACCCACATAATTAATTCCTGAGCTTTTCTCAGAACAGTGGTTTCTAGCATCTAAGTCTCATCTTAAGAGATGCTTCTATTTCCCAAACCCTCTCACTAACAGATTTGTGGAGTGATTTTCACACCTGGATCATTCTCAAGTGATAACTCCTGTTTCCACACCTGGGCTCTGCCTCTTTGCAAAGCCCATTTTGATTGTCTCAAGCAGAAGCACCAAGCAACAAGAACAGCACAGGGCTGCTGAAAACTCTTCCTGTGTGACCAGCTCTTCCTTCCCTTCCAGGAGCCAGCAGGAGACCCACAGAGCTGTGAGTGAAGGTGCCCCACAGCTGCCAGGCACATGGGGCTGCCTCCCTGGCACTGCACAGGGGTCGTTGGGCATTTCTGATCCCCACAGGGTGTGTGGAGGAAGAGGAGTCTGAGTACAGAGCAGCAAACTGGCAGCTTGTCACCTCCCCATTCAGGTGAGTCTTACAGCAGAGATGTGCTGCCACATCAGCCCCAGCTGCACGTCACTGCCTGTCACCTCCACACTCCTGACTTCTCTTTACTCCTCAAACCACTGTCTTTTCCCCCGAAATGCCAGTCAAATGAGTGATTGGAGGAGAGATGTTTAAGTTGTAGGCACAACTCCTCGTTGCTCCTCAGCTTCCCCCTGGCGAGTTAGACACAGACATAACACACCCACACATCACCAAACAACTTCCACACAACTCACACAGGTTTTTTTTTCCCTAAAGGAAGAAAAAGAAGAAGGAAAAAAGAGGCTATTACACGTTTTACTGCTTTAAATACTTGTGAGACATGTAGGTACAAGAATTCTCCTGATGATCTCTCAAGGCAGTAAGAAAAAAAAAAAAACAATAGCATTTTTTCTCTATTTAAAAAGAAATATAGAAAAATTTTTCATTAATTCCTAGAACACTGTAAGTCAGAGTAGAGACTACATCCCTGCCTCCCACATGCAATCAGACACAGGAACAATACACTTCATTTAATTGCAGGCAAGGATGTGAATGTGAAGAGACAAAGCTATCTGTCATATTGCAGTCCAAATGAATGAAGCCCCTGCAAGCTTTTCCTGTTAGTCCACAGCTAAAGACCCCTCAGAAAGGTCCAGTGGTACCCAGTGACAGGGCCAGAGGCAATGAGGGCAAATGAAAACACAGGTAGCTCCCTCTGAACATCAGGAAATGTTTTTGCTGAGGGTGCCTGAGCACTTGCACAGGATGCCCAGGGCAGGTGTGGAGTCTCCATTCTTGGGGACACACAAAAGCCACCTGGACATGGTCCTGGTCAACCAGCTCCAAGTGGTCCTGCTTGAGCATGGAGTGAATGTGGTGACTTCAACCCAACCCCAGCCACTCTGTGAACTCTTGGTCCCATTTCTATCTCTGTCTGTAGCAGTCTCTGTCTCTATCAACCCTTCCTGCATAACGATTAATAAAATAGCACTCATTCCTGAGGGATCAGAGGGATTACCAAAACATTCTGCTAATCTCCTCCAGGAAGAGCTCAGGAATTGTTTTATCTCCTCAAATCACATATATTAATGAAATACAAAAAAAAAAAAAATTCAACAAGCTCTCAGAATTTTCCTTAGTGAAAATCAGTTTACCTTTCATTCACCTTTCCTTTTATCCTTGATGAGAGAGAGGCTTTAGTGATTAACATTTTGCCGAGAGAGGTTTTTTGTCCTTCACATGTTTACTCAGTATTTCTAGTCAGGAGCAAAATAACCAAAAATGAACAAAAATGGTGGATGCAGTGTGACCATTTCCCCATCCCTGGAGGTTTTCAAAGCCAGGCTGGATGGGATATAGTGGAAATTGTCCCTGCTAGTGGCAGAGGGCTTGGAACTGGATGATTCTTAGCATCTCTTCCAACACAAACCATCCTACAATTCTGTCAGTCTAAAAAGATATGCATGAGTGATTTTTTTGTGTGTATGTTTTGCAGGAAAAATGTTTGTGTTGATATTTTCCAGTGTGTGGGGGTTGATCATTGTGCCCAAAGAGAACATATTTTCCTGGTATGTTTAGATATGCAGTGCTGTATGCTTGGTGGGAAAAACTCAGAGCAGTTAATCTAGGAAATTGCTGTGTGTATGTTCCCACGTGTTTTCTGCTCTGCTCTGCTTGGAGAGCAAATGATCCCACACTCACCTGTGTCTAGAAAGGCTCATATGGACATTTGTGCATAAAAAAGTTGCATCCTGGCCCCATAAAATAAACCAGTCATTCTTCAGAAAGAACATCACCCTACAATGTGGGTAATTGTGGTTTTCATGTCTTTTTGCTGAAGACACACTCCACCTGGGGCTCCAGCAGCCAGAGCCAGGCTGGGCAGCTGTGCCTTTGCCAGGAGCTGGAGTGTTAGAGGATGCAAAGAAAGGAATCTGGAAATGTGCAGTGCTAATTCTCCTCTGAGGCATCTCAGAATTCAGGGCAATCAGAAGAGGCAGAGCAAGGAGGGCAGTGGATTTTACAGAATCACAGAATATGCGGAGTTGGAAGGGACCCACAAGGATCATCAAGTCCAGCTCCTGGCCTCATAAAGAACCAACCCCAAGAGTCACAATATTGTGACTGAGCCTGGGAATATTGTCCAAACACTTTTTGAACTCTGTCAGGCTTGGTGTGGTTCAGAGGGCTGTTACAGCAGCTCTACATGGTAAGCAAGAAAGAAGTTTTCCACTTACAAGGGGCTGTGTGAAGCTGAGCATCCAAATGCTGAACAACGTGAACACACTGCTCATTTAGCACAGTACTGAGACATATCACAAAGCTGGAGGGGACCTGCTCAGTGACAGAGTGCATTTGTACCTTCCTTCCACTGTCAGCACTAAGGTTTGCTTTATACAGGTTATTTAGGTGCTTCATTCCCATTCAAATAACAATTAAAAGGAGAAATCTCTAAGCTTCCTGTCATCTCTCAGGACTACATGTGGGGACAATAAAAAGGCTGTTGCTCCATTTTCCCCCTGCATGGCAGCTGGCAGAAGGAAGCGAGCCATAATCCATCTCTTTTTGCCCTGTGCTGCCACCCTGGAGCGGGTCCGAGCACACTCGGCTCACGTCTTGCTGAACAGAGCGATGTGCCGCGGAGGGGCGGGAAGGCGAGCGGGCCAGATGGTGTTTGTGAGTGCCCTCCGTGCTGTGAGGAGCATCAATCACCTCGCTGTGGCCACCATGAGCATCACCTCACTGTGATCACCACGGGCATCACCTCGCTGTGATCACCAGAGCATCACCTCACTGTGATCACCACGAGCATCACCTCGCTGTGATCACCACGGGCGTCACCTTGCTGTGCCAGAGCATCACCTCGCTGTGATCACCACGGGCATCACTTCACTGTGATCACCACGGGCATCACCTCGCTGTGCCAGAGCACGACCGTTGCCCGGCCGGCCTGGGGTGGGCAGAGCGCTCCGGGTGCCGCTCGTAGCTCCCGCTCCGGTCCCGCAGCTCTCTCTCTGCTCGTCCTTCTCTGGGCCTCCAGAGCCACCTCTCTGCTCTCGGCAGGCTCTGGGCTTGTGCAGGACACACGGTCGGTACGAGCAGGGATGGGAGCACAGCGCTCTCCATGTCCCGGTGGCCGCGGGTCCCGCTGCGCTGCTCAGGGTGAGCGAGCCTGTGACCGTGTTCACAGCGGTCTGAGGATGAGACGAGCATTTGACTCCATGTTTCAGAAAGCTTGATTTATTATTTTATTTTATATATTAAAACTATAGTAAAAGAATAGAAGAAAGGATTTCATCAGAAGGCCAGCTAAGAATAGTAAAAGGAAGAATGATAACAAAGGCTTCTGTCTCGGACAGAGAGTCTGAGCTAGCTGACTGTGATTGGCCATTAATTAGAAACAACCACACGAGACCAATCACAGATGCACCTGTTGCATTCCACAGCAGCAGATAATTAATGTTTACATTTTGTTCCTGAGGCCTCTCAGCTTCTGAGTAGGAAAAATCCTAAGGAAAGGATTTTTCATAAAAAATGTCTGCAGCATGAGCCCATCCCTAGAACGGGGGTCGAGAAAAAAACCAATGCCTCTCCCTCAACAGCGATGGAGAGACCAGGACTGAGACAATTCCTGAGATAATTCCCTCTTCATAAAGTAGGATCACACCTACTTTATAGTTTTGAAGTGCCCAAGCCCACTGCAATTTCAGAGAGATACCAGTGCAGCCCACTAGCGTTTTATCACCCCATTTAATCTGGGGTTTCATGACCCATTCAGTTTATCAGGTTTATTCAGTTTACCTTCTACATGGACCCTTGAGGAGCAGCCCTGACTCTGGGAGCACCACCATGGCTCTACAGAGGGTAACAGGCTCCACCAAGCCATGGAAGAACTCCTCAGGGCATCTCCAAGAGCAAGAAGGGAGCCAGGAGAAGCGGTGTGGAGTGGGAGCTGCTGCTCAGCTGGGGCTGCCAGAGAGAAGGATGAGGAGCAGGGGTCTGAAATGCAGCCCAGCTGCTCCTCACCCAGACATACCATGTACACATCATTGTACCCTGAAGGCCAGATGACCAGGGAAGGGCAGGAGGTGCTGCCTTGCACCTCATGCTGGGGAATCCAAGACACAATCCCTGCAGGACAGTCACCTGTGGAATCACCAGGGAGGGGAAGGTGATGTGGTGCACACACAGTGGGTGGGTATATGGTGTCTTGGAGATGTGTGAGTAACAGTGGTGGGCAAGCTGATCTGATGAGCAGCAGCAGATTTGCTGTCAAATAAATTTCAGGTTTTTTGAAAGTTATTTGCTATGCTCTGCATGCAAGCACTGGCCAATTTGATGCTTTCAGAAAGAATTTATAGGGTTTATGCTACTTTCAGTGTTCTCCAGGTGCCTTAAATGCTCACTTTGATAAGAAACAGCCCTGACACTCATTTTGGTTGGCAACTATTAACAGCTTATAAAGTAGCCTGGGGGCTTTAGTCAGAGTAACGTGCTCTGAAATCCCCTGTAAGGCGAAGGTTTGTGCTGCAAAGCTGCAGGAAGCAGAGGAGCTGCATCACCTCTCCTCAGCATCTACCTGCCTCCTTTTCAAAAGTCTCAGAAAAGTTTAATTACTTAATACCATGGGTTCTCAGTTTCTTTTTGCATTCAAATTCCAGATATTGAGTAACCCCTTGGGCCAGCAAGTGTGCTTGCACTTTGCATCTGCTGTCTGTTTAATATTCACCCCAGTGCTGTGATGGGAAGGTGGAAGATCCAAGGCACGCAGCAGGAGCATCCTGCCTTAGTGCACCTGGAAACTTTGGCATCAGGTGAGCAGCTGAGGAGACAAAAAACATCACAGAACTGCAGCTCCCAGGCAATTGTGAGAGAGGCTCCATATGCTCCGGTGCCCACAGAAAGAGCCATTTGGCAACGCATCAAAATGAATCCTCCCCCTCCTCAAAGGCAGGTCTGCACTCAAACTGTGAAAATACGTGACCATGGCTCTGCTTTCCCCTCTAAAGTCTGCCTGGCAGCAGCACAGGTAGCTTGTGGGGCAGGATATCAGGCTGTGAGCAGATCTAGAAGGTGATCACATTTATTTTCACCATGGTCTATGTGACACAGGCTCTTTAGGGTTAGAAACAGCCCTGTTTGGTCCAGCTGTGAGATACTGCAGAGGCAGCACCCTGAGCAATGTATGAACAGTTTGCTGACAGCCAGAGCTCCAGAACAGCACCACAGGGAAGCAGTGAAAAGGTGGGATGTGTGATGGACTTCAGCAAGGTGAACCTGATGGGGCATGGGACTGCCCAGCCCAGTGTGTTGTGAAGAACCAGGCGATCCAAACATTGAATTGGGCAAGAAAAAGCAGATCTTGGAGCTCTGTGGCACCTCAGCTATTGGTTTGGCATCTGGAGCCCAGAGATAAAGAGGTCTTCTTCACCAGCAGAGATGCTAATTTTGAAAGGCTGCCCTCCTCTGTACCAGCAACTGAGGCCGGTGGGACCTGTGCTTAACCAGCATTTGGGGATGGAAAGGCACAAGGAAGAAGCACTGAGCTCAGGCTGCAGCCCTGAACTGATGGAAAATGCAGTGTTTCCAACACTTGCACAGACTCAGGACCTGGTGAGCAGCAGGAAGTTTGGAATGATTGAGGTGTCCACCCTCTGCAGCCACCAGTGGGAAGGGACTGAACTGGGCAGAGTGGACATCTCAGCCACGTGGACTTTGTGCCCTCTCCCACGAGGGCAGTCAGGGCTGGGAAACCTTTTTCCTGCAATTAGAGTTGCAGTGCAAGGTTTTTTTACCCCTCTCTTTCTCCTTCCTGCAGAGATGACCAGATCCATGGTAGTGGCTGCCTGGTCTCACCAGAAGCAGGGAGGGGACTAGAAGCTGGATTGGGAACAGTTTTGCTGGGAATGGCTCCAGGAGAAAACCAAGCGGAGGCTATAGCTCCAGTTTTATCTTTCCCCATCCTAGGATAACCCCTGGAGCTGCACCCAGCCCTGTCTGGTCCCATCCTTGGGCAGCAGTGGGGCTTCAGCATCACAGGAGCTGCTGTTCCCCCTGCTGAAATGGATAGACAGAGAACAACAACAATGCACTGGGGGATCCAGGGAAAGGGCCCATCTGTCTGCCTTGCTTTGGAGGATGATTAGGGACAGTATTTGACTTGGCTAGCATGGAAAATGACACAGAATGGCAATGCTGAGGCTGACAGCCTGGCAGTGGTGAGGGAGGAGCAAAAAGACGATCAACTGAAATTGCAGCCCCTCCTCCAGTGACCAGAATAAAACTCACAGCTGGACACAGGCAAGAAATAAGCCTGCTTATTCCTGAAATGCTGAAAAGTCCCATATATTCGGCTCCTGATGCACCCCATCTCAGCCTTGTCTCTCCTCCTGCAACCAGGGCCCCATCCCACTGCTCCTGGACACGTGGCTTTCCCTCATGCCAGGTCAAAATGCTCCCAACCAGTTTTTATCCTCACTTCTCTGTAGAAGTGACCTTATTTTCTGTATTTACACCTTTCCCAGTCCATAAGTCTCTAGCAATTATTGGACAGTTTGAACCTCATACTGGTTTCTTCTTCAATTTTTAATGGAGGCATTGAATGTTGTCAAGTCGGATTCATTACTGAGTGAATACTTTATAACACCATCAGCAATGAGCCATGTGCTGCAATCAAAAACATCAATGTGATTTATTTTAATTATATTTATTTCCTGTAATTTTTTATTCACCAAGTTATTTATCAGCTCCTCCACTTCTTTTGCCAAGGATCAATTTCAAGCTGTAAATCAGTAACAGCATTTGTCTTAGAAATACTTGGCTCTCCAAATTTGCCTTTTAAAAATACTGGCACAGCTCCAGCTCTTTTCCAGTCTTCTGCAACTTCCTCAGCACCTCAGTGTAACTGAAAATAATGAGGACTTAAGGAGCTCTTTGGCCATGTCCTAAATTTAATGAAATGCTGGCAATGTCATTATTTTCATGCCAGGGTGTTTCCCAGTGGGGATGCTAATTTTGTCATGGCTGTTTCACCCCACTGTTCTTGCATGGAGCATTCATGGTGCCTGTATCATGCTCACCATGACTTTGCTGGAGCCCCAGGGGAAGCTCTACCAGTGATGGTAAAATAAGGGGTCCAAGAGTAAAACACAATGAACAAAGCAGCTCAAACCACTGCCTTGCACAAATCACTTTGACACTTTGTCAGTCGCACCTCACCACTGCAATCACTGGAAGGAATAGCCATTAATTAACTTTGTCAGGTGAAATTTCTTTAATTACCTACTTCCAGGAAACTCCCACTTTCAGCTGCTGCTGACAGTCCAAAGGACACATCTCCTAGCAGTAATTTTTTGAAAAACCCTGAAAAATTTCCAGGGGATGAAGTCATGTGTGGCTCACCTCTGGCTGCGTAGGGCTGGTGCACATCCTGGAATCACCTGCCTGTGATGAGAAGAGACCCCAACAGGCTGGGGGTGCAGGAGGAAGGTGGTTAGCCAACCTGTCCTGTAATCCATGGGCATTCTTCAATGACCTTTTCTTTCTTCCCCAAAAAGTAAAAGGAACCCAGAGCAGACTGCCCAGAGAGCTGCTGTTCCTTGGACTCCGACAGCACCATGAGGAGATGCTCAGCAGCAGCTGGAATTCAGCACACACTGCCCTCACTACTGAGCTCCCAAACAGATGTTCATTGGGTTGTCAGGGCACTGAGAGGGAGCTAAATTAATTATAAGTGGGAGCAGGTTAGTTAAATCTGCTCTGGAAGTATTATATAGCCATTAAACTGCGTACAAAACTCAATAATAATGGGTAATAACGTTCTTCCTAGGAATTAAATAGAAGCTCAATTTATAATGCTGCTCGGCATTCAAACCAGAGTGTTCCACCTTCCTGGTACATGATCAACATTTTGTAATTAATCCTCACAAAGCCTCGGTGAGGCAGATCTCTTCACACCACTGATTCTGTGTATAAATGGGAACAAGGAGGTACAAGATGCCTCCTTTGAAGCTGTGGTTGCCTATGTCTTCAAACATGATTTGCATCTCTGGGAGCCCACTCAGCATCTGTGTTTGAATAATGAGAGGTTTGTAAAAAGCCTTGGAGCCTGGATCAGGTGCCCAGGTCTCTTTGTGCCACTTCCCTGTGCTGGGATCATTGTGGCATGTTTCTGTGTGATGTTTCTGCAGTGCAATCTCCAGAATAATGATATTTTCCCTGCCTGGTCCTATTGATGATCTTCAGAAGGAAAGCCCATGGTGTCAGGTCTCAAGTATGAGCTGCAGGAATTGGCCAATACAACAGCTGCTAATTTTGTCAAGATTTAAAAGAACAAACCTTACCACCAACTGGAAGCTGTTTCTTTCCAGAAAATGATTGTATCAGATGCGGCCTGTCAAATAAATGTAAGAGTAATTTACACCAGGATGGTGGAATACTCATCACTACAGGCAAATTGGAATTATCTAGTGTTGCTTCAAAATGATCTCCTGTCTCCCTGTCACTGTTGAAGGCACAGCATGAATAAACAGAGAGTGTAATGAAAGGGAGCTTCACCCCAGCACCAAACTGCAACTAAAGTAGGGAATTTCCCACTGATTTCAGTTTAACTCCTGTCTGCTCACAATGGATATTGAGTTTACAGCTGATTCCACATCCTGCACAAGGACTCCTCACAACAGAGACAAGGGAATCTGCAACACTCATCAAAGAACAAATAAAAATGGCATGGACACAGCTGGGACTGACATGGGGCTGTGCAGACAGGATGTTAGCAGTGAAAATGGGGATCTAAGGTCCAACTTCCCAGGTAATCCATGCTTTAAAGTATCACTCTGGGAGCCTAAGAAGTATTCTACTTTCAGGCACCGCCAAGCTTTGCTGAAGTTCTTGAAGGCTTGAACAAGGAATCATTTTTTCAAAGTAATTTTTGGCTAGACAACCCTTGACACAACAAAAGCAGCAATTCCCAAACAGAACAACTCAGCATCAGTGATGGACTGTCCAGAGAAAGCAGCACAGCCTTTATATATTCAGTAAAAAAAAGCAGTTTAAGAGTTTATTACAATTTTTGATACATCAGAGATGTCACTAATAATATTTTAATATATGTAACAAAGAAAGAAAATGGTCTTTACTAGTCGGAAAGATTGGCCCACGGTTAGGGGGCAGGTCAGAGCCTCTTCCATGGGAGTTAGAAGATTACTCCCATCCCACCCATCTTCTCCTTGAATTAATTAACATTAAAAATATGTTTTTACGAGACAAGACATGCCACATAAAAATCGGATTCACTGAAAATATTCTCCTTTGCTTTCAATGAGGGCAGGGTTTTACCCAATATTTCTAACAGACTTTTATGAGATGGTGTTAAGGAAGATGTCAAGGGCTATCCTATTTCTCTTCTTGGATCAACAGTGTCCATGTTAGTGCTGATGGGTGTTTGTCTAACTGGTCCTGAAAGGGCTGCAACACTTTAATAGCACCTTGACCTCTGCTTCCATTTTCACCTGTGCAGAGACAGCAAAAGAAAAAGAGCTTTTATTGCCAACTCTGCCAGGACTTTTGTCTGGTTTAAAGGACCAGCAACAACTTTAACATCTGATGTCTCATGATCTGCTACAGATAGAAATTATTACTACCCAACCCTAGGGAGCTTTACCATCATTTATTGACATCTTTCCCTTTTATCTCTTCTTGAGATATCTGACATGAAATCATTCAGATTTCCATCTGTATTTTTTCCACTGTTTTAATTGTGGTCTGATTTCAGTGGCTGTCCCAGAACCAATTTAATACTAAAGCTTTCCTTTATCTGCAGATTCATCAGTCCTTCAGTAGGGCAGTATAAAGTGTGTAACCCTAATTATAGGAGTGAAATGCCAACTATGATAATTAAGTTGGCAATGTGGAAAGGCAGGGAGGCAACAGAGCAGTAACAACCACGTGGGATGGAGCCTTAGAGGGGCAGGCAGAGAAGGACAGGTGGGCAAAAAAATAAATATTCAAGCCTGGTCCTTGCAGGAGAAAAGCTCCATGGTTTGATTATGCTTCCACAAAGAAATATCACCTGCCATTAACTGCCCTTTGTTTGCAACCCAGTGCTCATGGAAACAAAGTGGGGTTTTTGCTTTAGTTTCAAGTTCTGGATTGCATTCAGAAATAGTAAAACACAACTCCTCATTGAAAGGCAACTCAAAATACACCCCTTGCATCCCCTGAAACTACAGGAAATCTGCCCACAGCTGCTCAAAATACATTAATGTTTTAAAATGGGAAACAACAGGCAGGAAGATTAGCATTTACAGCTGGTATTTCTGAACATAAAGGTCTGAGGCAGATGCTCACACGTAGCAGCTGGGGAACGAGAGGTGAGTTTCCCATGCATTCTCTCTCATCTCAGGGTACACCATGCATTAAGCTTTCACAATTAGTTTGTTTTTTTTTTTTTTTTAAAAAAACCTGCTACATAGAATCCAAAAGCAAACAGACACAATTTGTTCTTCCCAAAGTATGTGAGAAAAAGCTTCATACTTGTAGTCTGCACTTAACCCTTACCAAGGGTTTTGTTTCCCAAAAAAACCAAACACTTTGCAGTCTTTACCAGTGAAAGACAAGACAAACCATGTTTTCAGCCAAGCCATAAAATATGCACTCTCATATGCAATCACAAAATCTCCTGATGTTATAGGGTCCCAGCTCTGCACATAGGACAAAGGTGATTAATGCTGGGAGATTCCAGCAGTGGCCAAACCGAAGTTTCTTTGCCATTGGACTCTTCTGCACCTTTGGTGCCACCAAAGAGAGCATCACTGGGGAGGCAGGAGGAACACAGCAGGGCACTGGCTGCTGGCAGGAGAAGCCCTTACATGCTACTTGCAGGAAAAACAGCAGCTAAGAGGCTGGGATGGAAAGCCTGCCTAGGGACTGGGACACATTACCCATGGTGATACATTTTTGGCATCACCTCAGTATCTGTGGCTTTGAACTTCCTCAGGAATTTGGTCAGAATCATTGACACTTAAAATCAGCTTCCTGGGGCGGCAGGAAAGATTTTGCTGCTCACTACTGCCTAAAGAATAGGTTCCTGAAGGCGTTGTTGTAGTTTTTGTTGAAAGCAGTGTAGATGAGTGGATTAAAAAAGGAATTTGAGTAGCCCAGCCATAGAAAAATGCTCTTCCAAACAGGTGGGATGTCACATGAGCAGAGCGGGTTGATGAGCTCTGTGATGAAGAAGGGGATCCAGCAGAGCACGAAGACCCCAATAAGGATGCCCACCATGAGGGCAGCTTTCTTTTCCTTCTGCTCTCTCCACGTGTCTCCCTCCGTCTGGAATGTGACCGTGGCATGACGGACAGTGAAGACCATCTGTGGCTGCTGGGCAGCTTCTTTCACCTGCCAAACACAAACACGAGTTGCACCATGTGTACCCCAGTCAGGTGAGCCCACACAGCAGGCACAGAGCCCAGCAGTGCAAGCAAGACCAGGGCTCCAGGGGAAACACAGACAATGCAGGTCACACTCTAACTGAGGGCAAGGTGGCTGTATAACCTCCTCTGGGTGATGGAGACTATTTAGGTGAGATTAGAAACTAGAGAGAGTACTGAGGGTACATGGGGTTACTCACAGTGCAGCACAATAACATTACTTCCCCACTTACAATCTGATCAGCAGAACAGGCGCACACCCACATGCCGTGCACAGAAGTCTGCTTACTTCCTCTAAACCCATTGAGTTTAAGAGTTCTTGGTAGGAGAGGAAAGAAAATTAGCACACATTTGCTTCCTCCCTGCAAGAAATCTTTACAGTGCAGAGTCACTGTGCCTAGGATGAACTGACACGATGCAGTCATGATTAGGAAAGATTTCCAAGGACATTCTGCTCAAGTGCTTGCTGTCTGGGTAAATTCACAGTGTCCCCAAAGCCCCAGCTGGTTGCCAGGGTATCGTCCCCAGCAGACACAGCTGCCCATCCATCCACTGTCCCTTTGCCTCCCCAGGGGAGGGACAGTGACCCCTTACTCATGCTGGTGAGCACTGATTCAGCATTCCATGGGGGGACATCCGTGAGTCACCGCTCGCCCACGTGGAGCTCAGGCTCACAGTATGTCCCAAAGTTGTTCCAGCTACACCTTGAGTGCTCACACACAGCTGGGGGCTCGGAAGGAGCCAACAGACTGGGTTTGCAAGCTTTGCAGTCTGCCTTCCCTTGGAAGCCTCCAGGATCCACAGGGCTTTGGTGGATCACTGTTCACTTGCACACTTTTGGTTTAAGTTTGCCCCACTTCTACAAAAGCTTGCCTGCTGTTAGTGCTTGACCTGAGCAAAACACAACCAAGCTGACCTACCTCCAGTGCTTCTGGTGTCATGGGGGTGATGGAGTTGCTCTTGCGAGATCCGATCCGAAACTTGGCAGCCCTGTAGATCTTCCAGTACACAAAGAGCACCACGCAGAGGGGCAGGTAGAAAGCCCCAAAGGTGGAGAAGATGGTGTAGGAAGGCTCCCGGCTGACTTGGCACTCTTCGCTGTCCTCTGAGTAAGTCTCTCCCCAGCCAAAGAGCAGCGGGGCCAGAGAGATGAAGGCGGAGAGCGCCCAGGTGAGAGCGATCATGATGTTGGAGATGCGGCGCCGGGTGCGCAGCGTGTACTCCAGATGGCGGGTGATGGACCAGTAGCGGTCCAGGGCAATGGCCGTGACATTCCAGATGCTGGCAGTGCAGCACAGCACATCGAAGGAGATCCACACCTGGCACAGCGACCGGCCCAGCCGCCACCGCCGCCCGGACAACTCGTGCACCAAGCTGAGGGGCATGACGAGGGCTGCCACCATCACGTCGGAGACGGCCATGGAGGCCACCAGGTTGTGGGGCACCCGGTGGAAGCTGCGCACGCGGAGGATGGTGGCCAGGACCAGCCCGTTCCAGAGGAACGTGGCCACCACCAGCATGGCCAACAGCGTGAGAACCAACACGCTGAAGACGGAGAGATGGGGGGCCTGGCCGCCCTCGGGGCCGCCGGGGGACGCGCTCCTGTTGCCGCTGTCCGGCGTCGTATCGGCGAGGCAGCTGAGGTTGAGCGGGCGCTCCATGCCGGGGCTGCGGGCTGCTCCGGGCTGCGGCGGCGGCGGCGGGAGGCGCTGCCTGCACCGGGAGCGGGGGAAGCGCCGCCCTAGCGCTGGCGCGGGGGGTCCCCGGCCGCCCCGAGCGCCGCCGGCCGCGGGGACTCCGGGCTGGCGGCCGCCGGGGGCTTCATCCCCGGCACGAGAGCCCTGCGCCAGCCGCGGCTTACGGCACCACCGGCCCGGCCCGGCGGCGAGAGGCGGCGGCTCCGCGGGCGCGGGGCTGCGCGGCTGGAGCGGAGCGGCTGGAGCGGAGCTGTGCTGGAGCGGAGCTGTGCTGGAGCGGAGCGGAGCGGCTGGAGCGGAGCTGTGCTGAAGCGGGGTGGCGCTGGCGGCGGAGCGGCCGGAGCGGGGCGGAGGAGCCTCAGGCGGCCCCTGCGGAGGAGCCGCGCCGCGGGCTGGCGGGGCCGGGCCGGGCGGGCAGGTGAGTGCGGGAGCGGCCGCGGAGGGAGAGGTGCTGCTGCTTAGTCATGTCCGTGCGCGGCTCGGAACCGGCACCGGGCCGAGCGGGAGGGCACAGCCGAGCCGCTGGTCCCTGCCCCGGCCGGCTGTCCCTGCCCGGTACGTGCCGCCCCTGCCCCTAGCGCAGCCCGCTGTCCTTGCCCTGCACCGTGCGGGAATCAGCCCCGGCTTTGTCTCCCCTCCGGGCGTATTCCGTGCCAGCCGCACAAAGTTAGCATCCCTGCGAGATTGTCCCTGGGCTCCTCTAAAAATGTGTTAGTGAGGCGCCGCGGGAATTTCCTTGCTCCCAGATAGGCTCCAGTCTGAGCCCAGGAAAGCTGTTAGTAACCCTGGGTATTCTGCGTAGGGGCAATGTGGCAGGGAATTATTTCTTTGAGAACTTCTGTGCTGGTATTTCTTAACTTGTTAGCAATTGTCGGGGCTTTTATTAGAGATAATAATACACTTGACTGCTCTTATTAATTGTCTATTTAATAACATCAGCTATTAATGAAATGCTTGAGCATTTCCTATGGTTTTTAGCACACTGATTGTGATGAGTAGTGGGATTCTGGGCTTCCTAGCAGAAGTCAGAATCTAACCCCAGCGAGCAGGATTCCCTGTGCCCCAGCTCCATGCAGGGATGCCAGCTCCAGCCCACAAGCCTTGGATGGCATCCAGGCAGGGCAGGGCTGGTGCTGGCACTCTGCTCCTCCAGGGATAACAGGTCCTGGGATAACAGGTCCAAAGAGCTTTTGGGTCAGACATGTGAGGTGAGAAGCTGGCAGGTACTAATATGGGGTTCACAGCTTGCATCTCATGGGGGAGAGGGAAGGAAGGAAGGGCATCCGTGTTCAGATCAGATGACAATGACATTTGCTGGTGAACTGCAGTTTGAGAGAGAGAGTTGGGGGGAAGACACAAACAGAGATGTTCAGGGGTACCCCATGCATTCCATGGTCGTGGTATACAGAGGGTAAGCTGAACTGGTGCTTCCTTCTGCCTCTCCTGAATCTCTCTGGAATTTTTAATGAAAACAGCAAGTAACAATAACAAAGGGTAATGAACAAGATGTTTTCCACTGTTGCTGCTCGTTCCTCCGTGCTACCAAGGGAAATGCAAAGCAGCATTTCCAAAACAGGTCCAGGACCTTGTTTTGGTGGGACGGGATCTTCCCCATAAGAATTTATTCAGTGCTGTGCTATCTATTCTCAGAACCAGGGATCCTATTGTAGTACTGGAACAAATGCAGCCTTAGAGACTATATCATCTTTTGGAAATAAACTGCCATCTTTTGGGGGGAGAAATTATTATTTTATCTTTTATACACAAGAATGCTGACAATTTTGGAATAAGTAGGTTTTTTTACTTACAACTTAAAGGACAAATAGGGTTTGCAGCCTTTCATAAAGCCTCTTGATTTAAAATTCCTGGTTTGTAAGGTGCAAAACATCATTGATTGTCATTATATTGATCAAAACACTTAGCAGCTCCAAGGCTGAGAGCTTTTTGTTGTGTGGGCTCTTCCTAGGAAAAAAACCTATGACCCAGAATTAATAGAATCAACCACAAATGATAAAATATGTGCTCCTGAAAATAGATTATTATTTTTTGTTTCAGGAAGAAATAGACAAAAATTGCATTTAAAGGGAAATGAAAATAAAATGTATTAAATCTAAAGAAGTAAAAGTAGATTATGTTCTCATGAAAAATCATTAATACTTTCATTATTTTACTTACTCAACTTTTAAATAATTTTTTTTTATAGATTCCAAAATTTAGTTGGAGCTGAATGGCTCAGTTGAAGGAAATACAGAATATAGAGAAATATATATATATATATATATATATGTAATAATGTATATGGAAAATATACATATTTTCCATATACATGTGTAAGTATGTATATGGAAAAGCAAAGGTCTGCACTTGGAATGGAATAGAGCTATACAAGAGTACAGGCTGGGGACTGACTGGGCAGACAACTTTATTGACAGGAGGGCCTGATGAGTCTCCTGGACACATCCTGGAGCAGGAGCATCCTGGCCTATATGAGCAAGATTGTGTCCATCAGGTTTGGGGTTATAACCATTTCCCTCTATCCAACAAACCCTGGAATTTTTTGTCCTATTTGGGGTTCCTCACCAGGAGAAGTCCAGTCAAAGGTAATCAAGGTGAGGAGCAGACTCATGTATGATGTGTAAAGACCAAAAGAACTGAGTTTATCACTCCTAAAAAGAGAAGTTTAAGGGGAAAATCTTACTGCTGCCTCCAGTTACCTCAGGGGTGAGCACAGAAAGGGTAAAAGCAAGCTCTCCTTAGAGGTGCACAGAGATCGGAGGGGATGCAACAAGTGAGAGTCACAACAGCAGCTGCTAACTTGAGGTGTTGGTTGGTGAGGAGCTCAGTCAGCATGAGCTGGGAATGTGCACAGGCAGCCCAGAAAGCCACCTGTGCCCTGGGCTGCACCACAGGCAGCGTGAGCAGCAGCTGGAGGGAGGGAATTCTGCCTCTCTGCTCCACCTGCAGTGCTGCATCGAGCCCTGGGGCCCACAGTGTGGGAAGGACATGGAGCTGTGGGAGGAGTCCAGAGGAGGTCAGGAAGGTTTTCCAGGCACTGGAGCATCTCTGCTATAAAGACAGGCTGGGAGAGTTAGGGTTGTTCAGCCTCTGGGCAGGCCATATGGCACCTTGCAGGACCTAAAGGTAGTGCAAGAGAGCTGGAGAGAGACTTTTTTAAAGGGCATGGAGTGTTAGAATAAGAGGTAAGGGCATTAAGATGATGGAGGGTAGGTTTAAATTGGATTAGGCTAGCATTAAATTGGAAGGAATTCATTCCTGTGAGGGTAGTGAGCCACTGGAACAGGTTGCTCAGGGAAGTTGTGGATGGCCCATGCCTGAAAGTGTTCAGGGATAGGTTAGATGGGGCTCTGGTCTGGTGGAAAGTGTCCCTGCCCATGGCAGAGTGGTTGGAATTAGATGATGTCTCAGGTTCCTTTCTGCCTAAACCATTCTATGATTCTACATTCCAATTAGAAATTAAGAAATAAATATTCACCTGGGGAGTGGTCTGAAATCAGTTAAAGCAGCTGTGAAATCTCCAGCCATAGCAATGCCCAATATTCCAGTGGACATCACTGTGAACAACCTGATCTGACTTTGGAGTTTCCCCTTTTCAGTGGGGTTTGGACCTGGGTGATCTCCAGAAGTCCTTTCCAACCTGCCTCATTCCACAATTCTGATCCTGCATTTTTTAGGTGTGTTGGCTGAATGCACCAGATTCTGGAGGTGACTAAATATGGTTGTTTTCATCCCCTCTTCAATGGGAGTTGGACCAGGTGATCTCCAGAGGTCCCTTCCAACCTGCAACATTCCACGATTCTGATCCTGCATTCTTTGGGTGTGTTGGCTGAATGCACCACATTCTGGAGGTGACTAAATATTGTTGTTTTTAAGGACAAAATGCTGTTTACTTTACACAGATTAGTAAGGCTGTTCATTTTCTCAAACTGTTGATATTAAGCGAGCAGAAGGCCAAGATCTTTAGTGAGTGGATAATGATTGTGGAATGAGGAATGATCACATCTGTGAAAGTCTCTGAGGAAAAGATCTATGTTACAAAGTCAGGGTTATCTCACATCTTCACTGATGGAGCCAGAGGAATTAAGTGACAGGACTTCCCTGGGTTTAGCAGCATCCACTCCAGTAAAGACATCAAGTCATGCTTGCTACTAAATGCCATTTACTGGAGGTACCTTCCAATTCAAAATATGTATCAGATGGTTGGAGGTTAGGAGGGAATTCACAATGTAATCTGTGCTACTGCCTAAATGCACATCCAAGTATTAGCTGCTCCTGAGCAAAGGGTGAATGGATTTCTGTTGTTAATCTCTATGGAGATCTTTTGAACCTCTGCCCTTATAACTGGCAGCAAAGGGAGAGGAGAAGGCTCAGGAGTTTTTGCTGGGCATGCTCAATGAATCAAAGAGAATTTCAGTCTCCAGGGTAGGTGGAGCTGCTAGGTTATACAAGGATTAAAGGAGCACATATTCTCACTGTGTGTATACAGCACTACTGAAAGCTGTGCTCAGTTGCCAGCCAGACTGCTCAGTAAGTGTGCATCCTGTCACAGCAATTCCTAAACCTCAGGTATTCTCCACTTGAATTTCATTTAACTTTCAACCAGCCTCAGTTCAGCTTCACACCACATCCAGCCATGCTTTTTGGACACCCTTGCAGAACACCCACTCCTCTCCTGTTGCAAAATAGTCAAACATGATCACAGTGAGAATGCACAGACTGTGAGGTTGTTCTCATACCCTCAGAGTCGTCCTCAGCTCTGATGTCACTCATGTCTTCTGAAACCAAGAGCACAGAATCATAGAATGGTTTTGGTCAGAAGGGACAATAAAGATCATCTGGTTCCAACCAAGGCAACCAAGGTTCAAAGCATCAAAACTCAGGCTATGAGCTTGGATCATGATGCCTCACAGCTCATGTAAGCATTTCCACAGCCTGCTCTGGGTAGGTTTGTGGATAGGTTTCTCTCTCAGGTTTCTGGTTCTGTAGCTGGTTAATAATCACATATTTACTGGAGCTTGGACTTACTTGAGGTTTTCTCACATGCCAGCCAAGGGCCACAGTTGGAATCACCTTTTCTCTCTATTTACTTCAAAGTGGAACAATTCTCTGACTAAGAAGCAGAGATTAATCCTGTTGTGTGTTACTAGGAGACTCAGTGGGATTGTGGGAGTACCTTGGAGCAAGAACAAGGGGGACCTGAGTGCCCCACAGTGTCCCCACTGAGTGACCTGTTGGTAAATTCCTGTTTACCTGTTACCTGTTTGGGTTCTCTTGGTTTGGATGCTTATGAAGAACTTTGAGAAGTCTTTCAGTCTTGGGAAAGAAAAATTAAAACAATGAGTTGAAATCCTGTTGGCTTTTTATTTGTATGACTGGAAAACTATTCCTCAGGCAGGTCTAATCCAGTTTAGGGCATGCAAAATTTCCTTTAGGAAGCCACCAACTGAATGATTATCATCCCTTGAAGCCACTTGCTCCCCTCCCAAGTGAGGAGGAGAACTGGGGGAAAAAAAGTGGACCTCATGGATTGAAATAAGAACAGTTTAATAATTGAAACAACAATAATAATGATACTTCTGCTAGTACTAATGAAAAAAGAGAGGAAGAGGGGAATGAAATCCAAGAGACGCACGAGATGCACAATACAATCGCTCAACACCTGATGATGGATGCCCAGCCCATCCCTGAGCAGCAATCAGTACCCTCAGCCAGCTCCCCCCAGTTTGTACACTGGGCACAATGTCCTGTGGTGGTGAATGTCCCTCTGTCCAGCTGGGGTCACCTGTCCTGGCTGTCCTTGTCCTGCCTGTCCTGGCTGTGCTCCCTCCCAGCTCCTTGTGCACTTGTTTGATGGCAGAGCACAGGAAGCAGAAAACTCCCTGACTTAGGGTAAACACTGCTTAGCAACAACTAAAACATCAGTGTGTTACCAACATTCTCATCCTAAATTCAAAACACAGCCCTGTACCAGCTACTAAAAAGAAAATTACTGTGTCAAAACCAGGACCATGATTTCAGTGACATAACTAAGGTGTTGTTTAATTCTGCAACAGGAGCAAAGCAGAACAAGAACCAAAGCTGTTCAACAGAGCAGCCTCTTGCCTTGCCTAGAGCATGGTCCTCTCTGTGTAAAGTCAGTGTTGTCTCAGTGCTTGTGTGTTTTGCATGTGGCCACAATTCCTTTGGCCTACAAGCAGGATGGACTCTGGTACCCTGCACTGTGTGTATGTCTCAGTAAATGGACTGCCAGGAGTGCTCATCTGTCTTCTGCCCAGCATGAATTAACTCCTGCTGGAATTAAACCCTCTGTTCTTGCATAGTGAGGAGACATGTTCATGGTCACAGGGCCAGCTGGAATGTGACTCAATAAAGTCTGAGGGCAACTCCCACATCATTCACTGCCACAGTTAAAGGTTCCATTCTGGGTAAAGAAATTAAATGTAAATAATTTTATCTCTTCTTTCATACCTTAAGGGGCAACATTAATCATCTGTGCAATTTCAGGGGAGTCAGCAGAGTTATGCTAGGCATCATATGGGCTTTTAGTCAAAGGTGCTTTGCAGTGAGCAGTTATGACAGTAATGCAATAACTTGGAGCCTGCCCTGGGGGCTCCTGCCCTCCTATGACATCTGCAGTTTTCATTTATTACTCTGGTGGTAGAAATACTTCACACATACATACACCAGCACCTGTGGTCTCTGTTACCATGGTCAGTTCCTGAGAAGTAAGTCTCCCTATCGACTCTGGTGGACTTGGTGTCTACAGGTGGCTTACAAACCACAACAGAAAATTATCCATATTTCTGATTAAAAAAAAAAACAACAAAGTTTAAAAATACTAAAATATATTATGCTGCTGGGAGTACAGGGTATCCTGCAGTTCTGTGAATCATCTAGAATAGCAGGGTCATAGAAAAATAAGAAACTGTGCGTGGGAAGACTAGGTAAATCTAACTTAATACATGAGCTTTGGCAATCAAAGCTGTCAATGCAAGCTGTCAGGACTCTGCCAGGGAGACAGATGGCACGATGACAGCAAATGGATGGGTCTCTAAAACTCAATTACCATTTCAGTTCAGACCCTTTTTCCATATGCCAAGTTGTGGAAGAGCTTTGTTTATCTTGAGCTTTATGCATTGTGACAGATAATTTGCATAGGTGTGAAGCTATAGGGAAGGCTGTTACAGTGTGAGGCTGAACATGAGTTTTTCTGTTTGGTGCTTTCCAGGTTACCTTTCTGCTGCCTTGCAGGTGGCAGGTTTCTGAACCTTTATTTACATAAATCCATCCATAGTCTAGAAATGTTCTTTGGAGCTAAGAGGCAAAACGTTTTAGGATCTGTTTACCACATTAAGAATACAAATCACTCTCAACAGTTTTCTGAGCCAGAAGTTCTTCAACTTTTTTTCATATACCTACTTTCGTCCCTGTTACATTCCCTTTTACTCCCTGTCAGGGTGTTTCCATGCCCACTGGGCAGCCCACTTCCATTGGCTGGAGTGCCTTATTCCCAAACTTCCTCTCACTTTAACATCTAAGACTAGTTTTGTTATTGTAATTAGTTGGTAATAGGTACAAAAATTAAACCACTGATGCCATCCTCAAGGGATGTCTTTTCTTCCACTCCAAAGCCTGATTTCCTTAGAGGCCTTTGCTTGCTGCCTTCTTCCCTGGAGATCTCTGAACAGCCAGAGCCACATCCCTACCTGTGAAAGGAAGCACTGGCACAGTTGTGCAGCTTTCTCAGCTAGGGTACCATCTCAGTCTCTCAGATTCATAGTCACATTATGCTTCCTTCCAGCTCTGGAATACTTTCTTCCCCCTGATTATTCAGTGGAGCTGGATGTTTCCCTGCCCCAGCCTGCCCAGGTCATGCAGGTCAGCAGAATGGGTCTTAATTTAAGGAAGGTAAATTCCCAGTATTTTCAAGCCATACAACATGGCAGGTCATTAGAGAAAATACCAAAGCTGTGGAATTTTGCTTATTTGTATTTCATATCTGTGTTGCTGGGCGAGTGAGAGGTTCATACAAATGAGAGGAACTATGTACAAGTTTGAAAAAGTCAAATGGCAGGTTGTGACCGCACACTCTCTGTCTGCAGCTAAAATGAGTCTGCTCCCATGTTTCTGCAAGAAAACTACTTGCAGATGTCTTCTGCAGGCTGATAAAGAGCGTGCCCCTGGATCATGAGCATGACAGCAAACTTTCCCAGCTATTTGAACAAAAATAACCATTTTTAGGGGTCCCCAAACATCATTTCTCTTGTAGAATTTGACAGTATCATGTTAGAAATATCTTGTTTTGGTCCCTACTACCACAGCAAACACCTGATCAAGCAATCTACTTGCTACTGCCATAACATTTTCTGAGCCCTTGGGATGGAAGGGGTTGTATAAATGTGTCTAAATGTCTCTGTTTTTCACAAGGTTTTTTATTAGTAGCATCATTATTTTTAACAACCAGTATTCGCTGCTATAACAGCAAAATGTTGCCAGACCTTTCTTAATTGTCTAGCACTGCATTTTATTAAAAACACCAGATTTTTCTTCTGGCTGCTGATCTGTGATTCAAGGTTGGTAGATTGTGGCTCAGAGGTGGTGGCCCAGTGGTGTGCGAGCTGCAGCATCTCCCTGTGCTTCATGCTCAGCTCCCACTTTGGGGACATTTTGTGTGACACTGGGAACATGCTCACACAAGAGCTGCTGGTGGGAAAACCTATCCAGCAGGAGGGGCTGAGGCCAGCATCTCTGAGCCACCCTGGGGTACAGCTGTGTGCCCTCCTGTGCCTTGGCACACGCTGAAGCCACCAGGCTGCTGGCATCTGTCACCAGTGAGTTTCTCCTTTCCTTTCAGAGCCATTTCTCCCTTTCTTTGGGTTCCTCCAGGCAGATGCAATGGATGATGTAATTCTTGTCCCTGCAAAGACTGACCTGAGGCAAGGGACCAGCTTGGACTTGGTCAGCTGCTGGCTCCTATAAGCTCATCTTTTGTAGTTAATTTTTCCACCTCTTCTCTGGTTATTTTCTTCTTTCAGATTTTGACTGAAGACTTTTTTTTCTGATTTTGTCAGGATTTTGGTGCAAATTTAGTAAAAAATCTTCCATGTTGATACTACTGAATTATTCAGGGTATGATATGAGCATACTTAATGGTGTGTCTTCATTAAAGTCATCTACACAGAAGGTGGCTTTATGTAGTTAAAATCTTGTCTTAATTTGGAAAGACAGGTGTCTGCTAAGGAAGGCAGGATCCTCCCCTAAAATGGAAAAAATGTAAAACCTCTCCCTCAGAATTGTTATAAATTTGAAATTAGGGGCACTCTCAGGCAAATATATGGGAGTAGGAATAACAGTTCATGATTAGAGAAGAAAATAAAAAGATAAAATATACAATGTAGTGGACTAAAACAACACTGACAGAGTCAGAACACAACCTGACATGCTGTGGGTCAGGGTGATGGTAGCAGTCCCATTGGAATTGTGGCTGCAGCCCTCCTGCAGTGTCAGGGGTGGTTCTGTTGGAGCAGGGATCCTGTAGAAAGGTGCAATCTTCCTCTGAAGATCCAGTGGAAGAAGAAGCAGCTGCTGTTCTCTGGGAAATCCAGTGGAGAAGCTGTGCTGGTGTTCCAGAATCTTCAGACTATATCCAGGTAGGAATGCTTGGCTCCTCCCTCTGGGCTCACATCTCCCAGTGGGATGCTGTAGTTTTTATTAGCCATACAATGACATTCAATAGCTGTTATCAGCAGATGTCCCCCAGAGGGAGGATTGGGTGTGGAAGAGATAATGGAAACTGCCCACTGAACAGAAGACAACTGCCATAGAGATGGCAAATAGAATACAATTTGCTTGGCAATCCAGGACAAATCTGAATCTCATAAAGAAATCACTGGTTTTTAAGAGAACTCCTCATCTGACATGATACAACTTCAGAACTTTCTGGGCAGACTCTCAGTTTCCTTCCTCCTCTCCACATTTCAGCATCTTCATTGTATGATCCTATCTCTGCATTCTTCTCTATTTTCCTGACACTAGAGTAGTTAATGTAAGCAGCTTTTACTCCATCATCACTAGCAACTGATTTGGCTAGGGTTATAAATGCAACTGCATAACCAAGAATTCAATAGAATAAAACCCCAAACCCCACCAACATTTTCATGTTTTAAAGCCTTCCATCCAACATTCACACATATGACATCCCTGTCCCTTGCTTTGACTCCTAGCAGTAGTCCCAGTCTTGCAGAGCTGCCCACACAGACATGTGCTTCCCATCCCTCCAGTTTTGGTGTCACTCCAGCCAGTCTGGCTGTGGGTGCTTGGTCCTTCTCCTGACATTTTCCCTTCTGCAGCTTGATGGGAGGCTGCAAGTGGAGTCTGGGCTTGAGTTGCACAAAGACAAATGGTCTCTCCACGGTGCCTGTTCTTCATTTCAAGGAGGTTTTCTGTTTTTATGACAGCTGTGACTGTAAGGAACCATAAATCCTGGTGTCCTTGTCCCAGGTAATCCCTGCTGCCCAGTGAGACACCTGCCCCATTAAACAGCACATTAGAGCCTCAGATTAATAACAAGGGTTACAAAAGAGCACCACAGGCCTTGGAGAGCCACGGCAGCTTCCTAAGGGTGCGTCTTGCAAACAATTACCAACAAAAAACCAGCTGGACTGTTCTGCAGAGTGAGGTTTACTGTACAGGCTGAGGCTGTGCAAACAGTTAGCCATCCATATGCCTAGCATTTATTATAAAAATTTATGGCATCTGCTTTCTGTGAATGTCAGTGAAATAGGTGAGGAAATAGATTTTTGGAAGCAATCTATGGCTCTAGATGAATCTCTCCCATTCATTTCAAGGAGAATTATTATTCTGAAATGTAATAAGATTTTTTTTTTCTATATTAAACTGAGATGTCTAAAATGTAGATATCTAAATCCTGTGGATTGCTTAGTAAATCTCAGAAAGACATCCCTATCTGAAACAAGCTTTCTTTTCTTTAGCTGAATGATAATACTCCTCTACTATCTCTTATATCCTTTATCATTTCAAGTGAAGAGAGACATGCTTTTGCTGTACAAAAGCAAGACCACTCTCCAAGGCATGTTCAGTAATCAAGGCAGCCTATTGTGAGAAATTATCCTCCACAAATGTAGATACAATAAAAGATGACATATATCCTTCTGTTCTTGTCAGCTTAAAATGCAAAGAGCGTTAGACCCACCTCTCTGCATGTCTCCCTTCCTTTTTTTGCACTAAGCCACAGCAGGGGTCAGCCCACAGAACCAGAGAGGGAATGTAACCTTCTGATATTTACCAACTGGATTATTTATTACTCTGTGAGTTGGCTCCCAGCACGCAGGAGAGTCATGTGAAGCTGGGCACTTCTGGGAGAGCAGATCTCCTTGTGGCCTGTGATGGGCCTAAATATTTACATTGATTAGATCCCATTTTGATGCTGTTATTTCATCATTATGAGCACGGTGTGACTCATAAATTATGAGCTTGTACTATGCAGCACAGGATGTGCAGGGCACTACAGCTTGAGGTGGGCATGTCAGCCTTTGGAACGTGGCCAGTGGATCCTTTTTAAGCTGGACTTATTTCAGGAACCCATCCTGATTCATGAGTGTTTCATTTCAAGTATGTGCTTTAGACCTATCCAAACGAGCAGAGTTTGAGGATATGCTTAAAGCTAAGAATGGGATTTTGAAATATCCCTGACTCAAAGGCAAAGCACGGGAAAATTTTCACAAAATTTGAAGGCAAAATGATTGGACTGTAGAGAAATGTAACTACAGGGAAGTCCCCTCCCTTTTAGGAGGGGGATACATTTCCTTTTAGGAAAAAAGTGTAGAAATGTATCCAGTTCTCTGAATGCAGACAACATTAAGGAAAATACTCTACTACACATTTAGAATTAATTAAATCAGTTGACAGCTATCCAGCCACAGAGAAAAAATAATGTAATTGTAACTGAGCAGCCAAAATGGTTCTGCCTAATAGTTAAACATCAGTGAGCTCCACTGTGTCTAATAAAATGCAGATCTCATTATCTGTTTGTTATGTGCATCGAGAGATAACTGTTCAAGTTGAAAAGTATAAAAATTTGATTTAATTCAGTGACATTTTGGATACAAGAGGGTCAGGTTGGTCTTATAAGAAATAACAGCTTGGGGCATATGGAAGGGAGTGTAATTGAAGATAAGGCTCTAGCAAGATGAGTGGAAAATGTAATGAGAGTTCAAGGATACATTAAACAAATGCACCCTGGCCCTCACACAATAATCACCTACGTGTGCCATAAGGCAAGCAGCAAATGTAATTGACTCCCTGAAGGAAGATCATTACAGCTTTGGTGCTTGCTGCCTCATGCCACGATTTCTTCTTCCATTTGCAGCACTGAGAATTCAGATATGGGAAGTCCTGGGATCCTGAGGGGTTATGTAGGGAATACAGCCAGCTCTAAATAAACCCAGAGACCTTTTGGTGCTTTTTCAAAGGTTAAGCAGATATCTGTATCTGCCACAATGTCAAAGATTAAAAATGACCAACATTGACATGAATGTGGCAGAAGCTTCAGTGATGAAAGATGTCCTTTGAGGAGGAGGATGGTCCTTAAAGCAAACAGGAGAAGTAACAAGTTTGGCTGTAATAGGCCAAAATAAAAAGAAACCAATTCTTTGTAGCCTGGTGTCTTGAAGGGGCTCAGTGTGATCACAGTCTCTTGTGTGTGGTATGGCACTTGTCCTGCTTTCCCAATTCCTGGGCTTTTAACCATTTCATTTTAACAATAACCAGATCTGACAGGGCTGTAGGGGTATCAGGGACATGGCAGAGGTGAAAGACCTTACCAAAACCTTCCTTGGCCTCAGCCAGTTCCCAGAGGAGTTAGACCTGGAGGCATAAATGGATTGTAGGATTTCCTGGTTCAGAGATCTACCTGCTCCCATTGAGGGAGCTCTAACATATCACAGAGATATCTTTCAACTTACCAAAACATTTGGAGGCTTACAGAGTCTTTATTTCCCTGAAAGCTTCCTGTCAGCCAAAAAAGAGGATTAGAGCCAGAACTGGCCTAAGAGCGCAAGCAGTTTACCTGCATTTGTCCTCAGCTTAGTCTCCAATGAGAAAGTCCTGAGAGTGACACCTGTTTGTCTGAATCCCAACTCCTGCTTAGTACTCAACAGTTGAAATCAATATAAAAGACATATTCTAGATATCAAATCAATAATTTTTTTTTTCTTTAAGAGTGGGAGACAATTAAGTACTTAAGTAACAAATGACTCATTTCATAATATTTCCTGCTCTGTTATTAATTAAGTTGGAACCAAGGTCCTGTTAAGATTGATCAGTTAAAAGCAGCAGTGGATTCATCTCTTGATGTCTTCAGATTAGGACTCAATATTACCTTAGCTCAGAGAAGGAGTATTTGGGGTGAAATTTAGGGGCAAATTATAAGGAAAACTGACTGGAAGACCTACTGCTTTCTTCTGGCCTTGAGGCCATTATAAGAATGCTGTCAGAACACATTTTTCAAGAATGTCAGTTTAAGTTCTTCATTTCATTTGAAAATACGTGAGAAACAGAAATCAGGTTCCTTCTACAGAAAAGGAAAGTGGGTTTTCAATCCAGCAGCAATAATACTTGTCTGCATAGTGCAGTCACATTCATGTCTAAGCACTGAGAGCTTCCCAAAGCTGCAGCCACAAACATGTGACAAATATATTCAGTTTCTCTGTTTGTTCTGTATCACAGGCAGATAATTTGCCTACCTGTGTCTGCATTTAAAGATGTGCAGGCACCTGTCTTTCAGCCATGCTGAAAATGCTTCTCTAAGCTTCAGCATTTGGGAAAG
Organism: Zonotrichia leucophrys gambelii; assembly: GCF_028769735.1. Classification (NCBI taxonomy): domain Eukaryota; kingdom Metazoa; phylum Chordata; class Aves; order Passeriformes; family Passerellidae; genus Zonotrichia; species Zonotrichia leucophrys. Next base: position 8,616,920 of record NC_088171.1, on the reverse strand, counting down.
CCATAAAGCAGAAATGTGCTCCCAGGCTGGGGCTGCTTTTAGGGACAAACAATGGGATGATCAATTCTGCTCCCAGTGCTCCATGTGGAGGGTTAATCTAAGTGGCCTTCTGGCCTTACACTCAGTAATTGGAGGAACTGCTCAGAAGATGATGCAGTTGCTGTGAAAATATACCAGCAATGAAATATTTTTCAATAGGTTTTAGCACTAAGACCCCATGGTTACATATGAAATTCCCTGGTGGCACAGGTGGGCTGGTGGAGCTGCTGCCCTGTGTCTGCTCCAGAAGAGGAACCCTGAGTCACTGCCTGCTCCCAGCCAGCACTGGGGTAACTGAGTCAGGAGAACCTGAGTAAAAACAGCCACTTTTAATGGGCTGTTTCCAGAAAAATCAGCACAGGTCACCCCCGAGACACTGGAGCTTCTGTGTGAGCACAGTGATGCATCCTCAGGCAAGGCTCTTCTGACCATTCCTCTTTCTGGATGTAAAGGGAATATTTAACTGTCTGGAAAACATACAGAAAGAGAGAGATGGGATGTCAATGTTTTATCAGTGCTAATTTATGGTTTTCACTCTACTCAAAAGCACAAAGCCATAAATGAATCCTGGAGATCATCTCAGAGCGGTACCCATGCTCACTCTTCACACTGTTCTGTAATATGCTCTGCAATGCCACCAACTTTAGTTGCCTTTTTCTGCATTTATGCACTAATAATGTAAAAATAAATACAAGTGCTAGTGTTATTTAAATAACAAAAAAAAAAAAAAGGATTTGGCACAAATTATGCCAAATTTGCTCATTTCTAGAAAAATTAATTTTGGTTACTTTGTGTTCCGTTAGCTTTTTTCAAGCCTGCATGAATGAAAGCCCAGGCTCAAAGGAAAATTTGCATTCTCTGTTGTTTTGCTGATACTAATTTATCCCAATGGAAGGCCTGTAAATGATGTTAATCTTGACAAGCTACAAAGAAGGGCTACAGGGATAATTACCCACCATATTTCTCAGACTCAGAAAATACACAGAAATTGGTAGGTACCTTAGCTGGAGCAGAAGCAAGGACTTTTCTTGAGGTGCAAAGAATGGAGTCTATAAATTATAAGATCACATTTTATTTGTGGAAAATTAATTTGTTCTTTCCCACATAACTGGGAAGACTTGCATTCTTCTTTCCTGGTGCAATACAATCAGGTCCAAAACTCATTAAGAAAGTGTTATAATATTTTATATATGTATTTATATATGCGTGTACATATATATATATATATATATATACTATATACAAGCATGTATGTAATTTTATGTATTAATTATATGTAATTTATATAGAGGTGGTTATTGGCAGTCTGAGGGAAAGATAGAAAGAATTTATTTCTAAAGGTGAATGAACCTTTCACATTCCTTAGCAGGTAACACAAAGGAGTATATCCCTTCTTTTACCACTATGTCTCACTTCTGACAAAAAACATCCTTACATTAAGATGTGCTAATCAAAACATTTCCCCCCCTGCTCCTTTATGCTCAGTTATAGTAAAGGTAGAATTTGCTTCTTGGCACTTGTAAAAAAAAAAAAAAGTAACTATTATATTAAAAAAGAAAACTGTCAAGCAAATGACAAGGGATTCTCAGTGCAGTTCTGGAATTAGAAGAGAATCAAAAATGAAACTACCAGTTCCAAGGGAGCCTTTTAGGATTCAGTGTTGCTGTACAGATAATAAGAAAGTTTTTAATTATAAATCATATTTGCCATTGCAAGCAGTCCCACTGAAGGAAGGAGGAAAAATGCATAGACAGCTCAAGCCAAAACAGAGCCCTCTGTGTACCTGTTTTGCACATTTTGATTCTGATTAAAAAGCAGATCTTATTCGTGTTAAGAAATGGGAATGGAGATATTGCAGGCAGTATGTCTTTTGGGGTTTTCAACAACTTTCCAGGCACACTGAAACTAACATCAGCTTCTGTAAAACACTGGGTACTTTGTGAAGATATATTTTGTTGGAAAAGTAACATCTAGAGAGCCAGCTGCTATCAAACAAGTATGTATTATTAACAAAGGACTCAGAAAGCCTTCTGCTCACAGGAGTAAAACAAATATACAATTTAACCTAAGCTTCAAATTTAATTAACTACAAATAAAAAACCAAGCTGTTGTTTTTTCACAAGCAATTACACCTAAATATGATACTGTAGGTGCATATGAATTTTTCATATAATCATTTGTGCACACAAATAAGGCATTTATATAAGCATGCACAAGTCTTGTCAGCTTGGTGGGCTTTCACCTCGTGCAAGCAACACGCAGTACAAAATTCAGATCACAGTTCTTCTGGAAACATGCTCATGAAGTTCTCTGTACAGAGCTCTCGTAGTTAAGAGATCAGAGGAGTGTTTCTGGCACAGATGATGTGCTGTTCACATCATTGTGGACTCTGGTGATGACAAACACTGTGCATGGCCAGGGTCACATCAGCTCAGGGCACTCCCGGCCGCAGGGACAGCTCCAATGGTGTCACCCTGCTCTCCCTGTGGGGACACTTTGAGGCCCTGCGTGGTACCTTGGTTTGGTTCCCACCCCCCTGCCTGCCCTGTGCTCCTCTGGCTTGCAGAGATGGACCTTTGGTGGGCTGATGGTCCCTGGGATGGGCTGGAAGCAGCTTCAGAGGAGCTGGGCTCCCCCTCTTTCCATTGTCACTGTGTCACTCAGCTCAGGCAGAGGAGCTTTACCTCATAACCTCAAATCCATCTGAGGCTAAATACAGGTGAGCACTTTGCTCTACACCTGAGACCAGCCCACTGATCTGACTTATTTCTGTCTGCTGACATGCAAGCAGAAGCCAGAATTTATTTCTGGCAAATTCAGCTGATATTTTTCTTCTTCAATAACATTTTTTCTTGTTCAAAACCATACTTTTTCCATCTCGTTTTCTGCTCTTATGGTCTGGAAACAAGACCACACACATGATGCAAAACTGGAACTATTCATTTTTGTTAGAAATAATCTAATCACTAGAATTAAAAAAAATTCTTGACAGGTGACTCATGAAATCCATAGAGAAGTAAAAAATATGTTCATTAATCTAATTCCTCTGCTTATTTAGAATGTACTTAAAGGGAAAAACTTGTGACTCGTGGGAGCAGTCTTTTCTTCTGGGAGTGGTCATTTTGAAGACAGAAAAATTTGAATAAAGAAAGAAAGCTATTTCTGTGTGAGAAGATTAGCAGCACTGCTGATAATACAACAACCTCTCTATGCAATCCAGTAGTGAGATCTACAAAATTTCTTTCTGGGGCCATTAGAACTGTTTAAAGTGCTTTAAGGCAGGTTTTGTGTAGAGTTGTTGCAGTGCATTGTTTCATGGCACATAATGGAAACTCTATTATGTGTGTTTTGACTGTGCTGCACAGCTGGGCACCTGCCTGGCATCTGCTCCAGTTGGACTGGATTTTCCAAGTCCTCCTGCTTTCCCTTGCTTTTTCCTGGGGCTTTGTCCAGGAGCTGCTTCATTTGGGTCAGGGAGGTTGGGATGGTTTCATTCTTCAATTTTCTATAGAAAGCTCTGTGGTTAAAGAACACCCAGAGGATTTAGGCAACCCGTAGCTACCTCTACCTTGTGCCTCAGCAAATTTACTTTTACTCCATTCAGGAAGAGGAGGACAGACCCAAAAGTCCATGTCCCACATCCCAGGTCAGGGCAACAACAACTTTCTCTTGGCTATACAGGACCAAATTTATAAACCAGTTTTCTTTTGGTAAACTTGTTAAGTTGACTCTTAACCTTCCTCGTTTTTCACATTTCATTACACTTCCACACTGTGGATGGAACCACATTTTATTCTTGGATTTTTATCATAATTAGTTAAAACTATTTACCCTTAAGGACAATTACAATTACTCTTATGAATGGGTACTTTTTATTTGTAAAAAATTGATTTTGCAGTGAATTTCAATGATTTGACACAGTATTCTGACCTTATAGTTCAATAGAATTTTCAAACTGTTGTGATTTAAAATAGCAAACTCATCTTATATTCTTATGATTTGACTAGGTGAACAAATGGGAGATCCAAGATGCAATAGCTGCAATTCCAGCTGAAAGTTTGGGAAGGGGCAATGAAATAAAAAATATGTGCAGGTTGTTTGCATTATGTTTTTTGCCAGTATTAGCATAAATCCTGTTTTGAAATGCTTGTGATCTTGGAGTTGTACAAAGAACCAAAAATTATGTGACTCTGGAAAAAAAACCTCCCAAGAATTTAAAAAAAAATATAGGCAGAGAAGGGAAATTAAGAGGACAAACCTTTGGAGGACAAAACTTTGGTTTTCTTTGTGTGGAGCTGGAATATGTGATAGTGTAGGGGCTTAAATATAAGGAAAGTATTCCTGTTGGAAAGGGCAATTTCTCAGTGATCACACAGAGACAGATGAATCCAAGTAATGAATGGCATCAGGAAGAGGAAAGAACTCAGAGAAGAATGTGGAATAGAAATCTGAGAGATAGCTATATTTATCAAAGAAAAGAAGTGAAAATTACCAGTGCTGGAAGATGCAGATGATTACAGAGGCAATGAAATCCAACAGGAAAGGAAGCTCAGAAAGCGGTGGTGTTAATGAAATCTGATAGATCAAGAAGAATAGAAAATGTATTTTGCTTCAGGTGAAGGAAGATTTTGGTCAAAGTAGTTCATTTTGGTGTGAAGAAGTCAAAATGGATCAAAGATGGAGTTGAAAAGAGAGAAAATTATGGAACTAAGAAAGCAATGGCTGGACATGGAGAGTGGCTGTAAAGGAAAGCAGAGCTCAGAGAAGTCTTTTCAAAGACAGTCCAGGAAACACATGGCACAGAAGAAAATTACCCTGAAAAAAGCTTATTCGAAAACATAGAAAGTGAGATGAGAATATGAATTGTTGAAAGAAAGGGCTAAATGGATTTAAAAGCAGATGGTTATTTCTACTTTTTTTTTCCTGCCCCACAACAAAACAGTGCACCATATAATAGTTAAGGACTTTTTAGTTTGATTTTCACTTTAAAAAGTAAATTTCATTGGGAGGGTGGGCAAAACAGTAAAACTTTCAACCAAATGTTCTTTGGAGTGGAAAAAGAACAGGTGATATGTTGGGTATTTCTTGCATAGCTGGAGTAGAAAGGAGACAATGTCATGGGGAGATCCAGGGGACCTGGGTGAAGCCTTCACCCAGTAAAATTTTATCCAGTAAATAAAGTAAATAAATGACTTGTAAAACAATTTATAGTTTCTATCATAGTTTCAAGAATAACATAGATAAGAATAGAAAGTGAGACAGGCCTTGCAGGCAGAAGGGAAATAGTTGGTGCCCTGTATTTTTATTTCACTAAGTCTTGCAATGCCATCTCTTAACATTGCTCTGAGAGGGAATCGTTGTCCACATCCAAGTATTATGAGGATGTTCAAAACTTTGGAAAGCAGAATGCTTATTACATAGATACAATTATATTATCTAATATTTATATTTTAAGCATCCTTGTCAATGCAGTGATGTTTAAAATATACAACGTGAAGCAGGCTCTGAAAGCTCTCGTTTCTTTCTGGTGACTCTAACTTATAGAAAGTGATAATTATTGTTTTCTGTTATTTGAAATAGTTAGGCAAGATACATCCCCCTCTAGGTGGGAATGCCTCACTATCAATGTAGATGCATGCTTTCCAGTTTTTGAGGGAAAATACTTTATTTCGGTGGGGCTTGATGACTTTATAGTTGTTTTCCCACCTCAGCGGTTGCATGCAATGATTTCGGGAGCAGTGGGTGCGCTCACTGAAGAGCTGGCTGTTGGAATACACACCACAGGCATCGGCTGCCGCTGCCGCCTGAGCGGCCCCGCCGCCATCGCCCGCGTCCCCTCACGGCGGGGCCGAGGGGCGGGGCCTGAAGGGGCAGGGCCTGGGCGACCCGGGGGGCGTGGCCAGGGCGGTTGCCTTCCCTCCCCCGGCAATGGGCGGGGCCGGGTATCCCCGCTGCCCGCCTCTGTCGTTCGGGGCGAGTCCATTGCGTCCCGCGCGGGGGGAGCTCCGGACCCGGATGCTGTCTGCCGGTCCGGTTCGGGGAAAGAAGGAGGAGCGGGGATAGCGCCTGTGGATCAGAAGCGGGCGCGGCCCTGCAGCAGCCGCGGTGGCTGATCGGGCGGGGGGAGCCGCTTTGTGGGGGCGGCTCTCCCCTCCCCCTTCCACCCCCCCTACGTCCCGGCGGGGGATGGTGTGTCCCGCAGCGCGCGCCTTGCTCGCGCGGTTCGGCGGCTCTGCGGGGGGAGGGGGACGGGAGAAACCCGGGCCCCGGTGGGTTTTGCAGCGAGCGCAGGGGAATAGCGGGCAGGGGGGGAGCGCCCGCTGCTGCCGTCCGGGACCATGTTGGCGGACGACGAGGAGGAGCTGAAAGTCCCGGAGGAGATGTTCAAAGACGTCAAGTTCTTCGTGGTGGGAGACATCGACCCCAAGGTACCAGGTCATCCCTTCAGACCATTCCCGCCTTTCCCTCCGTCTCTCCCCCCATGCCGACGGGAGGGGCACTGTGGAATCGTCCGGCTGCCGCGCGCGGGCTCGAGGCTCGCGCCGCCTCACGGGGAAAGGGCGGGAGTGGGGGCAGTGCGCGCCGGAGGGACCGTGAGGGGTGGCCGGGGGGGGAGGGGAGGCGGCCGGTCCCGATCCCGGTGCCGATTCTGGCACCGATCCCGGCTGAGCCCGCGGGAAGCGCCGCCGCCGCCATGGGAGCCGCGGCCCCGCCGCGCAGGCCCCGCTGGAGCCGCCTGAGCGGAGGAGGAGCGGGCGGAGGGACTTCCTGTGCCGGGCCGGGCGGGCAGCGGGGGCAGCGGCCGCTGCTTCTCCCGACTGGAGCGCTCCGCAGGCCTGGCCCCTCCCTGTGCCCGGTTCCGTGCGGGTACACGGGGACAGGCCATGGGGAAGGCTCGTCACGGGGGGCCGGACTGGCTCTTCCCTCCCGCCCAGACCTTCCCGCCTTGGCGCGGCCCCGGGCACGGCCCTGGTACCGCCCCGGGCCGCCCGGAGCCGTGCTGCTGTAGTTTAGGCCAGGGGCCGCCCGCCCCTCTGGCAGCGCCCGGGGTAATGCAGGTGGCCTGGCCGTAACACTCGTGGTGGGCGAAGGTGGTTGAAACAAAGTTTTTGTGGCGTGTCCAATTAGGCAGGTGTTTGAAGTGCACCCTACGGACAGCTTTAGGACAGCGGCTTCCTGCGAGCCGGTTACTGTATGCTTCACGCTGAAGTTAAAGTCTTTGCCTCTCTGGTATTTGCTGCAATAAAGTCTCAGTTCAGCGTTGGGTTCCTTTAGCATCCTGTCCTGGCACTCACTGAGTCTCGGATGCCTGTAAGTGACCTGGACTCACAGGCACTGGCCTGTTCAGATGGTTTTCATTCCTATTGTGCTAAAAGAAATACAGTTAAGGAAGAATACAGCTACAGATCAGGATGAAAACTTATTTAGACAGGTCTCTAGATATAAAATTTAGTTCTTAAGCCATTAAGTCTTTACACATAAAATTTTTAATAGTGGCTTATCACTCAGATAACAGATTCCTGTACTTACCAAAAAACTCTACAACAGCAATGTTAGTCTGTGTATGAGGACGAGTGCAAAAGTCCTGTAGCACTCTGGCACACCATTTATCATAGGAGCAGTGTCCTGCAAAGCCTGCTCTTAGTTGTGTGTTGACATGGGAGGACAATGAGCAGATTTCCCATAGAGCAAGTAGACAAGCATTCTCTTAAGCTGGTTTTCTTTCTCGTGTTAAATTTTATTCTTCTTTGCAGTCAGAGTCATTGTCATAGGGCTTTGATTCAGTGCATTGAATTTTCGGCTGCCTGGCTTGGCAGACAGAGGTGTCAGTGTGAGGAGGTGAGCTGGGCTGGGCTGGGCTGAGTTCAGGGCCAGCTCCTGGGAAAACCCTCTGTACCAGCTCAAGCCCAGCTGGCAGCTAAGCACAACACAGCTGCTTTCTCACCCCCACCCTGTGCAGTGTAATGGGGAGGAGATTCCAAAATTAAACTTACAGGTTGAGATATAAAAACAGTAATAATTGAAAGCCAGGTAAGGTACAATGTTAATGGTAAATAATAAAGGTGAGAGAAAAGGAAATAAAGGAAACCCCAAGCAAGTGATGTGCAATACAGTTGCTCACTGTGCACTGACAGATGCCAGACTTCATTCCTGACTCCAGATCAGTCCTTTTTAGGGGTAAATTCCCCAGTTGATATCCTGGACATGACCTGCTTTCGTGTGGAATATCCCTTTGGCCAGTTTGGGTCATCTGTCAGGGCTGTGCTCCCTCCCAGCCTTTTTTGTCCCTCCTCACTGGCAAAGCATGGCACAAAAATAGTCCTTGACTTAGGATAAACACTGCTTAGCAAAAACCAAAACATCAGTGTGTTATTAACATTATTCCCACTCTGAATCCAAAACACAGACCTGTAGCAGCTACTGAGAATAAATGAACTCTTACCCTTGCTGAGACCAGGATACCCTCCTATGAGTGTACCCTGGGGCACCTGAGTGTGAGGAGCTTTTATCATTTATGTGTTTTGAGCCAAGACAGAATGCAGGAATTGTAAATCAAACTCACATAGTTCTTAAAGTGAAATTTGTCCCATGACTGATATAAGAATACAAATGTCTTTGGCACTTTTTACTGCTACCAGTGGATGCCAACTTGATTTTTTCCTCCTTCATCTTCTGGGGAGGAGCACGCTTTGATCAGCTTAAATTTCTAAATGGCTTCACAGAAAACCAGTTACTGTAATAAATATTAAAACAGACCTAGCACAAGTGAGTATGTTAATCAAAACAAATCCAAGAGCAAGAGGAAAAAAAGTTGTTTTTTTTTTTCAGGTGAATAACTGCATACCTGCTGCCTATTAAAGCATGTGCAGCATTAATTGGAAGGGAAGCAAAAGTCTGGAATTGTGCTGAGGTGTTCTCTGGCAAATGAGGGAGAGTCGGGCTGGTTTTCAACTTCAAATCCATCCCATTCCATTGGGTGCATTTTGCTGCTCACACCTTCCTGAGGCTGATCAGTAGATGTCAGCTCCTCTTTTTGTTTTAATAAATGCTCTTCCTGCTTTCCTCAAACATAAAATCCCAAACCAGCATGTTTTGGAAACACCAATTAAAATCAATATTTCCTTCAGAGAGAGATAAAAAGTAATGCAATGCAGCACAAGGTCTTTGAACAGGATATTTGGGTTTTGGTTATCTTGTTTAATTTATTTTTATATGTCCGTTGTCTTCTTAATTTTGAACTATTCCTCTTGTTTCTTCCAACACAGATTTCAGTGAGAGAGAACATGATAAAATTTTTATTTCCCCCTCCAGACAAAATTAATTTAATGTATAAACCAATACTTAACATGCAGGATTTTTATAGTGTTCATATTAAGGCTTTTCAGCATTATGTTTTCTAGTTTCAGGTACATGGTTGATATCAGTGTGAGTTCTTTAATTGTGCCAATACAACTTTTCAGTGCAGGCACTGCTTAATGTGAAGAAGTTGTGTATTCTGAGAGGAGTTTTGAAGTTGATGTGAGCTAAATTGGAAAGAACCTTTTTTCATGACACATAAAATAATCAAATGCATTATTATCTATCATAGCGTTTAAACTACATGAAACTGGTGTAACTTTTTGTATAAGCAGATGCTTTGCACAAGTTCTGTAATGCAACATTGTTTTGATATAAAAAAATCATACTTTTAGCACATTATTCATAGCTGCTTTGTGATGCTGTCAGATTTGGGTTCTCAGTTTTCGTGACGTTCACTCCTTTTTTAGCCTTCCCCTAAATGAGCAGTTGAATGGGATTGTAACTCAGGGGGAGCTGTGTGAGACAGGGAGCTCATGTGCTGAGACTGTTCCTAAATGCCTTCTGGTTTCAAAAGTGTTATTTGGATTTAGCTTCTCCCTTTGGAATGATAGCATCCTGTATTTCTTTATGGATTTCATGAAGGAAGGTGTATCATGGTTTAAAGGATTGGTGTGCAAAATGGAAACATTCGCTCCTGTTTCTGGCACTGGTGAGAACAGCAAGCTCATGATCAATTTTCTTGGTTATTTTAGAGTATTTCTTTTGGTAATATTCATCCATTGCAGAAAAAAAAAAGTTGACTTTTGTTTTCTTTAATGGAGTTTTAAAGTCAGGTACTTCAGTTAGGAAGTGCCAAAATTGCCTTCTCAGTAAGTGGTGAGGGAAAGAGAGATAGAAAGTGGTTTTTCTATCTCTGTTTTTCTACTTGGCAGAAATGCTTTATGAAATACCTTGATGCTGTTTTGAGAGTCTCTTTTTCAGTGCTTCTTTGTCCTGGTGAGTGTACAGGGTAGGGAGTAATTGCTTAAGGACCAGTTAATTAATTAATGCTTTGGTGAATGCATTGCCTTGCTCAGTGCTGTTCACTGCTGTGGGCAGAGCTCTGTTTTGCAGGGAATGTCCCCAGCAGGTTTGCAGGGACAGACATCTGTCCTTGGCAGGTTTTGGAAGATGAACACCAGTTTTATTGTAAATCAAAGGGCAATGAAGCAATGATCTTAAATGGCATTTTTAACTTTTGAACTCTTTTAGACTGTAATGTTTAAAATATTTTTTCTCTTCCTCCCCTCTGCACTTCACTACCTCTGTTACCCTCTTAGTTTAAATGAAAGTCCTGGTTTTGGGGCACAGGGCTGGGTTCCTCACACAGATCTCTACAGCAGAGCTGAGAGAATGCTGAACTCTTAAAGCAGCACCTGCTATTTGGGCCTTGCAATTGGGAGTGAGCTGTGCTTTGGTAGCTGGGAGGTGTTTTCCATTCTCAGGGCACAGCAGTGGAGTGAAGCACTTCAGTTCCAGCTCCTCAAGGTACTAATTTAGGGAGCATGAGTCCTACTTGTTGCGTTTTCTTCTGTATTTCACAAAGTCACTTACTCCTTAGAATTCAGCTTCTTACTGTAAAGTATATTCAAGCACTTCCAGAGCTACCCTAAGCAAAAACAAACATTTAGAAGACCTTTCCTTCCCTCCATGAAGAAAATTATTTTAATACATTTTTTGAGGAATACATGTTTTGGAAAAACCTTTCAATTCCCCAATTCCTACTCTATCATCAATTATTTTGAAAAGTAGCTCTTCAGATGCAATGATGAAAATATAGAAGAGGTGTAAACCTTTGGCAGTCAGGTTTTAAATGTGTTGGGCAATTTCAGGAAAAGTTCTGGCACCTACAGGAGGACAGCCAAGAGAGAAGGTCACATTCATTCATCCATCCAGTGTCAGTGTCTTCTTGCAGGAATGTTTTTCTCAAATAAAAGTTGCTAAAAATTGCTCTTCTCCCTGTCCTCTTTTGGGTTTAGGTTATCCAACTTCTGAAAGCTGGGAAAGCAAAGGAAGTTTCTTACAATGCACTGGCCTCACATATTATTTCAGAAGATGGGGACAATCCAGAAGTTGGAGAATCTCGAGAAGTTTTTGATCTCCCTGTGGTAAAGGTGAGTGACTCATCCATGATATTATCAAAGTACTGACATAGATCCTCCATTCTTACCACAAAATATTCATCTTTGGATGATGACTGAATAAAACATTTCTTTAAAAGTCTTCCATTCTTGTAACACAAACTTTTATCCTGACTTGCAGATTCTGTTACAGTTCTGTTCTCTCCTTCTGCTTGTTGCTCTGTATCTATCAGTGGTGTTGGGTAATTTTTAGTGCTCTGCTTTGGATTTTTTTCAGATTTTTCTCTCAGTCATCTGTGAGATGATGTCCTGTTCTACTTTAGAAGTATTTCTGAAGGAAAAGTTCTTAAAAGCTTTTGGCAGTAGAAAACAATTTAGAATAAGTAGTAGTTGAGGAAGGTTTTTTTAAAAACACATAAAATTGGCAAAGGGCAAAATCATTTTGTTCATTCTGCATATATGTACTATGCTAATTATGGACTATAGAAACTTGTAGAAAATTAGGGGGTTTATTCCTCCTTACTTAGTTTTTTTATGGACTTTTTTAGTATTTTTTCCTTTCTTACACTAGAATTACCAGTATTTTGTTACTACTTTCAATAGTAGGGTATTTGTCAGTGAAAAATTATGGGCTTCATCTTTGAATATGTGAACTTGTCACTCTGGAAGTCATGAGAGAGATTGGAAGAAATAACACTGGAATTTCACTGCTGATACCTTTGAGTCCATGATTTTGGGTTATTTTTTCCATATAGGTGCAGGTGGCAGTGGAGAATTTTGATAGGTTTTGTCATGAGAGCTCACCTGACAGTGCAGAACTGTGAATTAACTCCAAAGAATGAAAGGTGCTTGGCTAGGGACTCTTGTGGTTGTACTGGGTGTGCTGGTTAATTTGTAGTTCCTTTTCTGAAGTGGTTTTTGGTGTAATTTAACTTCATAAGCAAGGAAACTGCTGCCATTTTCATGAGAAGGAAGGACATCAACATTGTAGAGAGCACTTCCTGCTCTCTAATGCCACTTAAATAATTTAATTTGCTTCATAACTGCCAACTCATTTGCTGGAGGAGAGCAAATCTTTCACTAATGTCACTTGGCTTGACCTGAAAACATCACAGCATGATCTGTAATCAAGGAGATCAGGCTAAGTATTAAAGGGACTGGAAGTCAGAGGCAGAAGTAGCTGGTTATAGGGAAAAAGGAAGATTAAAAACTTAAGGGAAGAAAAGATGTTGTTTTGTTGTTGTTTTTTCCCTGAGGACTGAGGAGTTCGAATTTAAGTGTTTTTAGCTATTTTTTGTATTATGCCTTATAGGGGAAGGAGAGTAGCCAGAACTGGGCCACCATAAACACGGAATATATTCTTTTGTTTGTCTTTAGAGGAAAAGTAATTCCATTCTGAATGTGATGTCACTCTTTGCCCATTCTTCCTTACCTGCTGCACTGGGACCAGTGTCCTACATCTCCTCCACTCAGTGCCACCTCCCTGTGTCCCTTTGGGCCCTTCTGTCCCAGAATACTGTCAGGTATCACTGCTCAGCAGCCAGCATTGTTCTGTCTTTAGAAAACTCATTCTGTGTAAGGCTCTGGTTCTGCACTCCTTGCTGATGAGTGTAGGGTGGGATTGTCTGAATTATTTTTTCTTGCAAGTAAAAACTGCAGAAAGGGGGTGGATGAATAAATAATGTAAATGACATGAGAGAAGGGGGTTGCTGCACAACCTTTGAGCTGTCTTTATGTGAACTCTTGCAAATAAATGAAAAGTTTTTTTTCAGACTAAGTGCAATGTTTGTGAAACACTTAGACTTCCAAAGCTAGGAAATGTATATTAAAACTAGCCAAAGCATGAACTTGGAAGATAGTTCATATTTTGTGCATGTAGACCAAGGATTTTAATGTCTAAAACCAGGTTTTTGGTTTTTTCCAGCCTTCCTGGGTGATCTTGTCTGTTCGCTGTGGAGCTCTTCTGCCGTATCCTTTTAAGTTCAAAATTCTGTAGAAAACATGTTAAAATGGATACCATTGAAGGATTCAAGAATGTGTCAAATAACTACTACTTAAACTTCTAAAATGATCTTTTGTGCCTTGCCTACCAAGCTTGCAGTGTGCTTGGAGCTTCTTTGTCTTCAGTTTTCCTGTCCTTTTGCCTGTTTTGTGCTTCATAGGCACTTACAGGACAGCTGTTATCAAATGGAAAACAAGAGCTGGTAGGTGCAAGAATCCAGGTGTTCATACTAGGAATTCAGGCCTTAATGTGCTTCAGAGATTCAGAATTTCTGTTTTATACCCAATAGTGTAAGGTGTGTGCCTTTGCAACTTGCTGTGTTTCTGTGATGTGGTCTAGGCTAGTGATTTTGGTCATTTGTGTCTGGACATAGTAAATGTGTTTGTTGTGCTTTCATCATCAGGATGAGTGTTTAGTTGCTTATCATACATGTCTCTAAACCTTCTCCCTGTCCATGAGGAGTGTTTGCCAAAAAAAAAAAGCTTGGAATTAGCTACATTTTCAGATTTAAGTAACCTAACATTTCTTTATTGATGTTCTTTCACATGAAGAAATTGCACTATTAAAAATTTGTTTTCCACCTGCAACCAGGGTTTTTAAAAGGCTGCTCTAAGAGCTGACGTTATTGGATACCCAGAAGAGAAATAAACAGATGAAACAATGGAATGGTGCAGTCCATAATTAAATTGTAGCTATAAATGTGGGAATGTAGCTCTCAATGGCTATTGCTCAGGAAGTCTTTATTGTGGGAACATTGGAATGGCCAAATGAAAAGACCAGGTCTCAGTAGTGACTTGTTCTTCAGCTGCATGGAAGAAGGAAGTTTTGTACACCTGTGAGCAATAAATGTGTCCTTGGACCTTTGACTTCCTAGCACTTCATGTCCTTAGAACATTGGTGGGTTTAGGTTGTACTCTGAGCCTTATTGTGCTCACTGAAATGGGTTGTTAAGGCTTTACTTCGTTTTAGCCTGTTTCAGTGTCTTTATGACTTCTAGTGCAGTGACATCTGGCCTTTCATTAGGGATTTAGGTACTGCCATAATGAAACAAATACAATCATTAATAGGAATAGCTTAGCTTTTCTAGCTGATTGCCTTTGGACCCTGTTAAGCCAGAAGTTTGAGATTCTGCATTTTTGTATTTAGTTTGTTTTAGTTTGATAATGGTCAAAGTGGTCATTGAATTTCTGAAGAAGCAAGTCCTAGGAACATCTTGTGTCAGTTAGACATATGGATCTAATAAGAGCTTTAAGGATTTTATGTTGCCTTACCAATTCTGGTGCTTATTTGATGGGAATTTCCCTGTCAGTTGCTAAAGGTAAAGTTTAATATAGAAAGATTTAATACATTGTAAAAGCACAGTAATTTTTTTCTATTTTAGTGGAAGTTGTTTTCACCAGAGGGAACTTAAGATGGCAGAATGTTCTGCTGTGCTTTGCTCACTGATGTGTGCAAAGTCTGACTAACCTGCAGTGGAAGGGAAGTGGCAGAAAAACAAAGCTGGAAGCAGACTCTGAAGAAGGAAAGAGTTTCATGTGTGAAAACTGTGGCTATAATGCCTTAAAGAGGGCTGGCAATTTCTTTTGCAGCAAAAGCAAGAGTGAGGAGGGTGTGGTTTTCAATGGTCTTGTATAGATAAAAGAGAATCAGAGCACTTCTGAGCTTTTGTTGATGGCAGGAAGAAAAGTGAGTTTTGCTGTATTCCCTCTGTTTTATTTTATTGTTATGCTGCTTGTAACTTTTATAAAGGAGTCTCTTTCACTCCTGTTCTTTAGAGAGTGCAAGCTCCAGGCAAACTGATGGACCTCCTAAAAGTTAAATACTGACTGTCTCTGCTTTATGTGCTGGCAGTAGGTACTCAGGCAGGGAGTAGACACATGTGCACTTTTGAAATATCCAGTAATGAATTTCTGCCTTGGATGAAATGGAGAACAATTTAGGATGTTCATCAGGCTTGAACTTCTTGAGGTATTCTGGGTTATGGCAGTAATTTATTCTGAAGTTTTAAAGTGCTCTCAGCTTTGTCACCAGCTTGCTGTGTGCTCTCTTCTGGGCCTCAAAACATGAGTGTTGCTGGTGCATCTGTCAGCATCACAGGAAAAATAATTTTGTTTCATTTAAAAAATCTCAATGTCTGCATGTGACACAATGTACACCTGTTTCTGTAGTCATTTTTTTGTGACAAATGTGCATGGATCTCAAACACAAGATCATATGAAAGTGTGGAAAATAGGGGCAAGTTGCAGAAGTCTGATGGTCCATCTGTCTTTCCCAGGTCAGTTCTGGTTTAGAATGTTACCAAAATTGATCATAATATTGATGGTGTTCTGATTCACTTTGTACATCAGGTTTTTTTCTCGATGCATAAACTTTTATTGCAAGCAGACAATGTGCTTTCAAAGATGAAAGTTTTGGAATGGTCAGGTACTTGGTATGATCTGAGAAGTACAGCATAGACTGTTTCATTTCCTTCTAATGTCCCTCAGGAAACTTATCCAATAATTTTGCATCCTTGACACCTGCTTTCCAGTGTAAATGGCTTTTCTCCAGAATCATGTCAGATTTTTTTTGGAGTCACTGCTTGTCTCTCTCAGGTAAGAAGTGAATCATATTTCAGTCTACTCCAGTGTGCATTATATGTGGGATGTTTGCTTTTTTTTGAAGAGAGATACCAGTCTTTCTGTTGTACTATGACTTTTTTCCCTCTTTGTTTCCTCTGTCTCTGCAGGTTAAAAATTACTCTTTAATGGTTTTTCTTGTGTGTCTTTGTCACCCTTTTTTTTCCTTTATTACTTTCTTGCTAATTTGGTATTTAAAAGTGATAGGTAATACATTAGCCAGCCTTATAAATGGTGTGCTGTGGATTACTGAAATTCTTGCAGCTGAAGCCAGCTGGGTGCACAGAGCTAAAAGGCTTTTCCACCTTCCTTTTAGGTTTCATCTGAAGACCGAAATACGCTGTGGGCTTTGATTACTTTTTATGGAGGGAATTGCCAGCTGAGCCTCAATAAGAAATGTACTCACTTGATTGTGCCTGAGCCAAAGGGGGTAAGAGTTTATTACATGTACAGTTCTTGTTGTAGCTCTCATTTGCTTTCAAGTAGTCAAAATTTTTCCATCTGCCTGAAGTTAGAATTCTTAGCACTGTTGATTAACAACTAAATTCAGCAAAATTAGGCATTGCAGCTATTCAGTTTGCACTTATTTTCTGCATGGCTTTAAGCCTGATTAATTTAAAGGATGTCCAATTTCACACTGGTATTTGAATTCCAGTTTGAATAAAGAATTTTATTCTGTATCTTGTTTGTCTTAGCCTAATTTTGATATGTCACAGTCATTAGTGATTGTGATTATATTATAAATCCACAGATACAGAATCAGTGAAGAAAAACAAGGGACAAAATTGAAATATTGAGAAATAAAACATGGGCTGGCACTGGGAGAAGAGAAAGTGTGGCTATGGGAAATGAGTGCTTGTCCTTCTTTAAAATATAGGAGGCTTTGTAGGGCTGGGTCCTTTTTGCTGAATATGTGTGTGTGTTGTTTTTTTTTATTAAGTGCTTGATATTTCTTCTGTGGACTGTTTAGAAGGGTGTATTGAACACCATTCTAGTTGTCCCTTCCATCACAATAAAATACAATGCTTGGGAAAACTTTATTACCTAAAATTTTGTTTGTAAGAACCAATGAAATACATTAAGAATCACACCTTAATAGCTTACTTAAAAAGCTTAAATAAGAAGCTTTTTAGAACAAAGGATGTTGTCTTTAGCTTGCCAGTCAAGAAACTTAAAGAGATTTTAGCATTCTCTGTCTGTAGGATACAAATATTTTAATGCACACAGTCATGGAATTGGAACAATTTTATGGGATTATTACTTTCTGCTTCCAGTCCTGCTGCTCTGATACACTACAAGGGAAACTGCAGCAGTTTGTAACAAGAGCATTTCTTTCACTATGAAAACTTACATGATTGCTCTGAGAGGATTACAGGATGAGAAAACAAGATTGTTAATAATTCTTACCAGAATGAAAGAATAAAATCTTGTGTTGGCAAATAAACTTGATTATAACTCCAGTCTCTTTATTGTGCATGAATGACAGTTTCATTGTAGGAAATAATTTCAGAGAATCACTATATTAACTTCCTCTGAATGTGCTTGTTGTTAATTTATGTTGTTTGACATAAAAGCTCAATCATTTCTAAATATTAGATCCTGAAGTAAGTTTCAAATTCTCGAAAGAAAGTTTTTTTTCTGTAATGTTTTGATGTATGTGAAGGGTTTCCATTAAAGAGGATATTTGAATTAATAGGACACTGATTCTGTGTCTACTCTGTTTATTAGGAAAGGAAACAGTGAAGCTTTAAGATTTAAGATCTATTCCTGCTGAAGTGCTTTTTTTCCAATGATCCACTTTTAAATCTTTGTCTCTACTTTATTATGGAATTCTAACATTTTTGCCCCAAATAGTGGGGCATAATCATAGTGGGGCTGGTTCTTTTTTACTTTTTTTTTTATAGTGGATAAAACATAAACTATATTCAGACTTGCCTTAATGTCCTCCTAAAATCATGTGCATTTTAGTATTGACCATGATGTTCCTCGCTGCTGGCTTGGAATATTTTGATGATTGGGTTAGAGAAGAATTTTGCAAGTGGAGACATTAATCTTCTGCAGTTGTGCCTTCTGAGTCCTTTGTAGTGTAAATTTGGAGAATTTGGTTTTTTTCATTTTAATCTCTTGGAACTTGTGGTTCTGCACAGTAAGTCCTGTTGGATCTGGGTGAGATCACTCTCTGGTATTGGACAGTGTCCTTGTAATCTCCCTCTCCATTCTCTAGCTCTGATGTTAAAGAACTTACTTGTGATTGTTTTTGTCTTTAAATCTTTCTTTTTCCTCCTCAGGAAAAATATGAATGTGCTTATAAACGGAACAGCATTAAAATTGTGACCCCAGACTGGGTACTGGATTCTATAGCTGATAAGAGTAAAAAAGAGGAGACTCCTTATCATCCTCGTTTAATTATATACGAGGAGGAAGAGGAGGAGGAGGAGGAAGAGGAGGAAGAAGCAGAAAATGAAGAACAAGATTCACAAAATGAGGCTAGTACTGATGAAAAATTATCAAGCCCAGCATCTTCTCGAGAAGGATCACCTTTGGGTGATCAAACTTTTTCACCAAAATCTACTACTGCTGATAAGGCAAAAGGGGAACTGATGTTCGATGATTCTTCCGATTCCTCTCCAGAAAAGCAAGAAAGGAATTTGAACTGGACACCAGCTGAAGTCCCACAGGCATCTGCAGCAAAGCGTAGGTTGCCTCAAGGGAAGGACTCCGGGTTGATTAATTTGTGTGCCAATGTCCCACCAGTGCCAGGTAACATTTTGCCTCCTGATATGAGAGGCAACCTCATGGCTTCAGTGCAAGGTGCCCAAAGCTCTGACCGCCAGGAAATGATGGCCACGTGGAGTCCAGCCGTGCGGACGTTAAGGAATATTACTAATAGTGCTGATATTCAGCAGATTAATAGACCATCAAATGTAGCACATGTAAGTGTTGGATTTTTAATTTATAAGCTATTGGACTTTTTCTTAGGAGCTATAGTGTCCAAGAACTTCAGTTTTCTTTTGCTGTTCTTAAAATACCCAAAGTTAATATTTCCCCTTATTACTTAAAATTGTAGCCAAATTAGTAATTTCCCTGTAATAAGTAACTTAATTTCTAGCAAGTTCACAGAATGCATTTGGAAAAAACATATACACAGCTTTACTCTTTCATAACTGCAGCATGGTTTAGGTTTGCAGTAAGGACTTCTTGGTAAGAGAGGGAAAAATATGAATTTAGAATTATTTTGCTAGTTCTGGAAACCTGGTTTCCTATCCTTCTAGATTCTCAGTCAGTGCAAGGAATTATTTATGCCATAAACACATGAAATTGTGGAATTGATTGTTCCCACAGCAGCAGGTTCAGTTCTATACTGCATTGTTCTGCTGGGCATCACTAGGTTGTTCTATAGTGTGCATATTATGATGGAGATGTCCTAACTTACACTTTCTTATGCCACTTGTGTAGTTGAAATAATTGCAGCTCTTGTGTTGAATGTTTTTCTACAAGATAATAAAAAGCAAGTGAGCATGCTGCACCTGCAGCATTGAAATGCTTAGATGTTTGTGAGAGGGAGCATGAGTAAAGGAGGCACTGGTAAATGTTAGACATTCCTTTCACTTAAATAATTGCATTGGTGCCTTTCTTCATGTTCATCTGATGGTAAAACTTTGAAAGGTGCCAGAGCAGTATAGAGGCTTCCAGCCAGTACTTAAACAGTGTGGAGGCACTCAGAAATGTTGATTCTGTGCTGATTATATGACATATTAATACAAAATGGAAATCCAGGCTTTATTTGAAATCTGATTAGATTCCTCTTCTCAGTGCCTTGAATTGCTCAAGGGCTGAGACTTCTGGGCAAGGCCTGAGCAGAGCTGCCAACCTTTTGCTCAGTTGGCCTGCACATCCTCTCCAGCCCAGTCACTGTGCCATCAAATACACATCAGGGGTGTCCTTGTGGAAGTATTTCTCTGTCAGCAATATCTGCAGAGCTACAGGGCACTGGTGCTTGTGTGCTTTGCCTTGTCTCTGTTCACCCAAGGCTGCTGGAGCAGGGGCTGGATGATGATGTGTGAGGGCTGTACCAAGCCCCTCTCAGGCTGCTGGGCCAGCTCCAAGGTTCTGCATCTTAGAGTTGTGAATCTGCTTCCTGGAGGGAGAAATACCTGTTCTACCTTTTCCTCTATAACTTATCTTTTACTTTCTGCCCTGAATGAGTACAAGCCTCAGTGAACCTTATTGGAAAGTTAGTGTTTAGGTTGAAGCTCAGATTTCTACCAAGTAGCAAAATCTGTCATCATCAGGTGTTTACAGATACATAGTTACTTTCTGAATATAGCCATTGAATGCTTTTGAAGGTTTTAGCCATTTATTTTGAAATACATGTCTTGAAGCTTCTGCAATTTTGGCTTTTACTACTTGTTGTGGAGAGAAGCTGCTCACACCGAGCCATGGAAACATTTTTTGTGTGTGTTATTTTTAGTTATTGAATGTTTCTACTGTGGTGCTGCCGAGACACGAGCGATGGGTGATGCATTGGTAATCATGGCTGCACATGGGTGCAATACCAACCACATCAGAATTATTTAATGACACCTGAGGTGTTTTGATGTGCATTGTGAAAACATTTGAGCCACCTCTGATGGAGAGTTGGTGGATGGCTGAGAGGATACAGTAATTGGCTTTGTGCTCTGGTGAGGGGCTTTGATTCATCTCTCACACACACGTTGCTGAAGGTGACACTGTGTGTGTTGAAGTAGTGAGGGTGAAGGAAACAAGCTTTGCAGGATTCATCAAAGTTGATTTCATGTTTAAAAGACTTCATGAATGGCAAGTCTAGAATTTCCTTTTGCTCCTTCTCATTTGTAATAGGTAGTTTATAATAAAATATTTTAATAAATATGTAGAACTTATCTTAATCTATTAGAACTTTGCCTAATTATCCCTTTTCTGATGCAAAAAAATTTGCTTCCTAACTTGTGTCTTCCTGCTGTGAAATTTGCTTCCTAACTTGTGTCTTCCTAGTGTGAAATGATTTTTCTTTTTAGCAGTGGGTTATATGTTTAAAAATATAATTAAATTCTAGATTACTTCAGCACTCTAGTATTCTTAAGTAGGGAGGTTAGATTGTGTGGGGTTTTTTCCCATGAAACCCTTAGTGCTCAGCAGATCAATGTTTCTTTGCTTTTTGATATTGAGATTAAAACACAAGCTGTATTTTTCTGAATTAGTTCAAAACAGCACTAATTAATGAAGGTATCATTAGCAATTTTTAAGTGAAAATAGGACTTTGAAACTAAGATCTGAATTTAATGGGCCAGCGGGATTTAAAAATTAATATTGCAGTTGATCAATGTAATTATTAATATAGTGTTAATAGTCATAATGCTGTTGGAAAAATTATTAATAATACAAGGATGGGCTTTAATCTTAAATTTAACTAAAATGTGCATTGCTGTTTATTAGGAGTCACATGCAGCTCCACTCTTCTTTTTGTGTAAGTCCTGTCTTTTCATTTTGCTATTAGGCACTTAAAGATTTTGTTTAGCTCACAAGGTATTTAGGTGTAGGGTTCTTTTCTTGTAGGAATTGTATTTTCCCAGTAGTTCTTTAAATATTTTTAAAACCGAATGACAACCAAAAGGTCACAAAAATAATCTTTGTTTTCTAGATATTACAATCACTTTCAGCACCTACAAAAAGTTTAGAACAACAAGTAAATCATAGCCAACAGGGACATCCAAATGTGGTGCTGTTTAGTCAAGTGAAACTAACACCAGAGACACATTTATTGCAGCAGTCACATCAAGCACAGCAGCAACAGCACCATCCTCTTTTACACCTTCAACCTCAGCAACTTATGCAGCTCCAGCAGCAGCAGCAGCAGCAACCCCAGATCTCCCAGCAGCCTTTCCAGCAGCAGCAGCCTCACCAGTTTCCCCAGCAGCAGCAGCAGCAGCAAGTCCATCAGCAGCACCAGTTCTCCCAGCAGCAGCTCCAGTTCCCGCAGCAGCCGCTCCACGCGCAGCAGCAGCTGCACCGCCCTCCGCAGCAGCTCCAGTTCCAGCAGCAGCACGTGCTGCAACAGCAGCTGCAACAGCTGCAGCAGCAACAGCAGCAGCTGCAACAGCTGCAGCAGCAGAACCTGCAACAGCAGCAGCTGCAACAGCAACAGCTGCAACATCAGCAGCAGCAGCTGCAGCAGCAGCACTTACAGCGACTGCACCAGCAGCACCAGCAGCAGCAAATGCAGAATCAGGCAGCGCAGCACTTAACTCAGACACCTCAAGCACTACAGCTTCCAGTTGCAGCCCAGCAGCCACAACACCACCAGCAGCAACAGCAGCAACTGCAGCAGCAGCCGCTTTTTGGGCACGATCCAGCAGTGGAGAGTTAGTAATCATTGCCTTCTGATCCTGGGAAAAAGTAGCTAATGACATAAAGTGGGGTAGAATATCAAGAAGTAATACTGTGCTTACAGGATGGGATTGTAAGAAATGCCACTCCTGGCTCAGAACTGTTTTTTCTGATTTTTAGGCAAATACTTACATAATATTACATATAATATTACAAAAATTACAATATTATTATAATTAAAATACTATAATAATACTTATTCTTTTATTCAAATAATAGCTAATGATGATCCAGCAATCTGAAAAGCATGAGAGTGCTGAGAACGTTCTCTTTGCAAATATACAGTTGATACCACAAGCACACAACCTATTTTCAGAACAGTGTTAGTAAATGCATAGCACAATTGTTTAAAAACTTTCCTTTGGAAGACGGGGAGGGGGAAGCTTTCAAACAGCTACAATTTCAGAAATACCAGTAAATTATTGAAGATTCAGTTTTGGAATATTGTTGCACCTTGCTTTGAATTAATAGTAGAACTGAAAGCTTTATGATTGTTTTGGCTGTTCAGAGCTGATCTCTATAAAAGATGAAGTAGTTTTATCTTTTCTTTCTGGTGACCCTTTAGCCCCTCTTCATCCAGGAAAAAAAAACTACTCTGAACAAAATCAGACTCTGGGTTGAGCTGTGCCTTAAAGGCTTTCAGCTTTGGAATTTTGGATCCTACTTTTTCCAAGGAACTTAAAAGAGGTTTATAACCTGGTAATAGGAGGAGGTCAGTGTAGCAAATGTATTTTGAGATGAATTCTTCAGACTTTGAAGTATTTAATTGTTTGTTCTTTATGTGCCAAACTATTGCAGTTCCAGAAGAGTATTTCCTACTGGGCTGTGTCTTTGCAATTGCTGATTACCCAGAGCAGATGTCTGACAAGCAGCTGCTAGCGACCTGGAAACGGGTAAGATTGTGCATAATATAATACAACATCATGTCATAGTCCCTAAATTCTAAAAGAAAACATTGGAAGTACTTCAGCACTGTTCACTCTTCTTTAGGCAT
Organism: Zonotrichia leucophrys gambelii; assembly: GCF_028769735.1. Classification (NCBI taxonomy): domain Eukaryota; kingdom Metazoa; phylum Chordata; class Aves; order Passeriformes; family Passerellidae; genus Zonotrichia; species Zonotrichia leucophrys. The sequence continues at coordinate 8,593,442 of NC_088171.1, read as the reverse complement.
CCTTTTGTGTAATTCTTCTGTTACAAACTAAAAAAAAAATATTCAACTGCTGCTGCCCAGAAAAAGTAATAGAAATACTTTAGGTGTGCAGCCTGGTTGAATTAATTGTCTTCAATCAGAACATGATCTAAATAAGTTGCAGCCTTAACTATTTCCCAGTTATTTATGGTTTAATCAGGCAGCTGTAGTACAGCAAATGTAATATAGCATCGCTGTCTAGCTTTAACTTGATTGTATAAAACCATTCTTTTTTGCATATAATTTTGGCATTTAGTAGCCTGTGAGGTATCCACCTGAGTGAATAAGATGGAAGAATAGAGTGTTTCTATTTTTTTGCCAACTTCTATTTTTCAGAAAAATCTGATTGTATCCTTTCCTAAATAAGAGGACTTTGATGTTCTTCAGAAACCTCTGATGGATTTTATAGTTGAATTTTCCCTACAATTTTGCATAATCAAGTAAGCTGTTGACATTTTTAACAGCACTTGTGTTTATTGCTGAGATAGAATTGAATAGTTCATGAAAAATAGTTTAATAGTTATACTGCAAAACATAAGAAACATGAGAAGGGTTATTTTTATTTATATATCTTTATTTTGTTTATTTTTTTCCATTTCTTCTAAAAAATAGACTTTTTGTTCAGTGAAAAGCTGCATATTTAATTTTCTTTTTTGTTTTGAAAATTGTTCTAAAGCTAGATAACAAACTTAGTTTTGGGGGGTAACTCTTCAGTGAAGTGATGCTAATGATGGCAGTGTCCTAAAGGGTGGACTTTCATTTCAGACTTTTTGTTTCTTAATGTAATGTAAAAATAGTTATATCCTAGAAGTTCTGCACTTGCTCTCTTACCAGATCATCCAAGCACACGGTGGGACAGTGGACCCAACCCTCACGAGCAGATGTACTCACCTTCTGTGTGAAAGCCAAGTCAGTAACATGTATGCTCAGGTGAGCCAGCTGGGAACCTGCTGGGTGCATGCTTTCATTTTATCATGGAAAGGCAGGGCTTTGCACTCTGTGCTTCAGGCTTAGACAGCAAATATAAACTTTGTTGTTTTTCTATGATTTGTGGTTTTTTGGGGTACAAACTTTCCTAGTGTATGTAGTAGACTTGTTCCAGAGAGCACCAAGGAAGATGCTGTGAGAAAGAGGAATCTGAAATGTAGAGAAAAACAATTAATATCTAAGTTTTAATTTGTAGAAAAAGTATTAAAAAGAAAGCATGTATTTTGGGTTTTAAAAGCTGTTTGTGCCTGTGTTCCTAGGCTTTAAGAGAAAGGAAGAGATGTATTACAGCACACTGGCTGAATGCAATCTTGAAGAAGAAGAAGATGGTCCCACCTCATCGAGCCCTTCATTTTCCAGTGGCATTTCCACCAGGAGGAAAGCCATGTTCTCAACATGTAAGAAGGAAAAGCTTACTTTGAAAGAATGCTTGCTTCATTCCATGAGCAGTATTAAAACAGAGCCAGAAAGTGCTTTACACATTTCTTTTGCCTTGGAAGAAAAGCTTTTGTTAACCCTAAGGTGCTGTGTTGATGTGGTGCTGCTGCCAGGTGTTTGTTGGTGCTTTGCAAGTGTCCCTGAGTTCAGAGTGGTGAGGAGTAACACCTGCCTTTGGGAGTTACTCTGAGACACTGAGGGGGCAAAGATTGCCTGGCTTACACACAGCAAGGTAGCAGCAATCCAGGCTGCACATTTATAGCAGCAGCACATCGAACAGCATGTGCTTCTTCACCATAACCCTGGATGTTGAGAGGATTTTAAAGGGTTTTTCTTAGTCAGTGCTTAGCAAATACCTAAAAAAGAAGCCTGTGCTGCTAATCAGAGGATAGGAGGTCACAGTTCTGTTGCCTGTGGAATGAGGAGCTGTGAAAGTGGAATTTTATGGAATTGGAAAACTTCAGTTCATTGAGAGGCATCTTGGAATGTACTGTGCTGTATAAACCAAGGTGCCAAAGTATGTCTTGGCATTGGATTTCTTTGTGCTGGATGCAGACATATGGGATAATGGCCTTGCTGATAGCCTGTTCTGACTGGCATAAAAAGAAATACATATTTGGGAAAATTAGAGTATAACAACATGTGTGTTTTCTCAGTGGTTAGTAGTAAATGTAATATGCAATGTAATAAACACGGTTTTAAACAGAAGTACTGTTGCCTTTCCCTAAAGAAAAGGTGAGAATGGCAAAACCAAAAACCTGTCAGGATTAAAGATAATAATGGAGGATGTGGAATTACAGTTCACCACCTATGATCAGCTAGCACAGTTTATTTGGCTAAATTGCAGAGTAGAATACAGTTTTCAGATTTTTAGACTGTAAGATTTTTCAGATTTTTAGAGCAAGTAAGTGTAAGCATTTTCTTGTGTGTGCCTCTATGTAAATAGCAGCAGAAGGAAGATGGCAGACATGGCAGACATGTGAGAAGCAAATTAGCTCTGAGCTCTTCCATAATAATGCTGCGGTCTCTGTAAATAAAAAAAAGCTGACCAGAAGAATGAAAATGATTCTTCCTGAATCAGAGCTGTTACTAGAAGCCTGAAATTTTTATGTATAAACAAATCACTTTTAAATTGTACTGTTTGTATCCTGCAAGCCACGCTTTAATTGAGTGCTTTATACACCATGCTGTGCATTTCATTGTAATGTAAAAAGTTAGTCATGGAAACATATTTTGCATGGGAGTGTTTTGTAAGTGCTATCAATGTTCAGTTACTTACAAGTGTCTTTCTGCCTGCAGATAATCTCAGTGACAGGATTTGTTGACAGTGACAGAGATGACCTCAAGCTCATGGCCTACCTGGCAGGTGCCAAATACACGGGCTACCTGTGTCGCAGCAATACAGTTCTCATCTGCAAAGAGTAAGTGCTGCACTCCACAGTCCCTGCTTTACACTCCTTGCTTTCTCAGCAGCCTTTTGCCAGGTGGTGCCTCTCTGAATGTGAGGTGTCACTGATACATTTTATGAAGATCCTTTCACTAGGATTTTTCTCCTGAGAAGCTGATAAGCTTCAGAAAAGAAATGTAAACAATGATTATCTGATGGCTGTGGAATGTGATCTGGATATGGTTTACCAACAGGTGCATCTTTGATTGGTTGCATGTGAATTGTTTTTAATTAATGGCCAATGAAAGCCATCTGTGTTGGACTCTCCAAGTCTGTCACGAGATTTTATTATTCATTCCTTTCTGGCTTTCTGATGTCTTCTTTCTTTAGTACAGTTCTAATATATAATTTTCCTTTAATATAATATATATCATAAAATAATAAATCAGCCTTCTGAAACATGGAGTCAAGATTCTCTTCCCTCATCCTGGGGACCCTCAAACACCACCACAATGAGGTGCTACGTGTGGCTCGTTATAAAATTGTTAATTGTAATCAGTTCTGCAGTTAGATAACAATAAACTTAGTGGTGTTATTTCTTGAACTAAGTTGCAGCACATATTAAATGATAAATTTGGCCTTCTGAAAATAGGCAAAGCAGAAGTAATTTCTAACTTTGATATTTTATAATATTACTAAGTGATGCTCTTAGATCATCCATAAATAAAATACCTTTTTTAATAATTATTCTAAAACATTGGAGGAGGGAAAGTTTAAATCCAGGTCTAAAGATTCCATTTCCAGCAGAAGTTTGCCCCTGACTGGCTTGTTCTGACACATAGAACAAAACCATTTTTTGGAGTATCTCCTCTGTCTCAGTTAAAACAAACAACAGACCAATAAAAACCACTGATATTTTAGGTTATTATTAGACATTCCTATTTTCACCAATTTCTTTGCAATACAAATTCTTTTTCCTTTTCTCTGCCCACCAAGGGCCAGCGGGCTGAAGTACGAGAAGGCCAAGGAGTGGCGGATCCCGTGCGTGAACGCGCAGTGGCTCTGTGACATCCTGCTGGGCAACTTCGAGGCGCTGCGGCAGATCCAGCACAGCCGCTACACCGTCTTCAACCTCCAGGACCCGCTCTCCCCCAGCCAGCACCTGGTGCTCAACCTGCTGGGTAAGAGTCACAGAACCCTCTGCTCTGCAGCGTTTTATGTGCCTGTTCCATCAGCAGGAGCGTGTTTGCTCTGGTAGAAATAATTTGGCAGTGGTGTCATTTTTGTTCTGTTCTCCATTCCTTAGATGCTTGGAGAGTCCCATTAAAGGTGTCACCAGAACTTCTAATGGTATGTTGAATTATTGTATATATACAGCTGTTTTGATAAGATCACTCCTTGCCTGTCCTGGTTGTACTTCTTGCTAATGTTCTGTTTTACTTTGAGGAATCTGAGAAATAATCTTTTAGCATAATTAAGGAATTTTAGTGAGATATACAAAAATCAGTTACTGTTGACACACCTTAGGCTAGATGTTTCACTCTTCAGTTTCTACATCAGACCTTAGTACTTTTTAAATCAGTACCTAACTGTCACAGGAAGGGGACCAGGACACCAGATGGTTCATCACAGGCCCAGTCCAGTCCGGTCCCAGTCCAGTCCAGTTTATTGAAGAAAGTATCAAACACTTATACAGCGAGTAATAAGCTTATGAATATTCTGTAAGCCAAGCAATCTATTGGTTAAACTATGCCATGAACTCTTCCTCATTCCTCAGGGGTTACATCTCTCTTTTCTCATGTCTCTTTCACTGTTTGTTATCCTACTACAGCTAGGCCCAAGGACATGCAATCTATGCAGGTGCAGGACTTGGAATTAGCCATGGTTTTGTACTTTTCCAGTCCTTAGCCAGCCAAATTCCCAACACCTAACACTCTGTAAATGAGACCATATAAGGATTTTTAAGACAGAACACCCCAAATCAGTAAGAATTTTGTTAGAATATTGACTGAATTTTAAGTATGATACATAATGTAAGTTAAGGGTGCTACTACTTCATATCTCTGATATCTACTAAGAACTAAAACCATGGGCATATATATCATGTATTTTAAAATTTAAAAATATACCATACATGCTAAAAAGTGTAGTTGATAGCCCTGAAATGTCAGCAGGAATGAACAATGGAAAATTGTACCTTGAAAAACATACAAGAGAAGTAAATTTTTGTTGTGAATGATATTTGCTGTGAGCTGTGCAAAATGTAAGTTTTCTGCATATTAAGCTGCAGTTTCCCTGTCAGCCCTTACACCTATCTCATGTTTGTGTATTGTAAATTTTCCTCCCATTTCCAATTTATACTCAATTTTTCACAGTATGTCTTGATGTAGACAAATTGGTACTACAGGAGACTCTTAGATGACATTTTATATTGCACAAAAACGTTTTGCCTCACCTCTTGTGTTTGGATCACTTGTATCTCAGTCACTTTTAGACTCTTCAGAAAAGAGCTGCTTAGTAACTCTCAAAATGCAATTTGTAGCAATGTTTTAAATGGGGATTCTGGGCACTGTAGCTTGAATATCTTTCAGCTCTAGAAATAGGCACTACTGTTTTCCTGACCATAAGTTTGAAACATTCTTCTCATAGACCCTTGTGGATTTGTTTCATGGGCCTGTAGAAAACTCTCATTTAGAAAACAAAATGCTTTTAGAAGTTCGTGGTCTTCATATTTTCTTGAAGTTGGAAAATATTCTGCTGTTACAAAAGAAAAAAGTCCTTGAGAAGGTTCAGTAACCAGTATTAGGATTTAAAATAGCTTTTAACCAACTCAGTTTTGGTTTTCTTATCACCACCCTTTGCATCCACATAGCAGTTGAGCTCATCTTAAAACTGGATACATTCTTTGTGTGGGTCAGTCACAGCAGGTTTTTGTCCATGTTTTGTCTTGTGTAGCACATGGAGACCTCAGGGGTCTGATGGGTAATTTGGTACCTCCCCTTCTGAATTTATATGGGGACCCTTCTGGCCCATGTGAGGTGGGAGTTTTGTGATTTAGATTGAAAGGAGCTTCTGGAGGCAATGTCATCCAGCTGCCCTCTGGGTGCCCACACAGGAATATGGTTTGGTAATAGAAAATGCTGGGCACATGGAAGTGTCAGGGAGGACAAGGTACTTCACTCCTTCTCAGGAGACATTTCTATTTGTCTTGGGGTTTGGGGTCCTCTTCTGAGGACAGCTTGTCTTGTCAGATGCTGTTGATGCCTTCTACCTCTTGCATTTTCAGAGTTGAGATGTCTATCAAAATGTGAATATGTGCATTTTCTTTCCAGCTGCTCATGCTATGGGCTGACTAGCATAAAAATGCCTGGCCTGAGAGCAGGGAACAAACCCCTGTGGCTTGTTCCTCCCAAAGGAACATTCTCACAGCAAGGCTGGTACAATGCTGCCTGTCTTTCTGGTCATGTGCCTCTTAGCATTCTTCATTAAATTTCAGGTATTGAAGGTTAAAAAGAACTAGATGTCACAGACTCCTCCACCTGAGAGCTGTGGTTTCAAGTTACTCAGACCAAGCAGAGCCTAAAAGCTGAATTTGATCACCCCTGGGCACATGCTCTGGGGGCTGATCTGGTACTGGGGAGGTGGCACTTTCTATCCAGCTTCTGTTTATGTAGTTAGGAAACTTGAGTTTATAACAGAATTTTCTGGGATATTACCATTCCGTTAAATTTAGCACCAGGAAGAATATTGTAGTCTTCATTTACTTAACAAATGGACAGGCTTTTAAGTCTCTTCCTTATTTAATTCATTGGCTTTTCCATTGATAATTAGCAGTGTTATTTAAAGGAAAAAAGTCCCACAATATTTTATTTGGTGTGCACTTTCAGAGTTACCCAAGTTTGTGGAGAAGCTTTGGCTCAATCTCAGCATTGCTGTTGGCCATGTTGTGTCAGTATTAGGTACCCCATATACAGCAGCAGGGTGTAATTTTCATTTGTGATTAATTCAGGATAGAAGTTATTTTCCCTGTTGAATTCATATCTAAACATGTGACTGGTCTGATTTCAGGGAGTGAGGTTGCCTTTGAAACCAAAGCAGAATGAAGCCAGTCTTCAGCCGTCTTCCAAAAGAGCGAGGTAAGAACAGCGAGCAGTCAATGCCCCTTTATTGTCTGTTCCTCAGAAGTGTCAGCTGCCCATCAGCCTGCACCATCCTGTGCCCTGCTCACTGAAATAACTGTCAGTGGGCTTTGGATGTTGCCAGTTCCTCAGCTAGCAGGAATAAAACAATAACTGAGAGAGTGAAGTTGTAAGAGTTTGGAATGCAGAAAGAGGAGAATATGTCATGTTCTCTGCATGGTGATTTTTCCTTTCAGAAAAAGTTGTGCCTAATTCTCATTCATCTGGGTCATTCCATTGGTAAAACGTGCAAAAGTGTGCTTGTCTAAATTTCAAAATGACAGTTCTGCAGCCTTGGGCTCAAATGTCACATTCTGCTGTATTTCCCATTTTCTGTAGGATTGAAGACCTGCCTCCACCTACTAAGAAACTCACCCCTGAGCTGACACCAATGGTGCTCTTCACAGGATTTGAACCTATGCAAGTGCAACAGTACATTAAGGTGACTTTCAGCCTTATCTCTTGTGGGCTACATTGAAACATCTGACAGTTTTTTATGGATGTTGAATTTTTGCTAAGACTTTGCTATACCTAGTGGATAAAAACCAGTACTTACCAGCCCTGAGGTTAGGGTAGGTCTATGTGAAATAAGTTTCATTTGATAGCTGTTCTCCTTTAGTTAGCTTCTTTACACTACTGTGCTACTTGCTTCTTCTTTCTGTAGGACTGCTTTAAAAAGCAAGAAAGCCCTTTCCAGATTTGTTTTTAAATCAGCAAATTTCATGACCAAATTTAGGTGAGAAAAAGAGTGATAGTGGTACTGGATAAGACCCAGGACTCTTCTAGTGGAGTTGCTGTCTGTAGTACCAAATGCTTCAAAGACAGCTGATGACAAAGCTTATGGCAGGTGTGAGATAAGTTCCTGGGGAGGTTTTGTTCTGTTCCCTAATAAAGCTCTGCTAAAACATAAATGTAAATTATTTATAACATTCAGTAATGAGAAGTAACTGAGGCCTAGTTTGGGTTACTACATTTCTTAGAAATATCCACTTTGATGTCCTCAAAAATATAAAATATTTTCTTTATTACATCTATGCTTGTTTTTAAAGTGGTTCAGCTTCAGAGGTCTTTTTTCCCTTGCAGTGTGTGCATTTGAAGCTTGATATTGAATATTTTGGGACATAAAATATTTTTCAGTGTATCCCATAAAATTCCAGTATCAACTTCTTGTTTCTGTGGTGTTGGTTCCAGGCTAATTATGTAGAGAATCTGTTTTGGTAACAGCTATGGCTCACAAATTAAAAAAAATCAACCTCAGCCTCAAAGCTGATGAAGTTGAATGTAAACCTGTCAGCACTGATGATAGCAAACCCCTGCAGAGTTTGGGTACCTAACTGGGGCTGGATATTCCTCACTTACTGAGATGGAGGAGTGATCTTTGTACCTGTATGGCCAAAGGGTCCCTTCCACATCTGAGTGGAAGCGTTGCAAGGTCTGCACTCATGGGTGTGAGTGCTTGAGGTGAATGTGGAAAATCAGCCTTTGCCTTTCAGGGGTACAATGTCCTGTTCACTGAGTGTTACCAGGAAGGAAGTAAATACTGGAGAGATTCAGTGTCATTAAATAATATTTTTATGGGTCATCTTTATGCTAACCATCAGAGCATGGCAGAGAAGAGCCACAAGCACTGTCCCTGTGCTTTGTGCTCATCATAATCAGAGCAGTGGAGTGCACAGAGACCTCTTAGGCCTTCTAACCTAACCAACCCTTAGGCCTTCTTGCTTTGGGACTCCCAAGCATTCATGCAATAAAAACCCTAGTCTGTTAATTATTTATACTTACAGATATGGGTGTGGGTTTTATTTATTTGTGCAAATTGTCTCAATCAGAAGTCCAAGGTGCATGGTTACTAAAGCTGTTCTAATATTTTTTCATCCTTGAAATCTTTATGAGGGGAGCACTCTTTATCTCTGACACCTGTGGTAATCTGATATGCCTCAGCAGCTCGTTCATTGTGTCACTCATTCCTTCACATAATGACTGGCTTAATTGATAAGGTAGCAACTGTGAGGAGCTAGTTTGAGTTAGGTGGCTTAACCAAGGAAAAGGGAATAGTTGCTCAGTATCATCAAAAATGCACGTGGAAAATGTGGTTTTCATGAGATGCTTTTCTCTTTAAAAATCTAGCAAAATTAAGTTTGCTGTAGCTACTGTGTATACTGCTGTAGCTACAGTGTGTACTGTACACACCTACAGAAGAGAGCAAAATTATTATATATTCTTATGATTGCATACTTTACATTTAATATCCTGTTTCACTGAAAAAAAAATTATTTTGTGTCTTACAGTTAGTTCCTTGCTTTAAAAAAGCACAACCCAAAATCAAAAAACTGCAGAAGTGGGAAATTGTTTTTAATCTTGCTAGGTGATGTTTATGTCTGGAAATACCTGGATTTTCAGTGGCTGTAAATTCTATCAAAATTAATCAGCTTGAGTAAAGGAAGCACTGCAACACATAAATCTATATTTACTCTTTCATTAGGAGCTTAGTTTGATTTGATGAGATGATATGATATTAAGTTTCTTTTTCCCCTCTATTTTTTTAACAACTATTCCATTCTGGTTTGTGTTTTGTACAACTTTCAGAAACTGTACATCCTTGGGGGTGAAGTAGCAGACTCTGCCCAGAAGTGCACCCATCTCATTGCCAGTAAAGTGACCCGAACTGTCAAATTCCTGACAGCAATTTCTGTAGTCAAGCACATAGTAACTCCAGAGTGGTTAGAAGAGTGTTTCAAATGCCAGAAATTTGTTGGTAAGTTAAATTAGTGTCAATTCCTACAGTAAAATAAATGTTCATTGACATATTTAAATACATTTTGTTGTTTTGTCTTCTGACTTCAGTGTTTTTTACCAGTTTTCTAAGGAGTTCAACTTTTGAAAGGAGAAATTCTAATTCTACAACAAGTCTGATTGTCATCATTCACACCTCTTGAAGAATAATTTGCAAAGATTTTAAATAAAGATATTAGCAGCTAGTTTGTACTCCACTTGAGTTAGAATGTTGTTTTATTCTTGTGACAGCTTTGCTTAACCATACTGTGTTTGATTTTCTTTCTTTAAATCAAGTTCTCTTTCAGCAGAATATTTTGTTTCATTTAATTTTCATTTGTTTTAATATAGTTTTTTTCCCCTTAAATGGAAGAAAAACACACTTAAAAAGTTAGTGTTAGGGTGATTAAATGATTGGATATTGTTAAATACTGTATTTCTTTCTTGTGTAGCCATTTTGTAGGTTTTTACTCATGGCTGCTTAATTTTTTAATTCACCCTTTCTGAGAGGGTGATTATTTGGTTTATGGTGATGATTGTTTTGTGCATTTATAATTGTAAGAAAAAAATGTATAACATCACTGGCTAATCACTGTGAAGACTTGAATCTATGGATCATTAACTAATAAACCAGCAAACATTTTTAGAAATCTCAAGAAGGCAATTTGCTTATTTCAGCATCAGTGAACTGGGAAACTGATTAATTTGAAAACTCTTAGAAGATGAGGAAAATCAGGGGATTTAGGATGACTGTTGTGATCTAGTACTTGAAGTACTTTACTTATTTTCTGAAATTAGGTTGATTAGCTAATGGGTTAGTTCCAGTATTGTACCTGCTGTAATGATGGAAAACATGGCAATTGTTTACAAAAATTGTCTTAACTGTTTCTTTTGTCCCTTGGAAGAGTATTAACACTGTCTCTAACAAGTTGTCAGAATTGTCCTTGGGCAGACCAGTTTGTTCTCTGTATAATTTTTTGGTTTTGGTTTTTAGACTTAGGGGTTTTGGATTAAATTTGATTTAGAAATGTGTTTGACATAGTTTCTGTGGAAAGATAAACACTAAAATTCCCTAATAAAAAAAGAAAAATTGGGTGAATACCAGGACAAGTAAAACAAATGGAAAGTTCTTCCTGTTAAGAAAAGAGGACTTTGTGAGGACTTGAAGAGAGTTTCTGGGCTCCCATAGGTGGTCACAGTAATTTGAATTTGATCAATCAGAAGGATTAAGTTTATTCTCCTGTGCAGAGAATCAAAAAATGAAAATTTGCAAGTACCTCCAATAAGTTAGAAAAAGAGACTTGATAGGGCAGTGATTGTTGTTAGGTATGCAAGTGTAAAACACAATTTAATTCCCTAAGTATTTGGGAGTCACGTTTGTAAGAAGCCTACTGAAGAGGGATGTTTTAATCATGTTAAATTCTAATAGGTGTCTGCCAGTCAGAGCCACTCTGCACCAGGATGTTCTGCTCAGATTCCATCCTGGGCCATGGGGATGTCTGTGTTTTGTGTGCCACATCATCAGTCTTTCTTTTTCAGATGAGCAGAACTTTGTGCTCAGAGATGCTGAAGCTGAAGTGCTTTTCTGCTTTAGTTTAGAGGAGTCTCTAAAGAGAGCACAAGTAGCTCCACTGTTCAAGGTATGCAGTTTACCACAGCATTTAAATACTTGGGAGTTTTTTAACCTGATTTTTTCAGCATTGGGACCACAGGTTTTATAGCTGAAAGCAGTAGAGCAGGCTGGAATATAAGGTGAAACATTTGTTGTAAAGTTTGGTTTTGACTTTATGCCTGTTTTCTGCCTAAGCATTGGAGTGGATGTAAATCCTCTGAATGACTGGATCCTGTAGATGTTTACCATTCTCAGTACATTTGTTCCCTTCCAAAATTTAGAACATTGCTCTGTTACTTGCAAAAAGCCGTTTATGGAAGGGACTTTCTTTTCTTTGTTTTCTTTTTTCTTTTTCACACCAGCCTCACAGCCAGAGCACTTGCCCATAGAAATGGGAGTGTGAGTGAGTTTGCCCTCAGCCTTAGGGAGTTCTAGTGTGAATCTCCTTGGAGACTGCATTTCCACCAGGCTGTTTGCTAGGATGGTGGGAGATGTTTTTGTGCCTCTGGTTAAAATTACATTACAATGCAGAGAGGTTTCTGGAGATCTGAGTTGCTAAAGATTCTTCAGCCTAACTGAATTACAGACTGTTTATGGAGGTAAACCACCTAAAGGAGGTATTTTTTCTACCTGTAATGAATAAGGATCTATGTCTTCCATTATGTCTAAATGCTACATTTTGCTCTCAGTTTTGCAGATTAAATAGCAAGGTGTTTTCTGGTTTTTATTCCTGGCTGATAAACAGAGATAATTTACTTTGTGATTTGGTCACCTATCTCAGTTAAGTAGTAGAATAATTTTTGTCAGGAAGCAATAAATTGGGTGTTAATTAAAAAGTAAAAGTTCTTTTGTAACACTTGAGATGTCCCTGTGCTCAAAGAAGTAAGGAGCATTGTTCTGATGTGTCTCACCAAGCTGCAGTTGTTACTTTACAGGTTCAGAAAAAGACACACCTGAACTGTTCAAATTCATCAAAATTGTGCATTTGCCCCTCCAGGGGAAACATCGGCAGTAATTAAGGACAACTCATCAACTGATGAATCTGTGTCCATAAGCCCAACCCCAGCTTACAAAGCCTGCCCTGTTGTATAAAAGTGTCACACGACATTAAAACTTCATGTTTTACAGAAATCAAATAGCATAATAATGCTTTTTCTTGTTCTTTTCTCTTTTTAGGGGAAATATTTTTACATTACACCTGGAATTTGTCCCAGTCTTTCCACCATGAAAGCCATTGTGGAGTGTGCAGGAGGAAAAGTATTGTCCAAACAACCTTCCTTTAGAAAACTCATGGAGCATAAGCAGAACAAAGTGTGTTGTGTTGCTTTCTAGAATTTATTTATAATACCTTACCATGTTTTTCTGAGCTAACCATTCCTTTCTTTCCTTTAGAGTTTGCCAGAGATAATCTTGATTTCCTGTGAAAATGACCTGCATTTATGTCGAGAATATTTTGCACGAGGCATAGGTAGGTATAAGCTTTTGTTGTGATTGAGCAGTTTAACTGTTACTTTGATTTCTTTTTTTTTTCTATTTCCCAATTATTATTATTATTATTATACAGAGATCTTTTGAACCTTTCAGATACTAATAGAGGAATACATGGACTATCCTGCAAACCATGGAGAAATCCAAGCCAGCTGTTTGCTGGATATATCTAACAGTTATTTTATAGACAGATCATCATAAATTGTTGCGTTTAGCAACAACTGAAACATCAGTGTGTTACCAATATTATTCTCATCCTAAATTCAAAGTACAGCCCTGTACCAGCTACTAAGAAGAAAATTACCTGAAACCAGGGCACCATCTCAGTATTCATCAGCTGAGTTAGGGGTTTTCACTTTAGTTATTTTCACTTTAGTGTAGAGCCCCAAGAAATGCTGTATTTAGCAACAGTGCCAGGTGTGAGACACCTGCAGAATGAGGCAGAATTTCTGTGTAGGATATGAACTGTATGAATTTTGATATTTCCAGATGTCCACAATGCTGAGTTTGTCCTGACTGGAGTGCTTACTCAAACACTGGATTATGAATCATATCCTTTTTGTGTAAAGACATTCTGCTGCTTAGGGGAGTATGGTTTACTAAAAGTTTTTCTTAATTAAGAACTAATTATTTGTAATTTTTTAGGATATGTAATATTTACTTGGTAGGGTAGTTTAACACCCAGGAAATTAGCTTAAATTCAGTATGGAATTACTTTTTGATGGGAAATACTTCAAAGGAGAAGGAAAGCAGGGTGGCCACAAAGGAGTAGTAAATATTAGTAAATAGTAGAATAAATTAGTAAATAGTAGAATATTAGGCAATGGGAAGAGAACTTGCCACTAAGGAAAATATTTGGCACAAGCTCCTTTCAGATGAGGAAAACAGCTTTTTCTGAAGATTACAGACCCTGTTTGATAAATGCAGTGGAGGGACCAGTAAGGCCTCTGTGTCTTTATACATATTTTTTATAGAATTTGTATTTTGCTGTCATTTCTTACAGTTGTTTTTCCTTAACAAGCTTACATATAAATTTACTTGATGGATAGTAAAATGCCTTACTGCTCCAGGATCCTTGGAGCATTATATCTAGCTGTTCAGCCATTGTACAAAGCAACTAGAACTTCCTGTGGATGCTGTTTTCCAGCTGTTTTCCAAGGGATGATGAGCAGTTTAAAGCAGGAAAGCAAAAATAAACTGCATCTTTTTTAGGATGTGTAATTTTATTATGCTGAAACATAATTTACTATGTTTTGTATTATACTACCATTTTAAAAGAGCCCACTTTAGGTATCATGATGAGCCCATTTTTAAGCATTTTAAAATAAATTATGGTACTTCAGCCAAAAGTGTAATTTGGATGTAAAAATGAAAGGGCTTGCTATCTATTAAATTATGGATGTCAAAGATGAAAATGTTTTGTACTTTATTTTTATTTCTTATACTCTATTTTCTTTTATATTGATATTTTGCCCACATTTGAAATAAATGTACTTTTAAATGTTTTACTCTATATTTTAGTGGTCGTTCATTTTTTTGAATACTGTGCAACAATGGCACTCTGGTAAGAGTAAATTACTCAAATCTTTTTCCAAGCAATGTGAAATTATTTTAAGCTTATTTTACCAGGTATGTTTTAATATATGAATCCCAGTGTTTAAAGGGAAATAGTTGTAAATGTATATATGTGTTTTTACTGAAGAAGAGAAGCAGCTTGAAGGAGAAACTATAACCCTGCATATTCCACTGTTGTGATAACCTTTTGTTTGTATAGTGAGTTTTACTAAATAAATATTAAAAAATCAGTCTCCTGAATCTATATTCAATGGTATTTCCTAAAACACACACAGTTCTAATAATCTGATTTGACCATTTTTATCAGTTTAGATTCCAGTAGATGGAAAAGTGATCCTTAAAGCATTTTTTTTTTCTTTCTGACCATCAAGGCAATTCAGCTCTGATGCTGTGTAAACAAGTGAGTATCTGCACTCCCCCATAAGGAAATTACTGATTTCAAATCTCTTTTGTGCTGTGGCTTAAATCCAGCTGGTGCTTGGATTTACTGATTCTGTTGCCTTTCTCCCAGTGCCTTACTTGAACAAAGTGCTTAAGTGAATGACAAATTGCTGCTGTAGGAACACAGTGGTAGTAAATGTCACGATGAGTGAGGTCCCACAGAGGTCACTGTGTGCCTGTTGCCTTTTATTGCTGCCTCTGGTTCCTCTCCTGTATCCTTGTCCTCACCTGCTCCTGGGCTTGGCTTTTCTTTTGGGAGCAGTAGGGGCTGTGTGTGGATCACTGGAATGGGAACATTTCTACCAGTGTGACTGTTGTAAGGTGGCAAAATGGGATAAATGAGAATGTTGCACTTCGGTCACATTGGTTTAAAGTGAATGAAAGGTTAAAAAGGTGTGGTAAGGATGGGAGGAAATGGTAATTTTTCACAAATGCTATTTATGTCAGGGTCTGTGTTTATTCTTTGTGTGATGTTCAGCTCTCTGAAGTGCAGCTTCCTTTTCATTATGAGACAGATGAAGGAAAAGTCTGTAATGTGGAGACCTAAAGTTTGAAATTGATGATATGATTTTGTGCTTTAACTTTAAAAATAGTAAAAAAAAGGAGAGTCTGCAGTGGGAGGTAACTGTTGGTTGATGAGTTGTAGTACAAATTACTTAAATTGTTCAGACATGAGGACCTGGCAAGTCTGGTCACCCTGTCAGTGGAGGAGAGAACATCTCTGAAACCTGACTTAAAGAGCCCTGCAGACACACATCTCTCAGCAGTTCAGCAAGGTAGTTTAGTTATCTGAATCTTTCAGAACACAGAAAATAAATAAAGTTAATCCCACCCTAAAGAACATCATAATACATTGCATGAATACTATTTTTACTGGAGAAATAAATGCACCTTTTTTCCCACTTAAGAATGTAATACTGAAATGATCTAAATCTATGTTCATGTCTTTGAATGAAGAAATTTTCTTCATTGTACTCATTACCAAGGGACAGGAAGATTTTTGAGTGCCTTTTCCTTTAAAACAATTATCAGCTGTTGCAGCTTTTGAATGCTTGGCAGTTTGGTGGTGTTGAAGTGAAGGGAGACGACCCACCTTTGTTGGTCAGCATCGACTCCGATTTATTGATTAACCAGGCACCTTTTATAACAGTGTTAATTCACGTCATGCATATTGCAAAATCTGAGCTCCCGATAGGCTGTAGAGAAAACTTCAGCTCCTCCTTTTGTTTACAATACCTGAAGTTTGTTTATTGAAACCAAGATCAGTGTTCTCATCATGATATGAAAAGTTCTCAAAACCTTTATATCTGTTCCCAGAACGACCATCTGTTCCCAGAGCAGCCAAGGACAGGGTATCTGCCTGTTTTTGAGAAAACGGTCTGAGAATCTTGTTGTTTATATAAAAGGTGGCTGAGAACCTTAATTATTTACAGAATCAAGCCTGGGAACTGCTGCTTTACAGCTGCCTTTTATTTTTCCCTTAGCTGAGTACCTTCATGGCCTCTTTCTTTAAGCCATGTTTGAACTAGGCTCTCCACATGGTGGTACACAGATCTTAACTTGAATGCATATTTTGTACCTGTCATGCATTCAGCAAGTCTGCCTTCCCAGAGATGTGTTGTCCTATTGTATAGATCCAGCAAACAGTAAATGCTGCTTTTAGAGACAGGAGTGTTGTCAGAGTGTCAGGAGTGAGCTCAGTTGTGCACAAAGTCAGGCCCAAGGCACAAAACATTGCCCCACTGGGTGTAGGAGCTAAAGAGAGCTGCTGCAACAGCTGGGTGAGGATGAGAGCCTCACTGAGGGAAAACAGGTTTGGTTTGTGGGCAGCTTCAGCCTCAGCACCATAGACTGCTTCACTCCATTTATGCTCATGAGTTCTCAGCCTCTTGTAGGATTGGCTTCCTCCACGTTTTCTACAATGAAGCAAAGTTGAGGATATGTAATACCTTTGCCAAAAGCTGTTTAGAGTTAAGACATGTGAATGCAGTAGCATCTGCAAGGTAAATTTCCTTAGGAAAACTATCCAAAATGCTGTCAGATCCTGCATAGAGAAGCTTGAAGAAAACCAAATGTGATCATGGAACAAATGAACCCCATGGGAAACATGAGTGGTAGTGCATCTGTTTCATGATCAGTGAAGACTGTGTGTTTATTTAGCCAACATACAAGTATGACTGATTTGATTAACCTTTCAATTAGAGTGAAAAACACAACCTGCCAAGAAATAGTCTTTCAAGAACCACAGGAGCTGTCCAGAGCCAACTGGCTTGCACAGATGTTACTGTGTGTGTGATTAGTGATAGAGAAAGGGTTTTGATGGAGTATTCTGGTACAGCATTGCTGTTATTAACATACTCATGTGTAATACTCAAATGTTCATTTGATCCTATCCTCTGTATTAGAGGAAAAACAAAAAGACCTTTTCATGTTGCTGCAGAAGATCCATAGTACAAAGTGTAAAACTTGAGTTGTGTAGAAAACCTATTCTGATATAGTTATTTAAAGATAAATTAGAACATGTCTAATAGCAAAGACATTCCATCAGTTAGGGATAGGTTGGAAGTCAAGCACACATGTTCTCCACTGGTTACTGTGCAGCTTTCCTTGCTGTGAGTTATCAAGTAGAATTGTGGAACTGATTTCCAGAAATACTTCTGGAGTAGAACTCTGGAGGTTAAGTGCCCAGTATCTCAAAGGATGGAGGTGCCACAATCTCTGTGGGTATTTTGTTTCTGTATTTTGCTACCCTCAAGGAAACAAACAAACAAATAAATAAATAAATAATCTCTGTATTTAGTCAGAAAGTCCATTGTTCCACAAGTGCCTGGTGATGCTGATTTCATCCCCACACCCCCTCCATCAGAGTCTGGCTCTCACCTTATTTTTGTGAAGCACAAGAGGCTCCTCCCAAGGGACAGGCATGGTTGAGAAGCTTCCTCAGTGGGATAGAGGAGCTTTCCCTGGAAGACTGAGCCCTCAGGGGATGAGCTTTTCAAAGAGAATTTTAACCTGCATACTGTTCATGCAGACAAGTGTGAAGAGTGAGGGATGCTTGGAAAAATGCTCCCACCTTCATCAAAAGGATAAATTTTTCTGATCTTTGAGCAGTGTTTTGTCAGAAAGAGACCAGGCTGGGTCTGCCAGGGAGGAAGCACCAGTAACAGCTTTGAGTGGGTTTGTCCTTGTAGCAAGCTACACCAAAAAGAAAAGGAGTATTTTAAGCTCAAGAGGCCAAATTTCATTAATATGTCAGTCAAAAGACATATTAATCTAGCTCGATGAAAGAGATGGAACAGAAGTTTCCCTCCCTGCTTTTTGTGCCTTCATAGGACAGATCCTCACTTAATTCTGTTTAACTTGGAGTGTTGTGGGTAATTACACAACCCTGTCTGGTGACAGGAATTTTCTCCTTACATATCTCAATAAGCAAATAGAAAACCTCAGCATTTTCATGGCTTTTGGGATTTGATACTTAAATTTGATAAACTCACAGCTTTTTATTGACAATAGCTATGTCATGCAGTCCCTTCCTGACTTTGTGAGAGAAGATAGAGAAATGTCTTTGTCAGAAAAAAAATAACTATTTTAACTGTATTTTTGAAGGCTGGATTAACCCCTGGGGCCCCCAGGAATGGAGCCCACCAGCCTTCCAGAGGCCAGGCTGGAGCAGAGGGAAGGAAGAGGAGCTCAGTGATAAGAGCAGGCAAAGACAGCCAGAGGAACTCTCAGAAAAAAAAAAAAATTACTTCAAAGCAGCTCAGAATTTTCCATGTTCTATTAAAGCAATGAAATATTTTCAAAAGAGAAAGAGTGTGATTTTTCATGTGACAATTGTGGCTTCCAGCCCAGCATGGAGAGAAGCAGACTGGAGCCACCAGGCCAGACTGGAGCAATCTGAATTGCCAATAAGTCAGGAGGGGTTAAAAAGTTACTGAGCTGTGTCTGGGCTGGGAGCTGCAAGGCTGTGACAGATGTGACACGAACCAACTTTGTTTTTGCTGCTCACCTGAGCCAGTGCAGCCACTGAGCCCTTGGGTGGTGACTCAGCAGCCTTCAAACCTGGGTGTGCCTGTAGCTACACAGATCCTGCAGGCAAGGGCAGGTTTGTGCAGAGACTCTGCAGATGTGACTGGAATGCACTGGAAGAAAAAGGGAGGGATCAAAAACAGGCACATGCATTTCCAGTGTAGCCATGATATTTTCTAAAAAATCCTTTCCTTAGGATTTTTCCTCCTGAGAAGCTGAGAGGCCTCAGGAACAAAATGTAATCATTGATTATCTGCTGCTGTGGAATGCAGCGGGTGGATCTGTGATTGGTCTCATGTGGTTGTTTCTAATTAATGGCCAATCACAGTCCAGCTGGCTCGGACTCTCTGTCCGAGACACAAGCCATTGCTATTCATTCTTTTTTTTTCTATTCTTAGCTAGCCTTCTGATGAAATATTTTCTTCTATTCTTTTAGTATAGTTTTAATATATATCATAAAATAATACATCAAACCTTCTGAAACATGGAGTCAGATCCTCATCTCTTCCCTCATCCTCAGACCCCTGTGAACACTGGCACACTTCCAGCATCCTTTAGCAGAGGGGCTGCACAGTTACAGCTCACATCACCTCAGGGGAGAGCTCAGACTGTACGGACTGCACTGGCCTGTCCTGCTTATCACTCAGCTGCGCTCCAAGGCATATGGAAATCATCTCTCCAGCAATGTTTCAATCACAGCAAACCTGTGCAATTCCACCTGGATAGAGTGAGACTCCCATCTCCCTGCCAAAACCAGCACCTTGCTTCTTCTGCTTCTCATTCAGTGAGTGTGTTGGTCAGTCCAGTGCTTCTACTCTCACATTTCACCCTGCTTTTGCCCCTTAGCTCCTTTTCCCTCTTTGCCTAGAGAAGGCCGCAGTAGCCATGAATTAAAATTTCCAGACTCTAGACTTCTTTACCTTGCCTCCCCAATTCTGCTATCTTTCTGACAGAGTACTCGGCACAGTATGAAAACTATCCAGCATATTGAAAGGGCTATTTAGGCCATTAAAAGCAATATATTTTGTGTCCTTGGCCTCTAACAGTCTGTAATCCCTCCAGGCTGCTGTCTGCAGCACAAGCAGCAGCACTCATTTCCATCTGTGCTCTTCAGCTTGGCTGTTCCTCACGTGAACATGGGCTCACAGCTGAGCTCTGGAGTGGAAGTCGAGCAATTTGCTCATGAGCAGATTCTCCACTGTTTCTTTGCAATGAGTATCTCAACATGTTGGGTTTATGGAGCCTTTTCATCTTGGAAAAGATACAGTTTTGTAATGTGAATTGCATTTCGACTCCCATGGAACAGACAATATAATGAAGTCCAGTTATTAAAGAACTATCTCCATCTTGGTAGAAGAAAAGAATGTTGTAAAATGCATTACAAGGAGAGAGAATGTATTTCTAGAAGAGATGGCCAAGCTCTGAGTAATGTGTCCACCTGGAGGAGAGGTTTTGTGATTGGAAACTCATTAATTTTATCTGGTGACATCATCTGATTAGGTGACATCATCCCTCAGCACAGGGCGAGCTGGGGCTGTGGGAAGCCCTGGGAGCATCAGTCACTCACCAGCAATACAGAGAGAACAAACCCTGCCTGGGGGCTGGAGCTGCTGTGCCTCTCTCTGCAGATCATTTCGGATGATAAACTATTTACAGAGCCATTTTAAACCCCATTCTCACATGGATGTGAGACACAGGGGCTTTCTGAGAACCAAGAAAGTTATAAGAGCTAAATGAAATGCTGAACTCAATGGCAAGGGAATGCAGGAGATGTGATGGGAGCTGAGCATCCCGTGCAGGTGTGGTCTTGCTTGCTTTGAAAGATGCAGGGATAACAGCAAGCAAGAGTGGAAACTTCATGTTTGTGCCTCTGACCAATGAAAGAACACGTATCCTGCCCAAAAACTGGGGGGTGTGTGGAATTTTCTAAGGATAGGAGCCTCTGGGAGCTGACAAATTAGTAAATTATTCCATTTAAATTGATGTATATTGCAAGAAACTCGACTTTAATGAAACTAGTTTGGGGGTTTTTGACTAGGAAGGCAAAATGAATTATTAAAGTATCAAATTATAAGGTAACTGATATTAAACTGTCCTGGGGTGACGTTATGATGCTTGTATATCCCCATTCATCTGTTCTGTGCCTTTAAGACCAGCTCTGAAGAGTGGAAGTTTTGTTTGGGTTTCTCTTATCAGGACAGAGACAAGCGGTACATAGGGCTGTTTTTTCACTTCCAGCTTCAGCTTGCTGCTTTTTGCTTGCTCTCTTTTTCTGCTCTTGCTTCTGCTCTGCTTTCTGCCTCTGCTTATTAGCTAGTTCTAGCTAAACAGTCCACATTGCTTCCTGGACTGTTTCTCCTCTCCTGTTCCTGTGACCATCTCGAACCTGCTCCGGACTGGGACCCGGGAACACCGAAGGTTCGGCTGCAGCAGCTGCCCCAGCGCCGGAGGGACTGAGAACAGAGCAACCACCCCCCCCCGAAAGAGACTTTCTGATTTTGCCATCTTTCTCAAAGCGGTGTCATCGGGTATTGTTCATTTTGTGTGCTGGGGGGTGCGGGGCCAGTCAAATAAACAGGTTCTTTCCACCTCTCTCCGAGGAATTTTTTCCTGAACCGGTTGGGGGGAGGGGCCGTGTGGGTTTTGCTTTCTGGAGGGGCCCTCCTTTGCAGATTCTTTAACAAATTTGCCCTAAACCAGCACAAATTTTTGGCGCCCAATGTGGGGCTCGAGAGAGAGTGTGGAAAAACCCTGTTTTGACTGCATTTTGGCTGCTATTACTCTGTGTTCGTTTAAATCAGCTAATAGCCATGCTTTTTGGATTCATAATGTCTGTTGGGGTGAAGGTTTGCATGCATTTCTGGTCCCTAGGGTTTTTTGAGATTTTAATACCTCTCTGGTCCCTAGGTTTATTTTTGTATCCAGAAATAGCTTTAGTATTGCCCCTAATACGTAGTTTTTACATCAGAGGGGCTGTGACCAGAATAGCTATCCTGCTGGGTTTGGTGGCAATAATGTGCAAGAAGTTTATAAACATGCTGGGGTCTGCTCCAGGTATGAATGGTTCATGGCTATGGTTATGCATCCAGTTTGTCGCAGGAGGAGCAGGAGGGAATGAGGTTTTTCAGCCTCTGCTTTCCTCCTTCTCCTATGAATCAGTTGCATCACTAGTGAAGGATGTTCAGTTTCCCCTCAATGTTAAAGAAACCATCTTCCTGGTATTCAATCTGGTAACCTTCCTCTATACAGCCTGCTGCTTCTCTAGAATGTGGGCTGAGATTTCTAGACGGGCTGATGAGACCCCTGACTCAGGAGTAAACCCTGGTGTGGAAAATCCTAAGTGGTGTGGGAAATGGGAGAATATGGGCCAAATCCTGAAGGAATTCTCGGACCCTATAGTGTGGGATTTTCCCCATGAACAAATTCAGAACCCAGCTGAGGTGGGGAATTACCTGAAAGAGAAGTACCAGGATGAGCCTAAGGAGAGGAAGGTCATTGCAGTGAGCTGGGCCCTGGCATATGCTTATCGCACACTGCTAGATACTCTAGGGCAGCAGACAGAGGCAGGGGGGCAGGGAGATAAATCAGCAACTGTCCCGGTGACTCAGGCTGCAGCTAACACTCCAGGCTCGAAGCCAGCATCTAAACCCATGGCTGTTGCTACCAGCACTAGAAGTGGGAAATGCACAGCCAAGACCAATCGACCAGTGGATGATGATGATGATGATGATGATGAAGGAGAAGGAACCTCAGTGCCTCCTGACGTAAAGTCAGGAGTCAAAGCAGCAGATGCAAGATCAGATGCCAATAATGAGTCCTTCTCCCTGAAGGACCTTCGTGGCCTACAGAAGGATTACACTCAAAGGTCTGATGAATCCATAATTAGTTGGCTGGTCCGTCTCTGGGATGCTGCAGGCGAGGCTACCGTTTTGGATGGCACTGAAGCCAGGCATTTGGGATCCCTGTCACAGGATTCTGTCATAGACCAAGGAATGATGAGGGGGGCTAACTCTCAGAGCCTCTGGGAACGGGTCCTAAGAAGTGTAGCAGAAAGATACCTGTGTGCAGACGATCTCTATATGCAGCAGACTCAGTGGAAGACAATAGAGCAAGGGATCCAACGCCTGAGAGAAATGGCCGTGGCTGAGATTATCTTCTCAGATGATGTAACAACTAGGAACCCAGACTTAGTACCATGCACGTCTGTGATGTGGCGAAAACTCGTACGACTCGGGCCACAAGAATATGCCTCTGCCTTAGCCATCATGAAGAGGGATGAGAGGGGTGAGACTGTGCTTGACATGGCAAGGAAGCTCCGAGCATATGCAGATGCTGTACATGGCCCAACACATGCCAGAATCGCAGCAGTAGAAACACGTCTGCAGAACTTAGAGGATAAGATAGAGAACCATAAGAAGCTTAGAGAGGAGATTAAAGAAGACCTTCTCCAAATTTCAGCAGTACAGATCCGAGGTTCCGGTATCCAAGGCAGACGTTTCCCAGATGGTGAGGAAGATACACCCCACAAGCTGAGCTGTGGTTTTACCTGTGTGATTGTGGGGAAAACATGAGAAGGTGGGATAGGAAACCTACCGCTGTTCTGGCACGACGGGTGCGTGAACTGAAGGAAGCCACCAGGAGGAAAGCAGCTCCAGTTGCCCGTAGCCGAACAGCCAGGTATGATGATGATGACATGTCTGATCCCCTCGAAGGAACATCCAAAACATACACCCAGGGAAAGAAGGATAACCAGGCTTAGAGGGGCCCTGACTCTAGCCAGGTAGAGGCCAGGGAAAATCGTGTCTTCTGGTCTGTGTGGATTCGTTGGCCTGGCACATCGGAACCACAAGAGTATAAAGCTTTGGTCGATACTGGTGCGCAGTGCACGTTAATCCCATCAAGACATGTGGGGACAGAGTCTGTTTCTATTGCTGGTGTGACAGGGGGATCCCAGGATTTCACTTTGGTGGAAGCTGATGTGAGCCTAACAGGAAATGAGTGGAAGAAGCATCCTATTGTGACTGGCCCAGAGGCCCCATGTATTTTGGGCATAGACTACCTTCAAAGTGGGTACTTCAAAGACCCAAAAGGACTCAGATGGGCATTTGGAATAGCTGCTGTAGAGACAGAGGGCATCCAGCAATTGAACACCTTGCCTGGGTTGTCTGAGAATCCATCTGCAGTAGGATGCCTGACGGGAGAAGAGCAACGAGTGCCAATTGCCACTTCCATAGTGCATCGACGGCAGTATAGGACCACTCGAGATGCTGTGATCCCCATCCATAAGATGATCCGAGAGCTGGAGAGCCAAGGGGTGGTCAGCAAGACCCACTCACCCTTCAACAGCCCCATTTGGCCTGTGCGAAAATCTGAAGGAGAATGGAGATTGACTGTGGACTATCGTGCATTGAATGAAGTGACTCCACCACTGAGTGCTGCCGTGCCAGACATATTAGAGCTCCAGTATGAGCTTGAGTCCAAGGCAGCAAGGTGGTATGCCACTATAGACATAGCCAATGCATTTTTCTCCATTCCTCTGGCAGCAGAATGCAGGCCTCAGTTTGCCTTCACATGGAGGGGAGTGCAGTACACCTGTAACCGATTGCCCCAGGGGTGGAAGCACACCATCTGCCATGGACTGATCCAGACTGCACTGGAAAAGGGTGAGGCTCCAGAACATCTGCAGTATATTGATGACATCATTGTGTGGGGGAACACAGCTGCGGAAGTGTTCGAGAAAGGGAAGGAAATTATCCAGATCCTCCTGGGAGCTGGTTTTGCCATTAAAAAGAGCAAAGTAAAGGGACCAGCTCGTGAGATTCAATTCCTGGGAGTGAAGTGGCAAGATGGACGGCGTCAGATTCCTACAGATGTCATCAACAAGATCACAGCAATGTCTCCACCCACCAATAAGAAAGAGACACAAGCTTTCTTGGGTGCAGTGGGTTTTTGGAGGATGCATATTCCTGAGTACAGTCAGATCGTGAGCCCTCTCTACCTGGTCACCCGCAAGAAGAACAATTTCCAGTGGGGCCCTGAGCAGCAACAGGCCTTTGTCCAGATCAAGCAGGAGATTGCTCATGCAGTAGCCCTTGGCCCAGTCAGGACAGGACCAGAGGTGAAGAATGTGCTCTACTCTGCAGCCGGGAACCATGGCTTGTCCTGGAGCCTTTGGCAGAAGGTGCCTGAGGAGACTCGGGGTCGACCACTGGGATTTTGGAGTCGAAGCTACAGAGGGTCTGAAGCCAACTATACTCCAACAGAGAAAGAAATCCTGGCTGCCTATGAAGGAGTCCAGGCTGCTTCGGAGGTAATAGGCACTGAAGCACAACTCCTCCTGGCACCCCGACTACCCGTGCTGGGGTGGATGTTCAAAGGCAAGGTTCCTTCCACTCACCATGCCACCAGTGCTACATGGAGCAAGTGGATTGCTCTCATCACTCAGCGCGCCCGTATAGGTAAACTGAATCGCCCTGGGATTTTGGAGGTCATTACAAATTGGCCCGAAGGTGAGAATTTTGGTGTCACAGATGAAGAGGAACAAGAACCAGTGACACGTGCTGAAGAGGCTCCTCCCTATAACCAACTGCCAACAGAGGAAACACGCTACGCTCTTTTCACTGACGGTTCCTGTCGCATCGTAGGGATGAACCGGAAGTGGAAAGCAGCCGTATGGAGCCCCACACGACAGGTTGCACAAGCTACTGAAGGAGAAGGTGGATCAAGCCAATTTGCTGAACTCAAGGCTGTTCAACTGGCCCTAGACATTGCTGAGAGAGAGAAGTGGCCAAAGCTCTACCTCTACACTGATTCATGGATGGTAGCCAATGCTCTGTGGGGATGGCTGGAGAGGTGGAAAAAGGCTAACTGGCAACGTAGAGGGAAACCAATTTGGGCTGCTGGTGAGTGGAAAAACATTGCTACCAGGGTAGGGAGGCTACCTGTGAAAGTCCGCCATGTAGATGCCCATGTACCCAAGAGTAGGGCCACCGAGGAGCACCAAAACAATGAGCAGGTAGACCGAGCTGCAAAGATAGGGGTGTCCAAAATAGACCTAGATTGGGAACATAAGGGAGAGTTATTCCTAGCTCGATGGGCCCATGATGCCTCAGGCCACCAGGGCAGAGATGCCACCTATAAGTGGGCACGAGACCGAGGGGTGGATCTAACCATGGACAGTATCTCTCAGGTTATCCATGACTGTGAGACGTGTGCTGCCATCAAGCAGGCCAAGCGAGTGAAGCCCCTCTGGTACGGGGGGCGGTGGTCCAAGTACAAGTATGGGGAGGCCTGGCAGATTGACTACATCACACTGCCCCAGACACGCCAGGGCAAGCGCTACGTGCTGACCATGGTGGAGGCCACCACTGGATGGTTGGAAACCTACCCTGTGTCTCATGCTACAGCCCGGAACACCATCCTGGGCCTGGAAAAGCAAGTTCTGTGGAGACATGGCACCCCTGAGAGGATCAAGTCAGACAATGGGACTCATTTCAAGAACAGCCTTATCAACACCTGGGCTAGAGAAAATGGCATTGAGTGGGTGTACCATATTCCCTACCATGCACCAGCTGCAGGGAAAGTGGAGAGGTACAATGGACTACTAAAAACCCAGTTGAAAGCTTTGGGTGGGGGATCTTTCAAGAATTGGGAGCAGCATCTGGCAAAAGCCACCTGCTTAGTTAACACCCGAGGTTCCACCATCCGAGCAGGTCCTGCCCAGTCTGAGTCCCTGAATGTAATAGAAGGGGACAAAGTCCCAGTGGTACATATCAGAGGTTTGTTAGGGAAGACTGTGTGGATCAATTCTGCCTCGAGTACAGACAAACCCATTCGTGGGGTTGTCTTTGCTCAGGGACCAGGTTGCACGTGGTGGATAATGCAAAGAGATGGAACAACATGATGTGTACCTCAGGGAGATCTGATTGTGGGGTAAGAATGATATGGGGATAAGGGGTGGAATGTCCTGGGGTGACGTTATGATGCTTGTATATCCCCATTCATCTGTTCTGTGCCTTTAAGACCAGCTCTGAAGAGTGGAAGTTTTGTTTGGGTTTCTCTTATCAGGACAGAGACAAGCGGTACATAGGGCTGTTTTTTCACTTCCAGCTTCAGCTTGCTGCTTTTTGCTTGCTCTCTTTTTCTGCTCTTGCTTCTGCTCTGCTTTCTGCCTCTGCTTATTAGCTAGTTCTAGCTAAACAGTCCACATTGCTTCCTGGACTGTTTCTCCTCTCCTGTTCCTGTGACCATCTCGAACCTGCTCCGGACTGGGACCCGGGAACACCGAAGGTTCGGCTGCAGCGGCTGGCCCAGCGCCGGAGGGACTGAGAACAGAGCAACCACCACCCCCGAAAGAGACTTTCTGATTTTGCCATCTTTCTCAGAGCGGTGTCATCGGGTATTGTTCATTCTGTGTGCTGGGGGGTGCGGGGCCAGTCAAATAAACAGGTTCTTTCCACCTCTCTCCGAGGAATTTTTTCCCGAACCGGTTGGGGGGAGGGGCCGTGTGGGTTTTGCTTTCTGGAGGGGCCCTCCTTTGCAGATTCTTTAACAAATTTGCCCTAAACCAGCACATAAACTAATTGAGAAAATGAAACAGAAACAAAACTACTATAATCAAAGTTGCTGAGTGTGGGGAAACTGAAATGGGAATTCTTATTTCCAGCTTTGCAGCAGCAGCACTTCATAACTGCTGAAAAAATTGTGCAGTTTATCCAAACTGAACAAACAAGGAGAGAGACTTTTGAACTTTTCCTCAAGCAGCACACTAGGCATAAATGCTAACTTACCACCTCCTCCTTGGCACCTCTTAACAGCAGGAGCACATCATGCAGCACTTCAGGGTGGTTCAGCCATTTATTTAGCTGATGTTATTAATTGTTTAACCTTCAGTTGCACAGACCTCCAGATCTCATCACCCTCCCTCCATACACGAGCTGCAAACAGCCATGGAGCCCTTTCTGAGCCCAGGGGAAGTTTCTGTCCTGAGCATCCTCTAAGGGGCAGAAGTGGAATGAGAAGTACATCCTTCAAAGAACTGTCAGGAAAATTACAGGTTTGAAAGCACCATCCCATAAAACTTTTAAGCTCATCATGGGAAATATAAAGGCAGAAACAGGTCTTTTTTACCTATAAAGATTTAAATCAATTTCTTCTCCTTTGAGAAACTGCCAAACCAAACACCAGCTGGCACTGGGTTATATTTCACAGTGGAAAAACATGATTCCAGGGCTTCTCTGCTTTTCAAATTTGGCAATGACAAAGGAGGTTGAAGGAGCTGTTGCAGCCAGTGCCTCTTTGCTTTACCTTTTTCTGCAGAAAGTCTGGTTTGCTTTGCTGTGGTGAGTATGGCTCCCTGGATTTTGAGGAAAACAATAGTACATCTTTAGGCCCCATGGAGAGAAGTTAATGGATCAGCAAAAACTGAGTTGCTCTCTCTGGGTTTTGCCCTTTAGCTGCTGAACCCAGTGAAGAAAATCCAGGTAATGGATTTTCCCTGGAAGAAAACATATGTTTAACATGAAGCATGGGAGTAGCTGTACTGACCTCTCATAATTTATACCAAATTCACCAAACTTACACCAACCCCTAAAGTACCAGAGCTGGGGCTACCCAGAGCAGACCCAGCCTGAAAATGAGCAACCCAGGCAGAGCCACAGCCACCTGCTCCCAGGAGAATGAAGGATTTTGTGAATCATAGAATTGTTTGAGTTGGAAGGGACCAGGCTGATCCAAACCTCATCCAACCTGATCTTGAGGTCCAGGTTTCGTGCTGGGGGCCCCAGAGCTGGATGCAGCACTGCAGGTGGGACCTCAGGAAGACAGAGCAGAGAGGGACAATTGTTATCATTAAATTGTAGGGGTTTCATACTATTGTCTCCTTATCACAAAAGTCCATACCTTCCTGGTGTTTCTCATGGGCAACTCCTCAGGGTTCTGACTCTTCCTTCTTCACAAAGCAGCCAACTGACTCCAGTTCCCTTTTTAACACCACCCCACTCTTTTATAGCATCTTCTTCTCATTGGTTGCAGCTGTGGCCTGTTTAAGTCAGGCCTCTTCCTAATCTTTGATAATTGGCCCAGCTGCAACTCCTTAGGGGTAAGATTACTTTCTACACTATCTTTATTTTCTTATATTCCATCCCCCTACAGGCAATCCCCTCCCTCCCCGTTCTCCCCATGCTGCTTGTGGTGCAGCCCAGGCTATGTTGACTTTCTGGGCTGCCAATGCACATTACCATTGTCATGTCCAATTTTTCAATTTTCATCCCCCCAGGTCCTTCTTGGCAGAGCTGCTCTCAGTCCCTTCATTGTCTCTGTGTTGGTACTGGGGTTTTCCCTGGCTCAGGAGCAGGATCTGCCCCTGGTGACTCCAGGAGCTGGAGCTGACAGTGGCACCCAAAGCACAGTGAGGTGCAGAGCTGCCATCTCTTGTGATCTGCTCAGAGTTCCAGGGCCAAAGGGGAGCTGTGAGTGCTGCCCCTGTGTCCTGAGCTGTCACACAGGGCACTGAGCTCTTTATAACACACAGAACGCAGGATCATGGTGGTAATTGAGTACTTAAAACACCAAAAAATCCTGTTGTGCCCTGGGTATGGAATACCTAATCAAATCATGTTTATTGCTCGGTGCTAGGCTGCTAATTTGCTTTGATTTAAAATTTATAAAGTTAATTGTGGATATGTGCATCTGCGTAGGGGGCTGTGAAAAACCTTTCCCCTCTGTTTAATGAGCAGCACATTAATATAGACTGCCTTCATTTGTGTTCCCTTTTCCAGTAGGATTGATTTTAGTCCCTTTGTTAGAGGGGATGGAGCCAGGGAAGGCCACTGCTCCCACCAGAGGTGTGGGAGATGCGGAGTGAGGAGCAGCCTCCTCTCAGGGTCTCTGGGATTCCCCTTGCCCTAGAGGAACCCTCAAGGGAAAAGTAGGGACAGATGCTCACCCTTTACAGCTCTGATATTAATCTTCTTGGTGGCACTTTGTGGAAGCCACTTGCACATATTTACCCCTGGTTTGGTGTTATTAAAAGTGGAATGAGCTGAAAGTTGGAGTAGATGCGGTGTCAGCATAACAGAAAATTACTCCTGTTTACCAGAACACTTTTGGCCTAATTCCTGCCTTCAGATGGTCCAAGGGATGAATCCCTGCTCCCACCTGCCTGTGCCCTGGTGCTGTTTGTTGCCCACCCTGTAGGAGCATTGTGTGGTAGGAAGGTTGGGACAGACGGAGATGAGAGATCTCTGAAGCCAGGCTGTGGAATTTGGGGTTTATTGCAAAGGGCCTGGGTGCAGGGCCCTGCTGGGATTTGGGGTTTATTGCGAAGGGCCTGGGGGCAGGGCCCTGCTGGGAGCTGCCAGCCACAGCCGAGAGCAGGCCCCGAAGAGGAGCCCAAAAGAGGAACCCAAGAGAAAGAGAGCAAGAGGAAAAGAGAGGATGAAAGAGAGGACAAAAGAGCGTGAAGTTCCCGTTACAATACAATAAATCTTCTGTGCTGGATATTCTAATTTTCACTAACCCAATCTAGTAAAAGAATGTCCTAGGTTGACTATATGATGCTTTTTTCCCCAGTTGTGTTTTTTGTTTATGCTGAATAATAAGTTCTGCACCTTTAAGACTTGTTCCAGAGAGTGAAGTGGGGAGAGAACCCCTTCGAGGGTTCTCTCCAAAATTTGCCATGAACCAGGACAAATATACAAATCCTATAGCATTCACATACAGCTTATAAGAGTCATTACATTACCATATTGTGTTACATTTTAAACCCTAAAAACTCCTCTTTGGGCCCCTTCTGCCAAGTTAGTAGGGTCTGCTCTGACCCTTGGACCTGTCTGTGAGCAGAGGGTTTTGTTTCATCAGAAGGGGATTACCTTCAGCTGGCCACACCATTGTTTTCCCATTGTTCAGTAACTCAGGTATCTCAAAGCTTGCTTTCATGTCAATCTCACTTATAGTTTCCATATTCTCAAAATCCTTTGCCAGGCAATCATATTTATAAGGATTTCCTGTTCCATCTTCCCCAACACTGCCCTTTGCAGCCTGTCACACAATCAGACACTGCCCAGGCTGGGCACACCTGGAGTGCAGCTCAGCCACCCCTTTTTCCCTTTTTTGCTGTTTATTTAATCCAGAATGACTCCACAGATCACCTTGCCTCCACCTCCATCCAGCCAAGGCTCCCTCCCAGGTACCAGCACCTACCTGGCAGATACCTGAGGTTTTTGAGTCTAATTATTCAGAGCAGTTTTGAAGGTGAGGGAGCAAAGATAATACGAGATCAATGTCTGGTGTGGGGAGCCTCTGTGCCAGGCTGGTCAGCCTGGCCCCTCAGTACCCACATTTGTCAGAAAACACTAACTATAGACACCAAAGTGGAACAGAAATGACAACTTGATGGCTGATCAACCCCCAAATCATGGCAAAGGGGCTGGAGCAGCACTGCTGGGTGGGATTGCACTGCCTGTGTTGCTGCAGTAACCCAGAGTGGAGCTCAGGCAATTCTGCTGCTGTGTGTGCTGAAAGCAAAGCAGAAAAGGTAAAGGACATCCTGGATGTTGCTGTGACCTTTGTCTGCCCTCTCCTTCCCCTCCCAACACAAATTTTCAATGGTCCATACAGGCACTGCTGCCATCTTCTCACATGGGCTTAATCACATACAGAAACAGGCATTAAAATTCAGAGATCTCCTTCCTTCTGATGTTTCTTGCAAAGAGAGAAGAATCAGTGCTTCTGGCCTTCAGGGATGGAAGCTTTCTCTGGAGATAGTTCTTGTCATCTTTTTTCCACTCATGGAAATGGTGATTAACTCCTTCAACTTTCCCAAAGTGGCTTAAAGTGACAGGCTGTTTGAAATGTTGTTAAAATCCCTGAAGTCCTTGGCCACTCCAGGAGAAGTCTCATCATCCCAGGGTGACATCTCAAAGTCAACTGGTCATGGGCAGAACCCAGGATGAGCTCCAGCTCTTGTGCAGAAACAGCAGGAGGGTGCTGCCTGCCAGGCTCCTGATTCAGCCTCTTTGCCCAGTGCCAGGGCACTCCTCTCTATCCCTGCTCCCAAGATATTTGGGGTTTTAGGATTTCTAAACATGGATTTGGCAATCTGTGTTGAGGGGAGAAAGATCATCCCAGTTCAGCATTTGGTGTCACTGCTCTGTTTTTAGCTATTCCCTCTCCCTGTAAATGACATTTTACCTAAGCTGGCCTGGTATCATTTCACATGAAAGTGGTGTTGCCTGAGGGAATTCCTTGTGCTGGGTGGTTTCTTGTCCCAGGAGCAGCCTGGGCACGGTGTGAGGGCAGGGCTGCAGCTGCCAGCCCCAGGGATGCTGTGCAATCCAGACAGGGATGCAGGGAGCAGCACCCAGGGCAGGCAGACAGCCACACGTGTGTGTCTGGGTACCCTTTGGAGTATGAAATTTTCCTTTATCTATTTCTTCAACAGCAGGAAACAAAAGCACCACTTAGAGTGCCTGCCCTCCCCAGGGGACAGCTCTGAGCTCATCCTGTGTCTGACACCTGTAAGAGATGAGCAGGTACAGCTGTGTGACAGTGGTCACAGGGGTCTTTGGATGAGGGAAGAGATGAGGATTTGACTTCATATTTCAGAAGGCTTGATTTATTATTTTATGATATATATATATATATTACATTATAAATATACAAAAATAATAGAAGGAAAAGTTTCATCTTAGAAGGCTAGCTAAGCTAAGAATAGAATGGAGAACAATGATAACAAAAGGGAGCTGTCTTGGACTCTGCCCGAGACTGCTCAGCCTTGATTGCTCATTAATTATAAACATCTAAGATGGGCCAACCAAAAATATACTTGATGCGTTCCACAGCAGCAGATAAGCATTGTTTACATTTTGTTCTTGGAGCTTCTCAGCTTCTCAGGAAGAAAAAAACCCTAAGAAAGGATTTTCATAAAAAGATGTCTGTGATGTATCCCCTAAACCTGGAAAAGAAACACTGGAAAACTCCCTGTTCCTCTGCAGGAAATGTTCATTCCAAGGGATGCCTGATGCCATCCCAGACAAAACATCTGCAGCCAGTGAGGGATGTCCCTACAACACTAAGCAGCAAAACCTTTTCACCATCCATAGGGACCATGCCAGAACCTGAGAATCTCTTCTGCCACTTGCTCAGTCCCTGATTTGCAGCAGAACTTTCCCCTTGAAACTCCATTTCTCATGCTCACCAGAAAAGCAGGACTTCCTAAGCCCTTACAGGAGTTGTTTTCCTCTGTGTTTTGCACAGGAATTACAGCACATGAAGCAGATTTCTTGTATGATGAGAGGATGTTTTGCATACATCCCTTCAGAGAGCTATTGCTGCACCTCTGGGGAGCTGGACTGCTATATCTAATAATACACCTTAATTAAAATAAATAGTGCTCCTAATTAGGTCTTGTCACACAGTTTGTACCCTATAATTCATCAGTGTGATGCAGCTATGAATAAAACATTAAAAATATATTCATATGTAATTTTACCCATACAAATGTACTGCTCATGGGCTTCTCACAGTGCTCTTAGTCTTTTATGAAGATGCTGTCGGTCATATCATGGTTTCCTTAAACTATGTTTTCATAACTTTAAGGAGTTCTGATTCAAGAAGCAGTTTTGTAGCTGTGAGGATGCTGAGAGCCACAATAGCAGTGTCTCCTAACAAAATATATCTATTAATGGAAAATGGGAGGGAAGAAAATGAAAAGGGAGTTGCAATTTATAGCTAATGCCATGAATTACTACTCAAACAACAGGATCAACTTTCACAAGAATGAGCATCACAATCATTCCAGGACTGGTGGAAATAGCTGGCACTTGTGGCTTCAGAAAGGTATGGATTCATCCTGCTTGGGATGAAAAGCATCTTTGCAGAGCATCACTTCACATCTGGAGTCTCTCAGTGATCCCTGCACTTCTGAGGGACAGCAGCCTCTGGGTCACTGCAATGGTTTTCATTTATTTGGGATTTAGAGACAGTTTGGGCTCCATGAAACTTCTGTCTGTCTCAATCCAGGCTTACCTGAATTCCTCATGTGAAAATAAATTAAAAAGCTGATTGTACACACTCAACCTAAAAAATAAAATGAAAAATATTTTCTGCAAGTATCTTGTCCCTTATTAGTCCTCCTGTTGGTAGAGAAGAGGGACTCTTCAGTTTTCAGAGTCATCCAGAATTGATTTTTATTAACTAAAGTAGTTTAGTACTCAAAGTATAGGCTATAATACTGGGTGTGGTACAGGAGGATCAGTCTGATGAGCACAGAGGCTGCTGGAGCTGCACTCCAAAATCAGCACTGACCAGGCAAAGGGAGCTGGGTTTAACACTGGCTCCAACTCAAACCTGCTGCTTGGGAAGAAAGGTAACAGTAAAAGGAATTATTAAGCCAATTGTTTTTCATTGCAATGGTCACTGAGGTATGTGATCACCTCCATGAAAATGTCATTGGGGGAGACACCTGGATTTGTGCTTGGCACTCGCTGCTTTGGAGTTTCAATCACAGACACCTGTGAAAGTCTCTCCTTTTGTGCCCCTCCCTTGACTGAGGTGGGTTTTCCACTTTTTATTTTATGAGAGGAGATTGGAAGAGTGACAGAAATAGTAAATTAGTTGGGATATCAGGTCTCAAAAAGACAATATTGTGCAGTAGGGACAGCAAATCACAGCACTGAGCTGATCCCTGGATCCAGATCCCAAGCCCCCTCCCCAGGGTGATCCTCAGCATCCACAGGTCCAGGCTGGAAGAACTAAAAGCAAACCCCTCTGCAGAGGCAGGGGGGACACACCAGCCAGAGCCTGAACCCTGCAATTCCCTGCAGTGCTCCTGTGTCCTGGTTTAGGGCAAATCTGGGAGAAAACCGCCAAAGGAGGCCCCTCCAGAAAGCAAACCTTCCCCTCAGCGGTTTGGGAAGGATTCCTCAGAGAGAAGTGGAAAGAACCTGTTTATTTAACAGTCACAGCATCCCTAGGACACAAAATGAACAGTACAGGATGACACCACTCTGTCACTGCTCTGAAAAAGATGAAAAATTCAGAAAGTCTCTCTTGGGGATGGTTCCTCTGTTATCAGGTCCCTCTGGCACTGGGGCAGCTGCTGCAACCACAGGGTGCAAACTCTCGGTGTTCCCAGGTCCCAGCCCGGAGCAGGCTCGAGTGGTTCCAAAAAAGGGAAAGGAAAAACAGTCCAGGGAAAATTTGGACTGCCTAGCTAAACTAATGAGCAGGAGCAAGAGCAAGAGCAAAGTAAAAGCAAGAGCCAAAACCAAAAGCTGCACTATGTACTGCCCCATCTGTGTGTCCTGCTAGCTGTTGGGTGTCACAGATATCTTTTATGAAAAATCCTTTCCTTAGGATTTTTTCCTTCTGAGAAGCTGAGAGGCTCAGGAACAAAATGTAAACATTGATTATCTGCTGCTGTGGAATGCAACAGGTGCATCTGTGATTGACCCATGTTGGTTGCTTCTAATTAATGGCCAATCACAGTCAGCTGGCTTGGACTCTGTCTGAGACACAAGCCTTTGTTATCATCCTTTCTTTTTCTATTCTTAGCTAGCCTTCTGATGAAATCCTTTCTTCTATTCTTTTAGTATAGTTTTAGTATAATATATATCATAGAATAATAAATCAGCCTTCTGAAACATGGAGTCAGATCCTCGTCTCTTTTCTCATCTTCGGACCCCTGTGAACACTGTCACAGTTGGGGGAGTGAGCAGGCTGATAACTGATAACTGATAAAAAACCAAAACAAAGCTTTGCTCTTCCGAGCCAGTCTGGAATGCACAGGACATAATATCCAGCATAAACAGAGCAACAACTGGGGGTACAAGCATCATAATGTCACCCTAGGACATCCTGTAACACCTCACAGTGTGTGACAGGAAAGGGAAGTATGAAAGTACAGGATTTCTGTCACTGCAGGGACCTCTGAGCCGGGATGTGTCCCAGCAAAGCCTCCGGCACCCGCTGTCCCCCCGTGCTCTGGCTCTCGCCCTCCGAGGCCGCAGCCCCGGGACCCTCCCGGGCGAGCATCCCCAGCAGCAGCTCCCGAAACAGCGCCGGGGGACCGGGAAAAGGCAGGGGGTGACAATGTCCTGGCAGGCTGGCGGGTGTGTCTCGGGAACACCTCGTGCCGGGAGGGACACGGCAGATCCCGGCGCTCCCACGGTGTCCGTGGCCGTGACCGTGTTCGTGTTCGTGTCCCTGTCCGTGTCTGTGTCCATGT
The DNA here is from genome assembly GCF_028769735.1 of Zonotrichia leucophrys gambelii. Taxonomy (NCBI): domain Eukaryota; kingdom Metazoa; phylum Chordata; class Aves; order Passeriformes; family Passerellidae; genus Zonotrichia; species Zonotrichia leucophrys. The sequence goes on along the minus strand of NC_088171.1, from coordinate 8,557,290 downwards.
CTGTCGCCATGGCCATGTCCTGTCCGTAGCAGCGGCATTTGTAGTGGCAGGGACCGTGTCTCTGTCCCTGTCCGTGTTTCTGTGTCCGTCTCTCTGTCTATGTCCGTCTCTCAGTCTCTCTGTCTCTCTGTCCGTGTCCGTCTCTCTGTTCGTGTTTCTGTTCCTGTCCACGACAGTCTCTCTGTCTGTCTCTCTGTCCGTGTTTCTGTCCGTGTCCGTCTCTCAGTCCGTGTACGTCTCTCTGCTCATGTCCGTCTTTTAGACCGTGTACGTCTCTCTGTCCGTGTCCGTGTTTCTGTCCGTCTCTCTGTCCGTGTCAGTCTCCGTCCGTGCCGCGCTCCCGCTCTCAGCGCGGCCTCTGGCGCCCTCTGCCGCCCGTCCCGCGCCTCTGCAGGCCCCGCTCTGTCCGGGGCGCTCCGCTGGAAAAGCCCCGGGACCCCCGGGACCCCTGCTCTCCCCGCTCTGTGTCCGGAGCGCTCCTCTGAAGAATCCCCCGGAACCCCTGGGACCCCCGTATCCCCCGGCTCTCCCCGCTCTGTGCCAGGAGCGCTCTGCTGGAAAAGCCCCCGGGACCCCCCGGCTCTCCCCGCCGCCCGCCCCTCAGCCACGTCCCTCAGGGCCACATCTTCCCTTTAAAACACCTCCAGGGATGGTGACCCCACCACTGTCCCGGGCAGCGTGCTCCAGTGCTCGGCAGCCCTTTGGTGAAGGAATATCTCCTAATATACAATCTAAACTTCCCTTGGGACATCTTGAGGCCATTTTGCTGTATCAATGTCTTGCTGTTTGGCAGAACAGACTGATCCTTTCCTGGCTACAACCCCTTTTCAGGTGTTTGTGAAAGAGAGAAGGTCCCCCCGCGCTCCTTTCCTCCAGGCTGGCACCCCCAGCTCCCTCAGCCTCTCCCCATGACTCGTGCTTCAGCCCCTTCACAAATGTTTCTTGTAGTGACAGCCCAAAACCGAGCAAAGGATTTGACATGTGCTGTCACCAGTGCGGAATACAGGGGGTATGATCCCTGCCCTGGTCCTGCTGGTCACACTGTTATCGATACAAATGAGGATGCTTGGTTTTTTCTCTTTCAAATATGAGGAAAAATGTTATTTCCCTGCCCCAATGCTGCCACAGCTTCCAGGGGTTTATTTCCAGGGATTTGCTTTCCAAGAGAGAACTGAGACGTGGAGGTGCCACTGCCACGCAGAAGTGACACCTGTGCCCACCCACCCTTGGGCACCTCGTCCTCACTTTGCTCACCCCAAGGGAACCTGGGCAGTGTGAAAAATGCATATTTTATGATTGGGTTTTCAAAAATATTAAAATGAATATTATATGTGTTGTGTTAGAAAGTTATGCTGTATTAATTCTCTTAAGTAGTGCATTAAATATAGTTTTAGGTTATAACAAAATGTTAAAATAGAAACTATGCTACGTAAGACACTTTTTTAAAGGAAGCAATCACACCAAGTTAGCAGCCACAGGACACCTGAGTCTTTCAGAGAAATAGAATTTATTGCTCTCTTATTTAGTTCTCCCCGCCTTGCTCAGCCCTGAAGACGCCGTCAGGATTCAGAGGAAGAAGTTGAGACTGACCAGACAGAATCCTGTGTTTGAATGGAATTTATGAGATGCATGCAACAGGCTATTGCTTTTAAGGGTTAATCCTCTGTTAATGTGTGTCCTTTTTTGGGCTTATGCTGCCCAGAAAGAGGTCCCTGGACTGTCAGTAACTCTTTGTTTCTATCATCTTGTACTGTTCTAATCCCAACCGTTCAAATTTTTATTACTCTAATCATATTACTATTTTTATAACCATTTTATTGCTATTAAACTTTTAAACTTTTAAAAACAAGAGATTGGCATTTTTCACAGGCAGTGTGAGGTGTTTCTCTGTCATCAACCACAACATCCCAGGCCTCTTTAAAGGCTGCAAAAACAAAAAGAAATCCTGCTGATGCCTCCATCCCCAGATGTTGTTCCCAGTTAAAATGTGGCTGGAGAGCACTTGGAGAAGGGGATGGCTTTGGAGAGAGGGTCCCCACTGAACTCCTGAGCCTGCTGAGCTGCTGCTGAGGATGTGAGTGTGGGGCTGGGGATCCATCCCTCTGCACATCCCTGCTCAGAGCTCAGTCCCTGTCTCTCTGGGAAGGATCCTGATGGTCATCACTGAGTTTGGGCCTTTTATGCTCATTCTGGGCTTACCCTGACTGTGCAGATTCTGTGTCAGCCCTGGAATGTGGGGAGTTTATGAACCAAGCAGCAATGTCACTCCAAATCAATGAGAATTCATGTCCATGAATTTGATTTACTCCTCTGACTTTTCCCTTACTATTTAAAACTGCAGAGGTGGTACTGAGCTAGGTGAAAGCTGATCTTATCTCATCTCATCTCATCGTATCTTATCCCATCTCTCCCCACACTTCAGAAGAAAGAAATGGATTCTGGAATGGCAGAACAAACACCATTTGCTTTCAGGAGACTTTTCCCTGTGCACTTCACAGATCTGCAGGAATGTCACTGACTTTCTATGAGGATATTTAAGGTTATCAGTCAATGCAGGCACCTGTTCTCACTCAGAGCTCAGTATTTTTGGGCCTGTTATCTCTGCTAACACTGAGCAGTGGATAGGGGCTTTCAAGGCCTGAAGAGCTTGAAGAAGGAGGACAGACAGGAAAATTAGCACCTGCACCTGCAGAGAACATTGCATAAGACTTAGCCTAGCTAAAATTGTAACATCCCATTCTGGTGTACATCTCCTTCTCATGTGATACCTTCCAGTTTTCTCTTTTATCTTTAGGGACTTTTCTGGGTTTTTTTTTTTTAGGGGCATTTTTTCTCGTTTATCTTTAGGCATTTTTTCTGGTTCTGTGGCTGCGCTGACCTTTAACCTGTTTATCTGACTGTTCACTAGTGTGGTGGTGGGAGTTACAGAGCAGCCAGTAATTCTGGGCTTAAAGATTGACTTTCTGACCTAATCCAGTATGTTCTTAAACAAGAATCCAAGGAAGTTTGAAAATTAAGGGATGGAGGAGAGAGAAGGAGTGGAATGGAGCAGTGGCAGGTGGAGAACTCTCCCCTCAAATCCTCACCTGAACTCCATGGATGTTGGCAGTTTGCCTGCATTGGGATGGAGCAGGAGCACTCCCTCCTCGAGTTCAGGGTTTGTGCAGACATTCAGTGTCCCTTGTGAGAAATGGTTACTCACAAATTAGAAAGGTTTATTAAACCTTGCAAACAACAGAAGTCTGATGGATGAGTAATGCGGTGAGTGACTCTCACAATTAACAGACAAATACCATGGATATAGGTGAAGAAAAGTTTTATAGGCTTATAGTTATGTTGTACCCCCCTCGTGTGGTTATCATGGGACAGCCAGGGTTGGGACATCTGGAGGGCTGGCTTGTCACTGTGGTGACATCTGACTTCCAGTCAGGATTTGAGCAAGAGATCTCCACCCCTGTACAGGGAAGAAGGGGTTGATGGACAAAACTTTGGAAGGGGTTAAAGGGTTAAAAAGGGAGAAAACCTCCATTGTGAGGGGGCTGAGCACGTGGGGGAAAATCTTTTGGTCCTGGTCCTGTAACCTTTTTTCTTTATTCAGTCTTCTGTTGTATTTTTTATAAGGTTTAATAAACCTTCCTAAACTATGAAAAGTGAGTAACTATTTCTCACAGAAGACTGAATAGAGAAAAAGCACCAGGAGCAAAGGATTTTCCCACCATGTGCTACCCCACACAATGGAGATTTCACCTTTTAACTCTTTAACCCTTCCCAAAATTCTGTCCTTCTTCCCTGTCCAGTGGTGATCTCTTCCTCAAATCCTGATTGGAGGTCAGATGTCACCATAGTGACAAGCCAGACCTCCAGATGTCCCAACCCCTTGATAACCACGCGAGGGGGTAAAACATAACTATAAATCTATAAAACTTTGCTTCACCTGCATCCATGATATTTGTCTGTTAATTGTGAGAGTCAATCACCACATTACTCATCTATCACACCCTAAGACCTGAATCCTTGCTTTGCTTTTACCAGCCCTGGTGGATCCTCCCTGCTGCCCAGATCCCTGTGGGTACCAAAGCAGGGCAGAGGTCAGAGCCTGGCTGCTGTGAAAAACGCTGTGTTTTTCAAATTTTATAAGTTTAATAGTAATAAAATGGTTATAAAAATAGCAATATAATTAGAGTAATAATAATTTGGTCAATTTGAATTACGACAATATGAGACAATAAGAACAAAGAGTTACCGACATCCAGGTACCTTTTTCTGGGCAAAATAAGCCCCAAAAAGGACACAGGTTAACAGGATTAACCCTTAAAAGCAACAGCCTGTTGTCTATTCATACATCTCATCCATGATGCATAAATTCCATTCAAACACACAATTCTGTCTGGTCAATGTCAACTTCTTCCTCTTAATCCTGACCCTGTCTTCAGGGCTGAGCAGGCAGGAAGAAGATAATTTCTTCTGATAAGAGAGCAATAAATTCTTTTTCTCTGAAAGATTTAGGTGTCCTGTGGCAGCTACCTCGCTGCGAGTCCTTTCTTTAAAAAAAGTATCTTGCATAGTTTCTAACTTAACATTATGTTATAACCTAAAGCTCTATTTAACACACTACTTAAGAAAATTAATACAGCAGTACTTTTTAACATAACATGTATAATATTTTAATATTTGCGAAAAGCCAATCACAAAATGCACATTTTTCAGAGCTGTGGTGCCAGCTGCAGTGGTGTCTGTCCTGCAGCCCTGTCTGTGTCCCACCTGGTGTCTCACAGCTCTGTGCAGCAGATTCCCACTAGATGGAGCGATGGCTGAGCCTCAGCAAACCTGTGGAAAGGCTTGGAAGTGGCTTCACAGGGGAAACAGCCACTGAACATAAAAGGTTTTCTTTTCCTAAGACTTCTGTAGTAAAGTTTCCCAGCTGAGGTGTGAGGATGCCGTGGGACAGAGAAACAGCAAGCTTTCCTCACAGCAGCTTGTGAGAATTTTTAGGGAGTTGTAAGGATGTGATAACTTGTTAAGTATAAACAATCTGCAGGTGGTGTTTTTCTGCTTCATCTTTCTGTTCTTCTCAAAGACAGTGTATGAGGAAGATGTTTTTGTTAACTAGACAATCAAATATTGCACCTGTAAAAACTCTGTAAAAACCACTGGTATGCAGAGTGTGGCAGCACCCAAAGCTCCTGGCCACAGCCAGGGTGGTACCTGGATGTGGGAGAGCAGAGATGCTCCCAGGGCTGGTGCTCCCCTGGGTCAGGCACATCCTCCTTTCCCAGCCCTGGGAGAGCAGTGACCACTCTGGCTCTGTCCTGCACGGCCCCATGTGCAGGGCAGGGTGCCAGGATGGCCCTGATGGGGACTGTCCTCTCCCCTGTTATCCCTTTTGGGGTGTAGCACCGGCCAGGGGCTGTTTACAAATCACAAACAGGATGGGACTGCTGTAGAACGTGCCTTGAGCTGTTTTATTTTCCAGCATCAGCCTCATTCCATGGTTATGACAATGGGAAGATGCCATCCGCTCACATCCCAGGCAGCACAACCAGAACTCAATGTTACAACTTACTTTACAAATGTTTTGACCAATCACACAAAGCAAAAGCACATTGACAGTGGTTCCATCCAATCACTATAAGCACAGGAACCTCTGGTTAAAACAATGCTTGTTTATTTCAAATACAATACCTGCTTGTAAGCCTTAACACAATGCACAGAGCTCCATTATTAAGCTTAGAACTTCCTAATATCTCACTAGTGTGACAGTGTTCACAGGGGTCCGAGGATAAGGGAAGAGATGAGGATCTGACTCCATGTTTCAGAAAGCTTGATTTATTATTTTATGATACATATTATATTAAAACTATACTAAAAAAATTGAAGAAAGGATTTCATCAGAAGGCTAGCTAAGAATAGAATAGCAAAGAATGATAACAAAGGCTTCTGTCTCGGACAGAGAGTCTGTGTCAGCTGACTGTGATTGGCCATTAATTAGAAACAACCACATGAGACCAATCACAGATCCACCCGCGGCATTCCACAGCAGCAGATAACCATTGTTTATTCATAATTTTGTTCCTGAGGTCTTTCAGCTTCTCAGGAAGAAAATCCTAAGGAAAGGATTTTTCATAAAAGATGTCTGTGACACACTAGATAAACTTTTGTGCAGCTTAGGAAGTTATTCTAGACCAATGTTAATACACAGACCACTGTTCTATTTGTCCTTACTTTTCTACGTTTTATATAATTTTTCTTCTGACCAATCTCATGGCTACAGTTTAGCTCTAATCACAGTTCTGCTGTCTCTGAGGCCTGCCTTTTGCAGCTTTCCCAAAACCCTCTGATTTTATGGATCCCCAGAGGATACCCAATTCCAGTGGCTCTGGAGGAAGGTGCTCTGTGCTGGCTGCACTCTGGGAACACCAGGCTGCATCTCCTGACCTGGCTGTGCTTGGAGTGGTGCTCTGAATTCCTGCCACATTCCCAGGCCTCCTGTGGTGCAGACATATGCTCCAGGAGCTGCAGTTCTGGCTGTTCCTGCAGGAACTGGGCTGTGGTGGAGCTGCTGAATCCCAGGGTGCTGTCTCAGAGAGAGGATGTGGGTAGGGGGGCTTCCATCTGACAGCAACCCCTCCTTCCTTGGAGATGATGCTCTGTGGGAGGAAACAGGCAGAGAGTGGCACATGGGTGATAAAAGGGGAGAGTTTCACAAGCTATAAAAGGTGAGAAGCACACAGGGGAATCAGAGAAGCATTTCCAGCTGCAGACCAGCAGCCAGCCTGGGCTGGCCTCACTGATGGGTTTCACTGATGGGCAGTGGAACCTCCGTCCTTTTGCAGTTCCAGGTAATGTTGTGTTTCACAAGGGCAGAGGCTGTTCCTGGCTGATGCTGCAGACAATCTCCCCTCTTTGCAGCAGCCCAAGGATAAATCCATCTGCACAGCAAAGAGGGTGGGAGCTACAGGAACCCTCTGCCCACACACAGGATAAGGAATAACAGAGCCTGGGCAGCCTCAGGCAATACATTTCAGAAGTGACAAGCTGGAAGGCTTGGCTTCCTTCAAGCATACCTGGTGTCCCCAGTGAGTGATGATGAGGATCCAAGCAGGGAATCAGACATCCAGGCAGGCTGAAGGTCACCACATGCTCTCCATTTGAGCTGGGCTCTGGGGATGTGGCTGCTCTCCACGTGAGCCCTGCACAAATTCTGTCAAGAACATTCTGAAAACTTTAACTGGCCTTGAAGTTTGGGGTTGGAGGAGCACTGATCTGTGGGAAATGGCAACTGATTCTCCCACTGAAAGTCTTCAGTTGATCATAACAGAGCTTCTACTCGGGGGCCTGAATTTCAGTTTGATGGCTCTTCTTGTCCCAGAGACTTTCATGGGTGTTAGGGATGGGAATTGTTTTACCCACCAAGAAACCACAGCAGATTTGGGGTAATTATTCAGCAAGGATTGTGTAACACACAAGAGATCATTCCGACAATGCAGATAGACAGATGGAAGAACATGCCTGGCATTCTGGGCTGACCCTTCCTGTGGTTCATGGTGAGATCTTTTCTGCCATCTTTTCTGGAGAAGAACACCCTCTGAACCCTTGTGGATTGATCCCTCTCTGTCACTGGGTTGCAGACCCAGCTGAACTTTGCTGAGTGTTTCACCTTTAATCTTAATGCAGGGGGGTGAAAATACAGGATATAGAATTTTGCAGCCAAGTTTTCTGATCATTTGGCTGCAAAGGATGGAAAAAACACAAAAGAAAATGAATAAATTTCCATGCTTTAAAGATTTAAATATTGTTCAAGAATTATATGGTTTAATAAGGGAATATGCATATTGTCTGACTAAAATTCAGGAAAAAAATCCTATCTCTCTGTTATATTTAGAATGAAGACCCACTTTTAAGTGAAATGTTTACTGTGATTCAGCACTTATCTGAGCCTGAACTCCAGCATCATGACATTATCCTGCTCCCAAAGGCTCCCTGAAACCAAACTGAAGCAACCCAAGAGGGAGAGTTTTCCATCAGAGCAGCTGCCAGCTCCCCAATGGGCATTTTTCCACCCTCTCTCACTAATCCCTTCCAGAGCAGTAGCTGCCAGCTGGGGATGGCTCTCTGGGAATGCCCTCCTGCCCATCTGCTGCTGTCAGACTGTGCCTGGTGCTGTTCAGGTGTGCCCATGGAGAGCTGAGTGACAGAGGCTGTGAAATGCCCTAGAAAGGTGAAAACACAGATGTGTCTCCACTCAGCACTTTTGTTTTTAGACCCACCACAGTGGTGTGGGGGATCAGGGCTGCACTGGCAGGTTGGAAACGTGGAATGGTGACAGGACAGCTTTCCTATCTCATCTTTGGGCTATCCAGCATGGCTGGCTGCTCTCCTGGTCCTGGCTCAGACTGTTTGGGGGTCTTTGGAGGGCTCTGCTGGTGATGCCACTGTGTTTCCAGAAAAAAACCAACCTGAAATAGCTGAACTTTTCACCCAAAGCCCATCAGACTTTCAGGGTGTGGAAGTGTGTGGGTGTATTGATCTGTTGTCCCAGAGCTGTGTCCTCAGCACACAGTCACTGTGTCCTGGCACAACCCTCCCGTCTTCAGCAAAACTGCTAAATTGTCACAGACATGTTATATGAAAAATCCTTTCCTTAGGATTTTTCCTCCTGAGAAGCTGAAAGGCCTCAGGAACAAAATGGTAAACAATGGTTATCTGCTGCTGTGGAATGCAACAGGTGCATCTGTGATTGGTCTCATGTGGTTGTTTCTAATTAATGGACAATCACAGCCAGCTGGCTTGGACTTTCTGCCTGAGACAAGCTTTTGTTATCGTTCCTTCTTTTTCTATTCTTAGCTAGCCTTCTGATGAAACCCTTTCTTCTATTTTTTTAGTATAGTTTTAATATAATATATATCATAAAATAATAAATCAAGCCTTCTGAAACATGGAGTCAGATCCTTGTCTCTTCCCTCATCTTTGGAACCCTGTGAACACGGTCACACTAAATAATGAATCTCCAGCCACAAACCAGACCCTGCAACAGAAGAAATCTGATTTGACCTCTGTGGTGCAGCTCTCAGGAGCAGGGTTGTTGGATCAGAGCATCCTCCTGGTTTACAGTCAGAGCACACCTGAACTGAAAAGCCACCAGAGTGACCCCCTGCCCTGTCATGGGCAGGCTGTGGCCTTTTGCAGCTCTGTGCTAGGGCTGTGGCAGGCCCAGGGGTCACTCAGAGCTGTCCCTGTGCCTCAGCCATGTCTGACTCTGGCTGCACTTCTGGTGGGTGCAGTGTGAAGTAAAATTAATCTGCCTTGCTCTGCTGTTGTGGCATTTCTCTCTCTGCTGAGGGACAGAGCTTTATCCAATGCCAACGCAGAGAGGTGCCAATTGCAGCTCAGTTAATGTATGCTAAGTAAGAAATTTAATTAGCCAACAGTCAGTGTGCAGGATAATTTGCTTGGTTTGATGTGCATCATTAACACTTCTTTCCTTTGTATGGGAATTATAAATTCTGCTTGCATGTGGTTTTTTTGTTGTTTTTTTTTTTTTTTTTCTATTTACAATTTTTTCCTTCTTCCTGTCACTGCCATCTCTCCCCTACTCGCTATTGGTAGCTTGAAGGGAGCTTTGAATTGTACTAAATCATATGATAGAATAAGATAGGTTACAGTAGAATAGGGTAGGATAGGATAGAATAAGAATAAGAAAGGAGAGGAGAGGAGAGGAGAGGAGAGGAGAGGAGAGGAGAGGAGAGGAGAGGAGAGGAGAGGAGAGGAGAGGAGAGGAGAGGAGAGGAGAGGAGAGGAGAGAAGAGAAGAGAAGAGAAGAGAAGAGAAGAGAAGAGAAGAGAAGAGAAGAGAAGAGAAGAGAAGAGAAGAGAAGAGAAGAGAAGAGAAGAGAAGAGAAGAGAAGAGAAGAGAAGAGAAGAGAAGAGAAGAGAACTTATTAAGAGCTTAAAGCATGATATTAAGGGCATTATCTCTCTAAAGCACTGACCATCTTGGGGCATGGAGCACTTCATATTCTTCCCTTTTGTACCTTGTTTTGATAAAATTCATCCTCTCCATGTGTCTCATACCTTCCATTTTTCAGGGAAGGATACAGGTAAAGTCTGTGCTCCCTGACAGGGCCTAAAGTGGTCCTGCCTTCCTCACCCTCCTCTTCTTCCCTCTGTTGCTGGATGAAACATCCGTGAGGATGGGTGTGGCTGTCATGTGGCTGCTCTCACCATATGATGCTATTTCTTATTCACCACGTTCACAGAACACATCCATCCATCCATCCATCCATCCATCCATCCATCCATCCATCCATCCATCCATCCATCCCTCCCTCCCTCCCTCCCTCCCTTTCCTTCTCCATTTCTTCCTCCCTCCTCTCCCTGCTCCCTGCCACCACAGCACTGCTTGCTCATCCCTGCTGCTTTGAAATCTTTTTTTATTTTCCTGTTTGGCAGCCAGGGGCTGCTGATGGGGCCTCACCTGTGGGCTCTGTGCTGCCTCACCTCAGTGGAATAAGAGGCCTCTTACTCAGAGGGCAGAGACAGGTTGATAGGTGGTATTTTACCTCTCTCTGAAACTCAGAGTTTGCTTTTTGGGGCTTTTTCAGAAGCTGTTCATGCACTGTTAGTTTGAAATTGTACTTGCAATAACTTATTTCTGGAGCTTTTCTATTGTGCTGTTTGTGCTGGCAATCAATTATTAAGGCAGCTTATTTACAGGCAGTGCTGACTTTTGTCTAGCACCTCCAGTGAGATGTGAATAGCAACATTTTTCCTTGCTGGCTCAGAGAGGCAGATTCATCCTCTTTCAGAGCAAGACTGTAATCCAAACAATAACTCTTAGAGAGTCAACTTTGCTTTTAAGAAAAGTAATTCAGCCTTTGAAATCACATGTATAGGCCAGTGACCTTGGAATTGTTTGCTGTTGCTTTTTTGAAGTTTTTGTTTGTTTGTTTGTTTACATTTTACAGCAAGGGCTGTTCTCAGTTATTCCCATTCTCCAAGGCTGTAGTCTCTGTTGCTCTTGCATTGGGGCAATTTACAGCAGATGGTTAAAAATCTGGGAAAAGTGATTCCTTCTTCCTCTCATGCCCATCCCTGGGAAGGAGAAGTGCAGTACTGACTGCTCAGCTCCCTCCACCAAGCTGCATTTTGCTGTGCAGCTGCAGGCTGGGGACAATACTGGCTCCATTGTCACCCCCAGCACACAACAGAGGCTGGACAGAAAGTCCTTGAGGATGTTTTTAGCATCAGCCTTCTCTGTCCCAGGGCTTTGGATGATCTCCTGTCCCAGGCTGGGAAAAAAGACAGGAGCTGCAGCCTCTGCTGCCTGAGGTCCAGTGGGAGAAGCCATCTGCAAGTCCTTGTGGGCTTGTAAAAGCCAACACGATGAAGGTGTGGCCCACGGCTGCACTAAGGCCTGGTGAAAAGCCAAAACCACAATGGGGTTTGTGAATTTTTTTCCCCGTTTCTGTAGGAGCCACGGGGGGTAGCACAGTCGGGATGGACGGAGATAAGAGATCTCTGAAGCCAGGTCATGGAACTTGGGGTTTATTGCGAAGGGCCTGGGGGCAGGGCCCTGCTGGGAGCTGCCAGCCACAGCTCAGAGCAGGCCCCAGAGAAGAGAGGGGGAGAGAGGATGAGAGGGTAAAAGAGCAAAAGTGTAAGAGAGTAAAAGGGGTAAGAGAGTGAGGTTCCTGTTACAATACAATAAATCTTTTTCTGTGCTGAATATTCTAACTCTCACTAACCAATCTAGTACAACATACAAATCCTATTGCATTTACATACAGCCTATAAGAATCATTACATTACTATACTGTGTTACATTTTAAACCCTAAAACCTACTTTCTGGACTCCTTCTGCTAAGCTAGTAAGGTTTGCTCTGACCTTTGGACTTGTCTGCAAGCAGAGGGTGTTGTTTCATCAAAAGGGGATTACCTTCAGCCAGCCACACCATTGTTTTCCAGTTGTTCAGTAACTCAGGTATCTCAAAGCTTGCTTTCATGTCAATCTTATAGTTTCTATATCCTCAAAATCTTTTGCCAGACAATCATAAGGCTTTCCTGTTTCATCTTCCCCAACACCTTTCCTTCATGATAACTAGAATCCATCCCATCCAAGGCAGGTCTAGACCAGCCAAAACCCAACTTGCATGAGCATTGGAATTTTTCCTTACCCTTGTGCCTCTCTGCTTGACTTCTGCTCACAAAGTTTAACCAAGAAGTCAAAAATCCATCCTCTTTGAGACACCAACTCTCCTGTTTATCTGCATTTTTCCAGTCCCAGCCACACTCACAGTGCTGATGAGGCCATGGCTGTAACTACGTACTGGAAATTTCTCCTTCTGTCCAGAGAGATTTGGGGGATGTCTCTGTCCATCACCTTCCCCTTGCTCCAGTGGGACAGAATCCTGTGGTGGGCTCAGCACCAGGGTCTTGATTCCAAGCCTTGCTCCTGAAACTGCCACAGTTCCTCCATGGACTTCCAGCTGGACACTGCATCTTCAGGAACAGGCTCATGGACTGCTCTACAAACTGCCCAGGCATTTGTGCACTCCTTTAACCCATGGCCAAGACCTTCTCTTGCACAGGGAGACACCACAGAGATGCTCCTGGTGCTCACCTGGAGCCAGGGCTGCCCTCCCTGTGCTTCCCAATTGTCACAGAGAAAATGAGGGCCTTTGTCGGGGTCGAGCCATTTGTCGGTGAGGGGAGACTCAGACACTCAATATGAGTGATAAGCAAATTCCGTTTATTGAAGAGAGCATCAAACACTTATACAGCGAGTAATAAGCTTATGAATATTCTGTAAGCTAAGCAATCTATTGGTTAAACTATACTATCAACTCTTCCTCATACCTTAGGGGTTACATGTCTCTTTTCTCATGTCTCTTTCACTGTTTGTTATTATACCACAGCTAGGCCCAAGGTCACTGCTATCTTGCAGGTGCTGGACTTGGAATTAGCCATGATTTTGTACTTTTCCATTTTTTAGCAGCTAAATTCCCAACACCCAATGGTCTTTTCTCTTCCTTCAGGCAGTGCCTTTGGCAATGAGTAGCACCGCAAAGCAGGACCTCCATGGTTTTTCCTGCTCCACTCTGCAAAATAACAGCTGTGTCCTTGGAAGGCTCTTTTTCACTCCAAGAAACACCATTTTACCCTCCTTTGCTTCCCCAAAGCTGTGGCTCTGAGCTCTGGCAGCTGCAGGACTGAGCAGTGTTGTGGTGTTGTGAGGGTCCCCAGGATGAGGTGAGAGATGAGAATAGACTCCAAGTTCTCAGAAGGCTGATATTAATTATATTATATTACATTACATTACATTACATTATATTATAATGATATACTAAAACTATACTAAAGAAAGAGAAAGGAGACATCAGAAGGCTGGAAAAGAATGAACAATAAAAAAATTGTGACTGACCAGAGAGTCCTGACACAGCTGAGCTGGGATTGGTCATTAAGTAAAAACAATTCACATGGAGCCAATCAAAGATGCACCTGTTGGTAAGCAACCTCCAAACCACATTACAAGCAATCAGATAATTATTGTTTACATTTATTTTCTGAGGCTTCTCAGGAGAAAAAGAGATTTTTTCATAAATTATCACTGTTACAGAGCAGGACCACAGGGTGTGAGTGTTTGCACCCACTGGCACCAAGCCCGATGCTCTGCCCCTGGCACCCAGCTGGACCCTCTGCTGAGGCACATGCAGGGGCTGCTCTCTCTCCCTGAACTTTGAAGATGTGCTTGAAAATAAAACAAACACTGCCTGTGATGTTCCAGAGAGACAGATGCTGGAGAAAGTCCCCTGCTGATTTAGGGCAAGCAGGAGGACATGAAAAATTGTTTCCAACTTTTCCAGAAGCAAAAGATCCAAAAGAAGCATTTTCTGAGGGGGGAGGCTCAGCTCCCTCTCATCTTCACAGCCTGCTCATCTTTACAGCTTCCCTTGGACCAAAACCCCTCAAACCTGGCAAGGGCAGTGGATGAACAGAGGAGCAGCATTGGTGTCTGGGTTTCAGGCTCCTGCATTTTTCTTTCTCCTCTCTCACCTCTTGCTCTCCAGCACAGTGGAGATCATTCCTGTCAGCCACATTTATTTGCACTTCTTTCAGCCAGTCTCAAAAGCTGCCAAGCAGATGGAAAGCTGTGAAAGATTCAATGACCTTGAAGAGGTTTTGGGTTGTGCCCATCATGGGCTGTAGCACTGGAGATTGTTTGAACATGCTCCTGCTGTAACGTGCTCACCCCAAACTTCCCAACTCAGGTACTCCTGCCTTTGAACATAGCACAGGAATGCTTTAACCTTGCAATGCTGCTTCCCTGCCCCTTTCAGGGAGATTCCCAGCTCCCAGGGATGGGAGCTCCCAGTGCTGTGGGATGTGTGTGCAAAGAACCTTCATAACACCACAGGACCCACAGTGTCCTCCTGCAGCCTCCCAAACCAGGCTGCTCAGGGAGGTCCATGAGGACCATCTAGGACCCACAGAAAGTCCTTTGGGTCCACCTTTGCCCCAGAGATGTGTCCATCCTGTGTCACTGGCTCTGGAACACATTCCAGTGATTTCTGACCATGGGCAGGAGCAGCCTGACCTGGAGAAAGGGGTTTTTCCTTCCTAGGGATTTCAGGGTTCAGCGTCTGTGAAGCTGCAGGTGCTCCAAAATAATGTTGGAAATGTTGAAACAATAAACAGCAGGGTTGGTGTTTTCCTTGCCCCGATAAAACCAGCCCCTCTGTGTGCTTCCCCAACCCTGTGGGCAGTGCTCCAGCCAGGAATGGCCGTGTTGGGCTTATCCAGCAGCTCTGCAGAGGACCAGGGAGACCCTGACACCTTATCCTGATTAACACCATCCATCAGTGCCTGATTGAAAGGAGCAGAAATGTTTCTTCTTTCTCTGCAGCAGAAGAGCTCTCTTATACAGAAAGTGCCTCTCTTAATTATCACACTGTAAAGCTTCAGTGAGACACAGCACCAGCATTGTAGCTTAATTCCTCTCTGTGGTGATAACCTTCTCATTTTATAAGTGCATAAAGCAGGATGATACCTATGGGTTTCCTTTCCCTTTCCTTTCCCCTTTCCTTTCCTTTCCTTTCCTTTCCTTTCCTTTCCTTTCCTTTCCTTTCCTTTCCTTTCCTTTCCTTTCCTTTCCTTTCCTTTCCCTTTCCTTTCCCCTTTCCTTTCCCCCTTTCCTTTCCCCTTTCCTTTCCCCTTTCCTTTCCCCTTTCCTTTCCCTTTTCCTTTCCCTTTTCCTTTCCCCTTTCCTTTCCCCTTTCCTTTCCCCTTTCTTTCCCTTTCTTTCCCCTTTCCTTTCCCTTTCCTTTCCCTTTCCTTTCCCCTTTCCTTTCCCTTTCCTTTCCCCTTTCCTTTCCCCTTTCCTTTCCCCTTTCCTTTCCCTTTCCTTTCCTTTCCTTTCCTTTCCTTTCCTTTCCTTTCCTTTCCTTTCCTTTCCTTTCCTTTCCTTTCCTTTCCTTTCCTTTCCTTTCCTTTCCTTTCCTTTCCTTTCCTTTCGTCATTTGTATCAGAGATGTCCTTGTTTCAGTGCTGGAATAGCAGAAAATGCAGTAGCATGGCAATTTCTATGGCAATTCCTACAGCAATTAGAGGCAGAGCCCTGCTGTAACCCTCACATGGGGCAGGAGAGTTCAGGCTGAGATTGCAGGTCCAGCTTTCACAGCTGGCCCATTTCTATTATCTGCTCATCTGTGCTCTCCCAGATTCTGTGTAAAACCCTAGCTTGGCTGACATCAGGGACAAAACTCCCATTTGCTTCAATAGGTTTGATATCTAATCCACTTTTTTTTTTTTTTTTCCTTTTCATGCCATTACATGCTTCCTTTAAATAGATAAAGCTGTGTTTTAAAGTGTTTTAAAGCACAGGTACCTCAGCCACTTAGAGAAAAGCATCAGTGGGCTTGTGAGAAGTGTGAAACTTTATTGAGAAACCTGATTGTGCCAACAAACCCCTCAAAAAATTGGACATAGCTGGCACTCACTGACACCAACAGCAGCAGAAGGGCATGTGTTGAATAGGGGTGTGTGCCTAATCCTGTGTGGTGAGATTTGGACAGGATCCTGTGAGGCAGAGAAAGGGATGAACAGATGTGCCTGGGAAGATGCTGTAGCCCAGAAATGCTGGCAAGCAAGCACTCCCAAAAAAGCATTGAGGAATTTTTTGGAAATCAGAGCAAAAAGTGATTTTTGGCTGGGATAAATGCAAGAGAGTGAAGGTGAAATATGAAACAAATGCAAGAGAGGGTGGGTAAACTATAAAACAGTGCCAGTCACAAGAGGGGCTGTGAGGCAGGCGCAGGGGGAGAGAGGAGCAGGAGTCACCCTGTGTGCACCCTTTGCCCTGCTGGCATGTGTAGAAAGTGAGAAGAAAATCTTTATAATGGTTTTCCAGCTGCTTGTTGGGTTAAGAAGGGATTGTTTCAGCTGAGCACATAGGCTGGTGTGATGGCAGGACAGAAAAATGCCATGGCACCTTGCTCCTCAGCAGGGATCTGCTGTACCCAGCCCCTTATCAAACATCAGGGCAAAACACAGCCTGTGAAATGCAGAAAATGCCTTTGGCATTTTAAATTGTGGTGCTTTTTTTGCCTTCCATGGAGAGCAGCACAAAGCAGAGCTGAGCTGAGGCTGGGGAGGCAGGGGGAGGGATGGCAGCTTCAGCAGGCACAGTGGGGATGTGGGGGTGCAGGGGGTGCCCAGATCCTGTGCTGGGTGATGGGAGGCTGGAGAGCCCTGAGTGAGGCAGGAATAAATGCTGGAAAGACCCTGGGGTGTCCCAGTCAGCAATTTGAGCTTTTTGTGCTGTTGCTACAAAAGGAAAGGAAAGTCTACCTGTGCCAAAGTGGTTTCATGAAGTGGCTTTGACATGGAGAATCATCTCTCCATATTTGTGGGCAGCAGAAAGTGGCCATGGAATATGGGAAAAGCAGAGTAACCCTGATGAAGGGAGGAATGATGCATCTGACTCTATTGATATCAGAAGGATATTCTATTCTATTCTATTCTATTCTATTCTATTCTATTCTATTCTATTCTATTCTATTCTATTCTATTCTAAATATATTACACTGAATTTGCACAAGCATTCAACTCAACTGCTCATCAGAATCTTGTGACTGTCAGCTGACAGTCCCAACACACACATGTGGATTCAATTGGTCAATAAATCAAAACACTCACACCAGAATCCAATCACCAATTCCCTTCAGGTAAACAGTTTTCTACAATGCATTCCACTTGTTCTAAAACACAGGAGCAGTAAATGAGATAAGAATTGTTTTTTCTTTCTCTGATGTTCAGGGAATGTGAATCCCAGAAAATCCTTGGGAAGCTGTGCTTTGCTTTTCTCTGTGAAGAGAAATGTGGCCACAATGGAACCCCAAAAATTCAGGGGCAAAGCTATAATCTTCACCTGGTTACCTGAATTACAGTCCAAAAAAAAAAAAAAAAACCAAACCCAACTTTTTGCTTCATGTTTTTGGAGCTTTTCAGGCAGCAAACAAGCCCTGTTCCCAAGCAGAGAATGGGGCAATCTTTGAGCTCCTGTCCCAGTCCCAGACTGGACAGCCACGGTCCCTTCTCCACCCTGGTTCCAGACCTGCTCCTGGCAGTGAGAAGCAGAGCAGCTCCTGGCAGCACAGGGGAACAGCTGTGGGGTTTGCTGTGTTAATCTTCATGAATTCTTTAGCCCTGAAAATGCCCTTTCTCCTGCCTGGTGCATCCAAGATATTGACTTCTCCCTAAGGAGGAAGTGATTTTTTCTTGTTTCCAAAGGGGCCTCAGCCACAGCCACACAAACAGTGCCAGAGGTGGGGACAGCCTGGGCTCTGAGCTTTGCTCCAGCCCAAGGTTTCACCTTGAATATCCTGAGCAAATGACCAAATTGACATCCTGGAAAAAGCAAAGCCCTGAAACGACTCTGCAATCAGTTTTACCCAGTTCTGGCACCTTCTGGTCAGCCCTGTATGAGACACGAGAGACTCAAAAGTCCCAGGCAGACAAAGCAAATTGTAATCCTCAGAAGAAGAACAGGCTGTTTCAGCCTGATAGGAAATGTGGCTCTCCAGGGAGATGCCTGGGGGCAGGACTGGCCTCCAAGTGGTGGGTCTAGCTTACCCCAGCATCAAAATGCAAAGGTTGCCAAAAATTTTAATTGCTCCACAGCCCAAATAATGGATAATTGGTGTCCTCCATAGGTTTTTGATTGTTGATTCTGATAAGCAAATACAACCACCTCAGAAATCCCACAAATTCACTAGGCAAATATTAATTTTTACATGCCTCGCCCAAGACAACCTGCCTTGCCCTCTGCCTTCTTCCCTTCTCTTCTCTCCAGCATCTCTGCATCATTGACATTTGAAAAACTTCCAGCAAGAATGTTCCTGTCTTTCACTGTTCTTCACCCTCATTTCTAGACATAGCATCTTTTTCACACCTAATTGTTCTAATTGCCTAATTATCTGTCTCACACAATTTTGATACACAGGCGTAAAATGCTCTTTATCTTCTGGATGAACGTCTCATTCAGTTCCTCTCATGGAAAGCAAGGTGCAGTTGTTTTTCTTGGAGGAAAGGATGCCCAGAAGCCACAGCACCATTTCCCACTGCAAATCCAGCTGGATTTGGTTTCTGTCCCCATGCAGATGTCCCCAGAACCTCAGAGGCCACATCTCTGTTTGTCACCTCTGCAGGCTGGTAGAAGTGAGCAGCAGGGAAAATGCAAAATGTAGGAGACAACTTATGCATTCCTTTTATACCCTGGCAGAGCCAGATCTCCCTGTGCAATGTTTTGGGGTTTTGCTGTTTGTGGCTTCTCAGGGCTTAAGGTCCTGGAGGAAGAAATTCCAGAGGTGAAACGACATGAAAGCAGGCAGAGCTGGTATCTGTCCTTCTCCTGTCCTTTGAATAAACTCAGTGTCCATCTAAATATCCAGTGCTCCTCTTCAGCAGCTCCTGAGGGCTCCATTAGCTGTTTGAGAGACTGTACTCATGCAACTCAACTTTTTCCAGTGTTTGAGTCACAAGTTCTGCATCACAGCATGGTAAGATGTCAGCATGCTGCTTTTGCAAAAGCAGTAACAGTGCCTGAATCTGTAATATTTTGGGGACTTTTTGCTAACTCCTATCACAGACACATTTTCTGAAAAATCCTTCCTTTAGGATTTTTTTCCCCTGAGAAGCTGAGAGGCCTCTGGAACAAAATGTAAACAATGGTTATCTGCTGCTGTGGAATGCAACAGGTGTATCTGTGATTGGTGTCATGTGGTTGTTCCTAATTAATGGCCAATCACAGTCAGCTGGCTTGAACTCTGTCCGAGACACAAACCTTTGTTATCATTCCATTCTTTTTTTATTCTTAGCTGGCCTTCTGGTGAAATCCTTTCTTCTATTCTTTTAGTAGAGTTTTAATATAGTATATATAATAAAGTAATAAATAAAGCCTTCTGAAACATAGAGTCAATATTCTAATTTCTTCCCTCACCCTAAGACCCCTGTGAACACTGCCACAAACTCCAAATGTTCCTGTCTCGAAGAAAGCATTGTTGGGACACATTGGAAAGCAGGGTGTTAGCAACACAAACTACAGCAGCACTGTGGAATATTGAACAAGTTTATTAATTAATTAATGCTGAAAAAGGCTTCTCCCAGCACAGGGACACGTCCCCAGATATCCATGGGATACTCTGAAACAAGCACAATCCAGCAGCTAGGGATCAGCCTCTTTTCCTCTGTCCCCTGTTGAAGTTGAAGCTGTCAGAGGTGTGCACAGAAATGTGTCTGTTTATGCCACTCTGCAGAGTGAGAAAGCGATGAGGTTTAAACAGCAGACAACTGCCATATGTTCATATACTGACTGAAAGCCTGGGACTGCCAGTCTGTATTTGCTTTCCACAGTTGTATTTTCCTCACCAGCAGCTAGACACTGTGGATATGCATTGGATTTATCAGGCTTGTGCAGCAAAGAGGGTGCTGAGAACCTCTGGCTCAGATTTGTGGGGTTTAAAGTGTGGCAGGGACAGCATGGCAAGTGCCAGTGAATGTCCCTCTCCAAGTGTGAGCAAGGGTGAGGACAGACAGGTGGGCTTGTTTTTCTGTATTTTCCAATAACATTATCACTGTTAAATTAAATAACCCACAGCACAAACACAACAAGACTCTGCCTCATGGCTTCTGTGGACACCAGCTCAGTGTACAAAATATGAGGAAATTTAAGCTGTCCTTTGAGTGACAGTGAATTCATTTGGAGGATTTGAAATTCCAGCAAGGATTTCCCTGGCAATACCCATACCTTAAAGCAGGCTGGTTTGCTGTGCAAATGCAATTCTGGAGCACTGACCTGCCTTTCCCTGGGGTGTGTGGGGAGGGGAAGGCTGCACAAGAAGATTTTTGGTTCAACACTGGCACTTTCTTGCTGCCTGGGAATATGCTGGATGGTTTCTTGGACACTTCATATGTCAGCCCACTCTTTGGGAAAGCCAGGTACATTCATATCCAGGAGACCCAGAGCTCTGCTCTTAAACTGTGGTATTTGCTGGGTCCCCAGGATGAAGGAGGAATTGGGAATCTGGCTCCATGTACTTAGAAGGCTAATTTATTATGATATTATATGATATATTATTTCTATTTTATATCTATATTTTTATATTATATTTTATAGTTATTATAATGTTTTATTTTATATTTATTATATTTATGATATTTTATATGATATTTTTATCCTCAAAACATTTAAGTATTTTATATTATTTTATCTTTATATTTTTATATATTTATATATTATATTATAATTTTTGTAATTTTTATATTTGTATATTATATATACATTTAAATTAATATAATATAATATAATATAATATAATATAATATAATATAATATAATATAATATAATATAATATAATACTGTATTTTTATATTATATATTATATTTTATATTAAACTATACTAAAGAATAGAGAAAGGATACAGACAAAAGGCTAAAAATAATGAAAAAGTTGTGACTGCTTCCAGAGCTTTGACACAGCTGGCTGTGATTGGTCATTGAGTCAAAACAATTCACAAGAAACCAATCAAACAAAGACCAGTTAATAAACAATGTTCAAGCCACATTCCAAAGCAGCAAAACACAGGAGAAGCAAATCAGATAATTATTGTTTTCATTTTTCTCTGAGGCTTCTCAGCTTCCCAGGAGGAGAAATCCTGGCTAAGGGATTTTTCAGAGAATGTGACAGTGAACCAGCACCACTGATGCTGCTCCTCCCTCTGCTCACAGACCCATGCAAGGACTGAGCTCCTGTGACATGTGTGGAGCCAAGGCTGGATTTGGAGCTGTAGCTCTTGCTGCCACATCCAAATTGCCTGATTAGGAGAATAGGACACCCAGATGCTCTGAAATGTGGGTGAGCTCTGTAGGGGGATGGAATATAAGAAAATAAAGATAGTGTAGAAGCTAATCTTACCCCTAAGGAGTTGCAGCTGGGCCAATTATCAAAGATTTGGAACAGGCCTGAATTAAACAGGCCACAGCTGCAACCAGTGAGACGAAGATGCTATAAAAGAGTGGGGTGGCTGGGTGAGAGGGGAGTTGGAGTCAGCTGGCTGCTTTGTGAGCAAGGAAGAGGCAGTGCTCTGAGGAGATGCCCATGAGAAACACCAAGAATGTATGGAACTTTTGTGATAAGGAGACAACAGTATGGAACCTCTTCAATAAGGTGTCAACAGAGCTCTGGGAAGTTTACTTTTTATTTTATTAAAGAGGTAGAAGGCAGAGACAGATGTAATTGGGTACCCTAATGGGCATCAGAGGGGTGACAGAATTCCCCTTTCAATGATTCACTTCTGCTCTGTGCAGCATCACTGGCCCTGTCTGTGGAGTTTCCTGCAGCATAGGCCCAGCTCAGACAGGGCTGTGTGACATTCTTGGGATGTGCTTTATGGGAAATGCTTGAGCTCCTGGCCTTGCACAGCTCCCCGGGACACGACTGTGCACAGGACACTGACCAAAGCACCTCTCCTGCAGCACATCTGCCCCAGCAGCTCATACACATTGACAGATACATATTTCTATAAAGGGACCCTTTTCAGAGCCCCTTTGTTTCTGCTGCTTTGCAAAAGCCCCTCCAGATATACATTAAAAAGCTTCACTGCTTTTGAAATGGCTTGTTTGCCTACTAAGGGAGGAAAAACCATCTCTGAAGCTGGTGCCTGAGCAGCACTTATATCTCAATTATCTGCACATTGCTTCTCTGTGTGTGAGATTATGAGCTAACACGGTTTTCATGGCTTCATCAGCACCATTTAAGAGCAATGTTTATCCCTGGTCATGTCAATCCTTTGGTCAGCTCAGCAACAAAGGTGATGCTTGCTGCCCTCTTGCCAGAGACTCCACTAATGAGCTGAGTGATTTATTCATTAAGGGCAGGGAAATCTGGAGTTTTATTCCAGAGGCCCTGGTGGGAAATTTGCATGAAAATTTCATGCTGTTCACTTGCAGGAGCCCTTCCCTGCTGGGCTGCCCTTCCCCTCGCTGCAGGAAAAGGTCCTGCTGTGCTCCAGCAAACCCTTTAATAGAAATACTGAATTCAAAGGGGTTTTTCTGTAGTTGTTGTTGTTTTGAAAAAGTGGTGGGACCAGGAGGTTGTCTGTTAAAAAAATAAAGCAGCGTTGGGCTTTGGAGTCCTGGGTGGCTTTTTGACAGCTCTGGCCATGTTGAAACATCAGAAGTTTGCTCTGGTCCCATTAAAGATCAGAAAAACAACCCCATTAAAACCTTTGGACATGCAGGAAAGCAGCTTCCCACTTCTGGAGCAAAGGGGTAGACCAAACTGGGTCAGCAGGTCTCCAGTACCTGGACATGAAATTAAATTTGAGTTTACTTTAGAAGTCAGGCTTCATATCCTCAAATGAGATTTTCTGTAAGTCTGGTCACACTTGCATTTTGACTTTTTCCTGCTTGCTTAACTGAAGGCATTGCAGGCATTGGCCAGGATATCTAATATCAAATCCAGATAAAATTCTTTGTGTTGTTTCATGGAGGATGTGGGGATCCTAAACCCATGGGTGCATCCAAGCTGTGTGCAGGGCTTAGCCCTTGATGGTTGCTGGCCCCTCCTGGGACTTCCCTTTCCCCATTTCTTTGCAGGAGGAAGGAACAGGAAAGAAATAAAAAATGAAACCAACTTTTAATTTTTTATTTTCAGAGGAGAAATGTATTGGCCCACAAGACACAACCAGCAACTTCCACATGGTTCAGCCTGAAATGTGGCTTTAAACAGAACGGGATTGATGTATGGACCCCAGAGGAGGGGGGGCATGGACAGGGGTGATGTGTGTGGGAGCTGATCTGGTCACTGTAACCCTGCCCTCAAACCAACCAGCAGCTGGACACAGCCTCTGGTCCTGTCTCTGGCACTCAAACGCCATTGGGAGAGGGAGATGTCTTCAGGAGGAAAAACCTAGGGTGACTTCAGGTGGGGTTCTGTCACAGATATTTTCTATGGAAAATCCTTTCCTTAGGAGTTTTCCTCCTGAGAAGTTGAGAGGCCTCAGGAACAAAATGTAAACAATGATTATCTGCTGCTGTGGAATGCAACAGGTGCATCTGTGATTGGCCCATGTTGGGTGTTTGTGACTGATGGCAAATCACAGCCCAGCTGGCTCAGACAGAGAGCCCGAGCCACAAGCCTTTGTTATCATTCTTTGCTATTCTATTCTTAGCTAGCCTTCTGATGAAACCTTTTCTTCTATTCTTTTAGTATAGTTTTAATGTAATATATAATAAAATAATAAATCAAGCCTTCTGAAACAGATGGAGTCAGATCCTTGTCTCTTCCCTCATCCTCAGACCCCTGTGAACACCATCACAAGGTTCCTTGGTGGAGACGTGACTTTGTCTGCTGGACCTGATCATTCATTCAAGTCTGGCTCTGTCTGCATGGAGGGTCCTGTCCTGCATGAAGGGTAAATTTGGGATTGTTGGTTTAATGACCATTTGTGCATCCCACAGAGGGAGATGCTGAGGTTGACATCTCTCTGAAGGCTCTCAGGGACCACACACAACCCCTCTAAGTGCTGCCACCAAGCTCCTGCATCCCTTCCTGTGGGGGCTCAAGGCTTTGGGCTATTTTTGAGGGAAAAGCAATTTTGTTCTCTTATTGTTGGTGCTCCCAGCACTCCCTGTACCAACTGCCTCAGGGGCCTGGGTGACAACTGCTCTGCTGAGGCTCCCAAGCAATAGATACCTTCTGTAATTGCACCTTCGGAGCACTCGACTGGCTCCTGCAATGAGCTCTTGAATAATTGAAGCAATATTTGCAGGGTTTGCGCTGAAGTACTAACAGCTGTGGTATGTTTTGATATTTATGAAGCCAAATAAATTATGGATTAGTCAGTGCAGTGAGCCCAGCATGATGCTTATTACTTCTGGAGTGCCGGAGCTGATGGAGTGCTATTCATCCCCTTTTGCTTCCATTGTGTGGCTGAGTATGACTGGTGTCTATTACCGGACTTAATAGAGCTTGCTTGCAGGTTTAAGTTCCAGTCCCTGAGAGCTGATGGGGTGTTTTAATTTGTTCTTCACTCTACAGGCTTTAGAAAGCCATGCTGGGGCCATATCTCAGGGTCACAGGCCATCACAGATGTGGAGGTGATTGTTTCTGCGGTAATGGGGATGGGTGCTGGCAGAATTAACAGCAATTCTTGGCACTAAACTGGAAATCATACAAAATCCAATCTTCTTGGCAAGCTGGTCTGTGGGTAAATATTGTGTCTTCTCTAGGATGCCTTGTTCAATGCACAAACTTTTCTCCATAACTGAGCCAGCGCTTGTGAGATTAAACCCTTCATTCCATTTTCTATTATCTGAGAGTGTATTTTTTTTTATGGATGAAAAAATTTTCACTTCACAAATGTTCTGAATATATTTCAAATTTCTCCTATTAGTGGGAGCTGCCCACTGTGAAGGGATGAGGAGGGAGCAAGTAACCCATTGGAGCAGCAGATGGCATCCTACCCCTCCAAAGCTTCCCAGCACTGTGAAGTGTAATAAATACAAAATAGCAAGTGCCTGTGCTCTGCTCAGCAACTTGCTAGAAAACTGAGGGGTTAGGAATCATTCCTTTACAAATAAAATACTTTCTGTGTTTGTTGTCCCTGTTTTCTGGGATGAAATGAGATTTCTGCAGCTGCTCTGCTCACCCCGATCTACCTGGACCATGCAGCCCACAGAGTGTGCCCTCAGGAAGGGGGCAGAGGGAGCTGGCTGGATAAATTTGGGTTGGAATGGGTGTCAGAACTGGTGATCTTTTAGGTCCCTTACAACCTGTCCTGGTTTAGGGCAGATTTGGGAGGAAGCTTCCAAATGTGTCCCTCTAAAAAGCAGATTCAAGTAGCCCTTCCTCCAACTGGTTTGGGAAAAGATTTCCTCAGAGGAAAGTGGAAAAACCTGTTTATTTAACAAGCAAAGTATCCACAAGCATAAAAAAAAAGAATTATATTAAACAATAAAACCTCTTGCTGTTCTGAAGAGATGGCAAATTCAGAAAGTCCTTGTTGTGGGGTGAGTAAGCTGAGCTACAGTCTCTTATTAGCCCCTCCTGTGCTGGAAATGCACATCCCTGGCCCTGGTGCCCACAGGTGTGAGTTCCTCGTGTTTTATTGGGTTTTCAGTCCAGAAAAGGGTAGAATAGTTCCAAGAAAAAGAAAAAAACCACAGTCCAGGGAACTTCTCTGCCTCAGCTGGCTAAAAACAAACTAACTAAAAAGGAAAGGAGAGCTCTCTCCCACATGTCTGTGCTGCAGACAGCACAGTCCAGGAGCAGGATGTGGGGGAGCAAGCGCAGCTTCTGAAAACAAACTGTGCTCTTCTTCTCCCCTTTTGCTCTTGGAACCAGTCTTAAAGGAGCAAAACTCAATATCCAGCATAAGCAGGACAGAGCACTGGGGCTATAAGCATCATGAAGTCACCCTAGGACACAATCCAAACTATGAGTCTATGAAATTGTGCCATAAAGTGCCCATTAGTCTGAATGAAAAGTTATAAAGTACTAGATTGGCTGTCTCAGCTGATGCCTTGTGAAGGCTAAGCTAGAACAGAGATTAGACAGAATTAAAGCAGGGATTTATTAAAAGGCCTCAGTAGATACACCTTGGGCAGCACAAGAGCCCAGCCAGGGCTGCACCCAAGATGAACCAAAATGGTCACAAAATGCACAACTGCTCACAGGATTTCTCACTTTTATAAGTTATAAGTTCTGCTCCGTTTGCATCTTGGATTTAATTGTCCAATTACAGCTTTAGGTTATGAAGTCCCATCCTGTTTTTATCTTTTCATTCCACCATTGTTTATGCTCTTGAGCCTGAGATTTGGATCATTTGTCCTTGGTCCCCAGCCGGAGAAGGAATTGTTTTGTCTCCCTACTCTGTGAAGAGAGCTCACCATCCCCTAATAAGAGGCTCAGAGCTACAAACTAAAGCAGCACAAAATCTGAAAAATATAAAAGCTAAAACCTGATGCATCATGCTGCAGAGATATTCCATGTAGATGTTCCATGACATCTGCATCTACACCCCTCCATGAGATTGGCTGACATCTGTCCTGAAAAAACTGTGGCACTGTAAGTTTTTCCTAAAAACATCTTTCTACAGGAGTTCCCAGAAGAGGTAACCCAGGAATACTGCAGATAGAGAAAGTCTTTCTATCCAATGAATTGGGGATTAATTCCTCTTCTTTACTTTCTTTCCTGAAGATGATGAGTGAGGGGATGAAGAATATTTTCTCTTTAAAATCCTGAGGTAGGTAAAGACTGTAGTTTTCCAAGTGTTATTGGCTGAGGCAGAGTTACAAATACTTTAAAGGAAGCTTGGGCTGAGTTTGTGGCTGCTGTTGCTCTGTTGCAGATAAATTGTTTACAGCCTGTCTCTAGAGACAATTGAAAAACTTTCTCCTATCCCAATTTCCTTGTAAATTATATAATTATCAGAATCATCACAGCTAAAACAAAAGTCTACTGGATCACAGAGACATGAGGTTTGAATTTAATGTTTCTGGGGCTTCTACTTTCAAAAAATGCCTCTTCAAGAAGAACTGCAGCCTACTGTGCAGAGACGATAAGGATTAAAAATGATTCCACAGCTCTGGCTTTTGTTTCCGCTCAGAGCTGGGACATTGTTTGCTGCTGTTCCTTACAACACCTTCATCACCATCATCTGACAGAAACCTTATCACCAGCTCTGGTGCTGATAGTCCTGCAGGACTAGGACTAGGAGCAGTGATTTCTGCTCCTGCCATGGCTCCAGTCCCTCTCTGACATGTGCTTACTGCTCACATTCCAGTGCTACTTTCCTCAGTGACCATTGACTTCCATGAGCACAAGGTGCAGGATAAAATTGCAGGCATGGCTGGTGGCTTTTGGGTGAGAATGTGCCCATTTCTGTTACCCTCCAGCACTCTGAACATCATCACGGGTACATGTGCTCCTAGCTCCTGGCGGCTCCGAGGGTGCTGGCTGTGATGAGCAGCTCCAAGGAGGAGCTGGGAGCCAGATCTCAGCTGTCTTCAGCTCACATTGATTTTTAGACTCCAACAGATTTCCTACAGAGGCTTGATAGCTAGGAAATTTATGTTTAATGTGTTAGTCTTGCTTTTCTCATCTGCCTTTTGGCACCTGCCTTAGTGCACAGACTGAAAATGTGTGGAGAGTCTCTCTGAAAATGTCTGGAGAGTCTCCCTGTTTCTCTACCCTTGTCAGAGGAGGGACTATGTCTCAGGATGGGCTATCCCACCTCTGGGCTTATTCACCCTTTGCTCTGCAACACTTTTTAATAGATGACAAACTTTTGGCATCACTTACCAGCCTCCTGTGGTGGCCACGTGTCCCCGTGTGTGCCATGGCTCCTGTGATGGCAGCATTGCTCTGATGGTGATGGAGCTGAGTACAGGCAAAAGAACCTCCTCAATTCCCTGATTTCTGCACATTCAAATGGGAATTTAGAGGGAGCAAAAGTCAACCAGGAGCTGGAACCGGCAGAATCTGGGCTCCTGACTCTCTGCACTCTTTTCCTGTGGTGTTTCAGGGCAGAACGTGGAGCAGAGGATTTGCCTTGTTGTGGATTTGTTCTGGGTTTGGTTTTTGGGTAAAGGACTAACCTCACTTTGAGTGCTCCCAAGCAAAGTGGTGGGGAGCAGGTGTTCAGGGTCTTCTGCAGGCAGGTTCCAAATACTCCCTGGAAATTACATGTCAGTTCGAGTTACTGGAACTGCTCAGCACAAACTGCAGCTCAGGACATTGACAACAGCTGTTACCACTGCAAGGATTCCTTTCCCAGCAAGGATGAGAGCATTCACATCAGCTCAGAGAGTTGTTTCTTGCTTTAAAATGACCCAAAAGATAGATTTAAAGTGAAGGAAGAAAAAAAAAAGAAAACAAAACAGCCTGGAGGGAACCTTGCTACTCCACAGGAATATTGGAGCATGGTTTACTTTTGTGCTTTCCTGGGGCCTTGTTCCATCTGTATTTGCTTTTTACTCTTCTTTGCTCAGTCATGGAAATGGACATCTTGATTAAAGCTGTTCTTCCAGTGAGGAGTCAGAATGTTGCATCATTTAATCTGAGACTTTTCATGAATGTCTCAAAGCAAAAAGCAAAACAAAAAAAATTCATCATGCATTAGCTATTAGAATAAAGAATTTATTTTGGTTATGGCTTTTTGAGGGGGCTCACCATGCTGGTTTTATATTTGTCTCTTCCTAGTTTCCAAAGGAGTTCTAAAGCTGGGTTTGCTTTCAGACTGTGACCATGCTGAATGGGGAGAGGATGGAAAGATGAAGTGGAAAGAGAAGGCAGATCTCAACAAGTGATCTGAGCTCCACTCTGAGCCTCCAGATGGGAGCTTTACTTTAGAGAGCAGAATAAAAATAAGCAAACATTGGGCTCAGTAAAACAAGCCGATTAAGGAATTGGCAGCTGAGACCTTGAGCTTTTTCTGTATTTTTTTCCATTTCTGCCATTTACTCTTCCTTTGCCGGTGGAAAGCAGATAAGTCCAGGGAGGAATGAGCACCACTGGGAGCCAGCAACTTACTCAGGTCAAGGAGGAAAATTGTCCTCAGCCCAGCCCTCAGCCAGGCAGGTCTGGCAGATCTGTGCCAGCCCCAGCAAGGGCTGCAGGGCACTTGAGCCCTGAGACACAGCAAGCAAAGTTAAAACATCCAGAGCCTGGTCACTGCCAGCCCAGGCGAGGTTTGGGATAACATGAGCACTACAGTGAATACAGGAGCGTGACAGTGTTCACAGGGGTCTGAGGACAAGGGAAGAGACGAGGATCTGACTCCATGTTTCAGAAGGCTTGATTTATTTATATATATATATATATATATATATTATATAAAAACTATACTAAAAGAATAGAAGAAAGGATTTCATCAGAAGGCTAGCTAAGAATAGAAAAAGAAGGAATGATAACGAAGGCTTGTGTTCCAGATAGAGAGTCCGAGCCAGCTGACTGTGATTGGCCATTAATTAGAAGCAACTCTCTGAGACCAATCACAGATGCACCTGTTGCATTCCACAGCCGCAGATAATCATTGTTTACATTTTGTTCCTGAGGCCTTTCAGCTTCTCAGGAGAAAAAATCATAAGGAAAGGACTTTTCATAAAAGATGCCTGTGATACAGGAGTACGTCTCAGGTACCAGAACTGGCCTGGTACCTTTGGTCCCCCCCACTAAATGTCATTTTTCCCCATTGCAAACAGCAGGCTTCACTGTTCTTCCCATAGGAACATCCCACATTCCCTTTCTTGTTCAATTTTTTTTCTTCCCACCCTTCAAAGAAGCAGTGTTTATTTGGCTTGAGCTCATGAGCAGAGCTTGGATGGGTTTATGAGCTCTATGCCTGAACCTACAGTCACAAACATGGCTGGCTGCCTGGCTTTGTTAATTAGCTACCAGCAATGCTTCATTTTTCCCTCTGTGGTTTTCTTCTGAATTACTAGGGCACTGCTCATTAGTTCTCCTCCTCTTTGGGATGCCACAATTGAACATTATGGCATCCAGATATGCCAGGGAGCTGAGAGTACAAGCTTGATTTGTTTGGACAATAAAATATAATAGTTGCATTTAGATAATTAAACAAAATAAACAACAAAGCTATTTTGTACTGTTGCAATCTGTCCTTCCCTGTCCCAGTGCTCCATTTTCTTGTTTCCTGATCTGCTGGAAAAAAAGACTGGAGTAAGCGTCCTCAATCATTTCTTGGTTTTGCTTTGAATTATTAAATTTCTCTTCTTCTAAATCTGGTTTGGTCTAGTGGGTGTCAGCTGATGGGACAAAAGCAGCAAATCAGCACGTGCCAGTTTGGGCTCAATTCAACCAGAAACAGCACTTCCAGAAACTTAATGCTAATTTAGTAATTTAACACAAAATAACAGCAGTAGCAACCAGGGTGGTAAAATAATGTTTTATTCCATGAATGAACAAACACTACCATGCCACATCCTAAAGTTCTTTCTACAAAAAGATTGTGGACAGAGCAGATTTTTACGTTTCTCAGTTCAAGTTCATTTCAGGCTCTCGAGCCTGTTCAGCGTAGCAAAATCTGGACACGCAGCATTCTCATGGTCTATTTGGCTTTTTGCCAGATAAAGCAGATTTACACTGTAGTTCTTGTTCACACAATGTCGATGCACTGTAAATTAAAGGAGATAATCCCAACCAAACTAGGTAATTCTTGTGGTTTATCAATATATTTTTTCATGATGGTCAAAGTACAACCAACATTCAAAGCTTAAAATAAAGGTAAGAAAAAAGACACACTAAAGAACACAATGGAAACATCATCATTGCTGTCAGGATGTGAGTTTACCCACAGTACTATGTAAAAAGTAGGAACTGGCATTGACATTCAAGCTGTTAAAACAAGAAAAGAAATGACATTAATTGTTATATTTCCAAGCTAGTGCTTCTAAGGAGTCCTGACCAGCAAAGAAGTGTTCCCGCATGCATGTCGAACACAAGACTAATATTGGATTGGGGATCTGACAAAGAGCTGACTTACATTCCTTTATATACAACAAAATGAAATATACAGTATTAATACTGGCTGTACATTTGGTCAGAATATTTTACAAGGAGCGACACTGTCAAAATTCCTATGATGCAGCACGTGGAAGTGGATGGAGGTTGGATTCCTTTCTGAAAGCCTAATGTTTTCACAAGGAGTTTTAAAAGTTGCTTTCCACTGCTCAAATGAACAGTTACACCTTTTAAAGCAAAAAAAAAATCCTCTTTTTTTTTTTTTTTTTTTCTTTTATGGTTGTCAAAACCAGTGTGAAAAGAAGAGACAATTAAATGTGTTTGGAATATGCTAATCATTGACCTGGAATAAAACTAAGCCACAGACAGCATGTGCAGTAAATCTCTGCACATTGTCTCTGTTTAAATGGCTTTATAAGATGATGTGTGAGGTCTCTGGTACAAATTCCTGTACCACAGCCTCACCTAGCTGTTCCCTAGCAGGTTACCAACCATTTGTTCCAACTCTAAAGAAAGAGAAAGAATAATCATGACTGTCGCATATTTTTCTACATCGCAATAAAAAATATCTCAATGTAAGCTGATTTAGTTTATTTATGTGCATATTTCTCAAGGCTGCCAAAGAAAATACTCAATCTTGCTGGCAAGAGCTATTTTGGGAACTCAAGAGTGAGTTTTTCTTTGCTTTATTCCAATAGATCTTTTAATATCTGGGTAGCTCAAGTCCCATTGCCTCATTAGACCCCTGAGGTCTAAAGTGAGTTGGTTAATTAATTTTATGTTTTTCCCCATCCAGAACAAGCTGAGAAGCTAATAAGGTAAGCATGAGACCCAATGAACAACAGAAGTAAAAGCAATACAGAATTAACAAATAATTACAGGGAGGTTTAAGATCAGTGTAGCTGTAGTGATATTTTGCCCATCTGGGTTTGTGTATCCTGTAGCAATGACAAACCTCCTGGAGATGGAAAAGAGCAGGCAAGTGCATGAATTGAAGCTGTATCCTTCAAAATAATTGTGCTATAATCTTCTCCATGTATTAGATTAGATTTTTTGTTCTGACACAGTGTGATGCTAACTATAGCAACCTTAATGTGGATGATGGATTTCACTGCTACTGCTTGACTGCTTGACTGCAAAGAGACATCAAATCTTCCAGTCCTCAAAGTGGTTTCTTGGGGTGTTCCTTCAAGTTCAGCGTCTTCCCATTTTCATTCTAGAAGTCATTTTGTGGCAAACAAAAAAAAAAAAGGAAGAAAAAAAAGGAAAAACCCAACCAAAGAAAAAGATGTTGGTTGTGATGGATTTATTTCAGACAGCAGTTTCTGCTGAGTTCACCATGCTTAATGTTCTTCCATTTAGGAAGGAGTTGCCGTCAAGTAAAGCAGAGGAGCTGCTTTCAGTTTGGTTTTTTTTTTGTTTTGTTTTGTTTTTTTTTTTTTTTTAATACATGCTAACAACATCTCTTTCTTCAGGAAAATGATCCAGTTGCATATTGTCAGAGAGATCTGCCTTGTGCTTAGCACGGACAAGTAGGGTTAATCATCCTCCTCCTCCTCTTTCAGTGGGGCCAGTGGGAGCTTGTCTGGAACCTGGAAACACTCCACAAAGAAGTTGACAATGGACTGGTACAAGTGCTGCTCAAACGCTGCATTGCTGAAGTAATGGCTTTGATCAGGGTAAATCTGCAAAGAAACAGGTAAATAAACAACTTTTAGAGTGAAAGTCTCAGGAGACCACCCACACCTGCAGCTTGAGCTGCAAACCCCTTGCATCTCCTCAGCATCCTGGGACTTCCCATGGATGCTCATGAGCCCAGGGTAATTTGGGCACCACAGTGCTCTGAGTGCAGACTGGCTTCTTCCTTCACAAGGAACCTTTCTGGGGTGAAGGATTTTCCATTTAATTCTGTTCTGAATGGGTTCAGTCTAAGAAGAACCAGCCCACACTTTCCTTGTGTAAACCAAAAAACATTCAGTTTTGGAGAGAAATGGCATTAGGTTATACTGACTAAAATGAGGGCTTTAAAGCAAAAATGTCATTAGTTAAAAAATTTAATATAATAAATATTGCTGGAGAAGTAAATAAATTGAAAAAAAAATGGTGAAGCCAGAAATTAAATTGTTTAAACTCAACTTTTCAATAAAATGAAGCAGGTAACTTGATGTAGATCATAATGGGTTGTCTAGGCAGGGATGCTAGGGTGGGTTCATTTTGAAAGATTTAATGGCTTAGACATGGACCATTCAGCAAAAAAGAGATACAATTTGGTGGAAAGTGGAGCTGTGCCATTCCCAGTGGGATGTCAGATTTAGGTGACATATATCTTTGTAACTTTTCTGTTTGATTTAAAACCTCGTTTCCCCAAAATTCACCCTGAATTTGTTCTGTTGTTCCCAAAGAAAGTCAACATGCATAAATTCCTTAGGGAAATGTCTGTCACAACCTAATTTACTGTAATTCAATAATTGTTCTACAACGGTCCAGACCAAAACTCTGATGCCACATAAGCATGGAACTAATAGAAACATGTGATATGCTGGTGCTACTTCTACTGCCAGGCTGAGTTTGCAAATGGTTTTTCAAACCTTGCTTCATAACAGCAGCTTGAGTTGAAACAGGGAAATAACTGTTCAAATAGAAAAAAAAAAGAAACATATACTGTACCTGCAAGCTGTAATTAGCCTTTGCCCTAATTAGGTGTGTGATAAGGTCTGTAGTATGCTGAAAATGGATTTTTTCTGTAAAAACAGATTGCAATCATTAAAGAGACATTTAATTAACAAAAATCAAAGCTATCACAAACATATAATGAACTCAAATGATGGGATAACTTACCATCAGCAGTAGGATGAATGATCAAAAATGTCTGGTCTTTTAGTAATGAGACTCTGTGTGATAATTTGCTGATCTGTGGAGGTAAAGGTTGCAATAAGATTAAAAACTTGTAAGGAATTAGCAATTTATATGGAGGCAATAGAAGTGCTTATTTCCATTTAATGCTTTATCACCAGGATAACAAGCAGGCCCCAGCACACCACATTCTCCTGGCTACTTATATAAATCTAGAGGTAAAATAAACCCCCACCCTGTGCTGGCAGGGCAATGTCTGCAGCAGGAACATTTCAGAGATCCTCCTCTCTTCTGATAATGTTCCATAAAAGCCTGAACTGTAGAATACATGGAAAAATATCAAAGTGAACAAAAAACTCTGAAAAAAAGTGTGCCCATGTGCCTATGCCTAAGGACACTTCATGGATCTGGAGGGACTTTGTGTGTTTTGGAAGCCAACCTCAATGAGTTCTGGCAGCTTGGGGGATGATCTGATATGAAATTCAAGTGTCCACTGTTGAGAACACCTTTGTCCTCAGCTGTCTTTCAGATGCACAAGGGAATATAAATACAAACAATTTCTAAAAGAACAAAAAGCATTTGCACTAATATAGAATTTGAGAGAAAATGAACTCAGAGTTTAGGTAGCCAGGATGAATCTTCCCTTGTGAGGGTGGTATTTGCTTTCTCTGTGAGAACAATGCTAGACCTTTGCTACCTTCATATCTTCTGGCTGGACACAAGGCTTGGAAGCTGAATAGATTTTCTCTATAATTAATTTTGCTTGTGTGACTATTCTTTATCAGGTTTTGCCTCCAAGTAATTTCAGCACAGGATCCAACTGATCCCATCACATGTATTAAACAATGTCTTTATTAACTGGTTCTGTGCTTCCTTTCCCATGTCCTCCTCAGTTCTGGCACAGAGTTCTGCCTATCTGAAATATCACAAAGCTTGAGAAAGTCAAGATGAGTTTCACTTGAATTTGTTTATCTCAGAGAGAATCAAAGTGGCAAGATCATTGGCAAGAACTTTCCTGGAGGTCATGACACTGCGTCCTCTTGGGCACATTTGAGTCACTCAGCTCCTTCAATCTCTAAAACTGTATTTACCCAATTTACAGAGGCAGACACCAGGGCTAATCAATAAAAACTTCATCCACGATTACTATTAAGACAAGAAAAGCAGTAAGCAGACTGAAGGACACCTTCAGAGCTCCACTAGAGAGTCCCTCTTGCAAAACCTTGCTGCCTTCCCAAAGGAGAGCATATGGAAAGAGAGTTCAGACCCAGTTCACATTTTATCAGGGAAATGCAGTGTCCATGCAGTTACCTCGTATGCTCTGTTATCAACCCCGTGCAAACCCAGGTATCTTTCAGAAAAGGCTGAAGCTTGAAGAGAAAAAATGAAAATATCACTTTCAGTCAAGAATACACTGGTGCTTTTGAGTCAAATACGGTAAATGCTAAAAACTACCTTATTTTCTAACACGGCCTTAATTATAGAGGACGAATTTCTAAAAGTTTTTCAAAATGAACTAAGGATATTGGTGATACCACAGTCTGTCATCATCACCATGGACTTCTGGTCTCTAAATAAATCAGAAAAACCTTTTTTTTTTTTCTTTGTTAATGCAACTGAGATAGAAGAGCTCTATCAGGTTGTGTCCCTTTCTCCTTCCACATGGAGCAAGTTCCCTTTGGTCTCAGGGATGACTTCACAGCTCCTGAAGTCTGGCTGAACACCACTGAGTTCCCGGGCAGCCCCCTGAATTTCAGTGGCACTAAGTGCAAAGGGAACTGCTGTCCCTGAGAGAAAGGACCCTCATGTGCAGGGCAGTGCTGTGGTCAGAGGCAGGATGGGCCAGGCAGACTGGACCTCAGCTTGCATGGGTGGGTGCTTCAGGCAGGAAGGAAACAGGTTCAAGGCACTGGTGGTGGTTGGTGGAAAAGGCTAGAGGGGTTTAAAGACAATTCTCCTTTATTTAAAAGGACTAATAAAGTTATTTGATCGCTCTAACTACCATGGTTGGTCTCACTGGTGCAGTTAAATTGCTTTAATGGGGAAAAAAGGTGTATGGCTACTCCTAAAAAGACACAGAATATAAAATAAGTAAGATCTTGGGAAAGAAAAATGGCAAGTTTTAAAGGATAGGGAAGAAACATCACTTGTGGTCAGCAGGGGGGTCTGTGGGCTGAGGAATGGGATTTACCATATAGTCTGAAGTCTGTCACTGGGGAAAGAGCAGCTCCACAGGTGAACACCTGGTTGTCTTCACCAGCTGGAAGCATGTAAGTGCTGAGGTAACCACCATAATCCTGGAACAGAAACAGGACAGGGGTATCAGTGACCCTGCTGGGAGGCAGTGCTGCTTTTGGGTTCAGAAACAGGGCAGCTGAGACCTTGCAGCAAATGCTTGGCCATTACAGAGCCTGTGACACCTTGCTCTGGAGAAACACAAACCAAGGGACATCTCCTGGAGGCAGGAGGGTTGTGTGCCCAAGCGCTGGCCTTTCTCATCTCACTCTATGGCTGTAGCTCTAACCAGATCTGTTACCTCTCCAAAATGCTTGCTTTCTCTTACAGACTTTCTCTACTTAAAATGAGCATCACAATTTCAGTGACTGCTGCCAGCCTGTTAACAATTCCCTGAGAGATGCTGCTCTACGTGCAGCTCTCCTCGCCCACTCCAAGCCCTTGTCTCTCAAGTAAACAATTTATACTCACAGTCCCACTCTCATCTCAAACTGTTTGTACTTTACAGTGGCTGTTTCCCAGCCAGGCACACGTGGCAAATCAGCCTCAGAAATCCACAGGGTTTTTGTACACATGAGTTAGATGTACCCACATTCCCACAGGCTTTAGGAGACAAGGTGAATATAAAATGAAAGTTTGCAATGGGAAAAAAAAAAAAAAAAACAACCAAAACTATCTGATGATGTTTTCTGTGCAACAGTCACTTTTTGCACTTGGAAGTTAATTTAAAAGAAGTCATTGATGAGTACATTGGTGAAATGAAAGCCTCCACCTTTAACATCACTGAGCAAGGTGCAGTCTATCCCAAACATAAATAATAATAAAAAAGTCACCACTGATATATTCAATAAGTCAGGGTTAACTCAGCTGTTTAGCCATATCAGGCAGCTGGGACAGCACAGAGGAGCAATGTCACAGCATTACCTTCCCAAACACACCGACTCTCGTTTTGTCAATGAAATGCTCCTCCAGCATTGTCCTAGAACATGAGAGAGGAAAAGCAATGGGTTAAAATTATTTTTCTCTTTAAGAGCAAAACTTAGAGTAATTTTAATCAGCTTTAAATTAAACTAGCC
Organism: Zonotrichia leucophrys gambelii; assembly: GCF_028769735.1. NCBI lineage: Eukaryota > Metazoa > Chordata > Aves > Passeriformes > Passerellidae > Zonotrichia > Zonotrichia leucophrys. Next base: position 8,520,086 of record NC_088171.1, on the reverse strand, counting down.
CCAGAAAAAATTCATAGAATGGTTTGAGCTGAAAGGGACCTTAAAGCTCATCCAGTTCTAACTTCTCTGCCATGGGCAGGGACACCTTCCACTATCCCAGGATGCTCCAAGCCCCATCCAACCTGGCCTTGGACACTTCCAGGGATGGGGCACCCACAGCTTTTCTGGGCAACCTGTGCCAGTTCTCACATCCTCTCAATTAAGAATTTCTTTCCAATATCTAATCTAAACTTATCCCTTTTCAGTTTAAAGCCCTTTCCCCTTGACACAGACAATCTAAATCACGCCAAGCTGCTTTCACATGGATCTCTCTGATTTAATCTTGTAACCTCATGTGTTGGATTTGACCAAGCAATGGCAACAAATAACCTGCACTACCTCTGGAAGCCATAATAAGCCATTGCACAGCTATTGCAATACTCTGATAGTGGTTTTAATGTGATTATGTGCAGAATAAATCTAACAATATGACAGAACTTGACATTTAGGGTTTTGCCTTGGTTATTCTGTTTAAAAAGTTTAAGGATTTAAAGATGGATTTTTTTCCAACTACCAGGCTAGCAAAAGATTAATGTAGGAACAGATATTCAAGCTTGCTTGTTTGTAGCTGTGTGACTGTACAGAGCTAAAAATAAATAGGCTTTGAACATGTGATACAGATAAGTGTGCTCTAATTTAGCTCTGTTTAAGGCTTGGTTTTCTCCCTCTCCTCTGGTTGACATGAGCTGCCTCTCACATGCAGTTGTGATTGCACAATATTGTCCCTCCCTCCCATCTCCTTGCTCTACCCTACACATTATTAAAGCAACCAGGACTAATGAGTCTTGGATTAATTGTCTGTGGTATTTTCGGGGTTCCCCAGATGGAGGAGGAATTGAGAATCTGACTCCATGTTCTTAGAAGGCTAATTTATTATTTTATGTTACTACATTATATTAAAGAATACTATACTAAAACTATACTGAAGAACAGAGAAAGGATTCATACAGAAGGCTAAAAGATAATAATGAAAAACTCGTGACTTTCTTCAGAGCCCCGACACAGCTGGATGGTGATTGGTTATTAAGTAAAAACAATTCACATGAAACCAATGAAACATTGTTGGTAAACAATATCTAAACCAAAGCAGCAAAACACAGGAGAAGCAAATGAGGTAATATTGTTTTCCTTTTTCTCTGAGGCTTCCCAGGAGAAGAATCCTGGGCAAGAATATTTTTCCAGAAAACATAATGGTAACAATTATCCCAATGAATGAATGAATGAATTCCTTCAATAACAGTGCCATTCACCTGACAGCTTCCAGCTGATCCTTCTCCTCCAGAAGGCCCAGCCTCCTCTTGACCTCGTGCAGCAGCTTGGCGCCCTGGAAGCCGCTGCCGCGCCCGTCGAACTTGAGCACGATGGCGCTGTGCGAGCTGACCATGACGCTCTCCCACGTCACCTCAAACCTCTCCGTGACAATCTGGCTGCCAGGCGTGCCATCCCTGGAACAGAAACGGGCGTCAAGGAAAGGTAACAGCACCCAACGCCCTCCCCAGGGCTGTGGGATTGCTGTGGGATGGGCACCCACAGCCCCATGGGGCAGGGTGAGGGAATACAGGTTTCTGGAAGGGGACACCAGTCTCTGCAAGTGATGCTGGGATGCTGCAGGCATTGTAGATGGATAAGGAGAGGATTGGCTCTTGCAATTTAATGATAACTATTTTGTGACTATTAAGAAAAGCTTTAGTGATGTATAGTTGTTATAAAATTAAACAAGGCCAGACTTTGAGAAGAAAAAGGTGCTCATTTATTAAAACCAATTACAGGGGACAGAGAGTTTGAGATAAGCTCAAACTCCCACGCAACAACCCAAAAATAACGTGTCCCAAACACGCTGAGTTCCCCCCAAAAAGTAAGCCCATCAAAAGGAGAAGAACCCCAAACTCAACGGAAACCCTCATTTTATAACCCCTCTCAGGTCCAGTATTGGTGGGTTTTGGATCCACTCATTGATTGGTCAGTTTCCGGCGTTCTCATGGTCCTTATCGATATTCATTCTGGACCAATCATTTCCTCAGGGCATTGAATGATTGGTCAAGTCCAATAACCCCCTGCCCCCTTTGACCATCGCTCCCACCAAACCTTAGATGTCCCTCCCCAGGACCCACAGCACATATTCATCAACCCACCCCAAAACAACAATTCTCAACTCAGCCCTAATTTAACACAAATTGAACACCATTTGTAACATAGTTATGTTATTGTAGTTTAGATGTCCTCTGTTCTCCCCACAGTTCCCTTTCCCCCCTGTATTGTTGCCATCACACAGCCTGGGCTGTCCAGGACAGGCACAAAGAAGCTGCACAGGTGTCCCTTGCATGGGGCAGCTGGGAATGGAAAAGCTTGGGGGTGCTTAGGGGGTGAGGCATGGCAACACCTGACCTCCAATCCAGTTACAAGAAAGCAGTCTCCACCAAAAAATGGCAAAGAGCTGACTGACAGACCTTGGGAAGGGCCAGGGCTGGCTGATGCAACCCCCAGGGGTATAAAAGACTGAGCATCCATCTTGAAGATGAACTGGCCACGACGGCAGTTCCCACCACTGCAGCTTTTTCCTTATGTAGTTCTTTGTTGTATTTTTGTTGAGAGCGGTTGTGTCTCACAATGGTGTGCAGGAGGATGATTGTGTGGGGTGGGTTTTGAGGCTGGGTGAAAGCTGTGGGTTGGTTTCTGCCTCCCTCTGTGCACAGCAGCCCCCAAGCTGAGGTTTGAACCATACCAGCAAGCACATCTCTAACTGGTCAGGATTCCTCCTGTGAGTAACCAGGTGTCAGTTGAGTTTTGCCTTTATTATTTCTGCTCTAATGTATATCTGTTTTCTACGTTCCCCAAAGCTCTTTTTTAATTTCTGCTGAAGTGGTTCTGTCATCACTGCCTCACACAACTACAGAGGGAAAGGACTCTTCTGAAGTTATAAAAAACAGCTTAATAATGCCCAGTTTGGCTCAAAATTGAGAAGGGGAAAGGAGTGAGCAAGATCTCCTCTTCACCCTTTTGCTTAGGGTCTGATCCTGCACAGGGGAACCATCTTGAGAAATACAGACCCTACTTCAGCCAGGCAGCTCAGAAAAAACAAGGGATGATGATGATGATGACTTTAAGTAATAATTTTAGGCTGAGATTACTGTAGAGCCACTGGCATTTTTATCTGCTTTTTTTTTGTCATTTTTGGGGTTCTAAGAGACATCAGGCACTTCACTGCAGGACCTCAATGCACATGTGTCTCCAGTCATTTACATTTATCCAAGCGAGACCCTGGCCCACCCAGCTCCAGGGGCAGCCTAATCAAGTGCTGGGTGCCTGATGAGAGCCAATCTTCCTGGAGCACATTGGAAATGAAGCAGGTTTTCTCTGCAGTAATTCTATGATGCAATGACACGCTCCCTGCAGTGGCTTTGTCCTTCATGGAGAGTTGTGCAGGGTGGCACAGGCATTCACCAGGCATTCATCCCTCCTGCATGAGGCTTTTCTCTCATGGGGTGTTCCCTGGCAGGCAGCAAGGGATGCACTGGGATGCAGCCAGGGCCAAACGGGTTCTTCCAAGGTCAGTCAATTCCCTCCCGCAGTTTCTTTCCAAATTGCCAAAAAACCCCACTCAGTAATGTGCATTATTGTTACTAAATGTTGCATAAAGAAATACCCATCTGCTCTGCCTGCCAGGAGGAAGACCTTCCTATTTAATATAAATGCTATCTTTGTAGAGATATTCAAAGGTTTCCAGCTCTCTCTTTACTGTCACTTCAGCAAACACCAGCACTTAAAGGAGAATGATTTCTGCATGAGGGCACCTAAAATTTAAGCTCTAGTAAGGCTGACTGAATTCCACTCTAAAATTACCTGTTAATCACAAGGTGGGTGCCCTAAGTACTGGGACAGGAAGCCAAAATTCATCTTGCATTCCTCCTCCTCCCATTTATGCCCCACAAGTGATTGAAGTGTGCATGAAATGCCTTCACAAAATCCCAAATTTGCTCTGCAGGATTTCAACAGGAAGCCCTCCTGAGAGCTGAAAACCTTGGCTCAAACCTGGGAAAGAAGGAATGTACATCTGGCCTCTCCCAGCTGTGAAGTGAGATGGGGTAGGAAACAGTGTGATGGAATCTGGCATTCCTTGTACAAAACAATATCTTAGAGGTTTCTGATCATGACCAAGGTTTCCAAGCTGCCCTGATAATGTGAACAGAAAGGACAAGAGAGAACTTACACAACCAAAAGCAAGGGGTAGTGAGCGGTGTCTGCAAAGGTTGCTGGCTTTAAGATCTGCATTGGTAATCCTAAGCAAAAAAAAAAAAAAAAAAAGAACAATTAACAACGTATCTTCGATATAGGAATGCTGACATGATTCCAAGAGATTTTTCTGGTGTTCTGGCCACAGATAAGTAGGAGCAAAATGGGATTTCTTCAGAGGCTGTGGTGAATATCACCTTAGAAACACAGATGTTGCCAGAGAAAAGACCCACATTGTGATAGCTGAGGTGACAAGAAATGTAAATGGGGAGTACAGTGCGAGCTGCTCAGTCATGCATCAATTTTACAGCGTTCAATTAACATCTGTCAATAGCTACAATTTTCCTTTTTTGGCAGCTGGATGAGTGACGCAGACAGAAATCAATATTTCAGGGCAGCAGAGAGGGAGGAAAATTGGCAATGAAAATGGTAATTTAAAACCCAATTAAGTATGGTGGCTGGGGGAGAAATAGAATTATTTTGCTATAATGGTGTGAGGACAGAGGGAGAATCCTAACTTCCAAAGGGTTAAATTTTGGGAGGCAAAGGTGCTGAAGCCCAAGTTATACTGGTACAGAACCAATGTAAAGGAGAGGTGTGATCACTAAAGCTTCTTTTAACTGAATGTCATTTCTGTGGCTTTGTATCAGTAGACAAAAATGCCTCCATAAAAACCCCCTCTGCATCAACAACAGCACATTCATTTTTGAAATGTTAACTACAATCTAGATTAGCAAAGGCTCAGCAATTAAATTGGTATTAGGAACATTTTCAGTAGATTAATACACAGATTAGCAGCACGGTTTAAGTGGTTTGCTTTGCAATCGTTGCCTGACACTCTGCCTAATTAGTTATTCCATCTGAATGCTAATAGCTGCAAATTGGATCAATGGCCCAGGGACAGCCAAAAAGGCCATGGATTGACTTTAAATATTACAAAGTGCTACGTGCAGTGCTCCCCAAGCTGCTCAGCCCAAAGCTTTGGAAACACAGGGATGGCACAGCAGAATGGCCAGTTTGTATTTATTATATTTATATACACACAAGTATATTTTTGGTTAAATGAGAAGAATTGCAATAAGGCCTGTATTTAAAAAAATTAGTATCAAGCTGAGTTATCCCTAATAAACTGCCAGTCTCACATGAGCTGGCTCATGGGGGAAATGTGGGTTCTTTATCCATCCTTTCCTGTCCATAAAACTTGGAATTGCATGTCTGTTCCTGTTATTTTATGCACTGGTTTATGTTCCTTATGCCCATGTGGCAAACAGAACATTTTAGGGCCATTGTTACCCTTTTCAAATGGCAGCCATTTCCCAGCCTTTGTTTCACATTTTATAACTTCTGGAAATGGCTGCAATCAGTAACCTGCCCTCAGCACATCTTGCTGCTTTCACTCCAATCCTGTGGCCTCAGAAATACACTCCTTCTGGCATGGGAAACATTATGGGCCACACTTTGAACCCAGAGTCTTTGGGGTTTTGTTCTAGAGTCGCCACCATACATGCAGGCTGGGATTTTGGGGAGTCTTTGTGCATCTCTGAGTATGTGGATTTTCCCCATATGGGGAAGGTATCTGCCTACAGCCAGAGGAGATTTTTTTTTTTTTTTAGGTTGTTTCAGGTACAACTACAGAGACAGGCTTACATTTTGGCTGTTTGCCACCAGGCTTTTCTCTCCCTCTTTGGGATATATATATATATATGTATGTGTGTATATATATATGTGTGTATATATATATATATGTGTGTGTATATATATATATGTATGTATGTATGTATGTATGTGGAGAATGATTATACAAGTGGTAGAAATAACACCAGCTGCAGGTGCAAACTGCTCTAAGTCTCTTCTTTCTTTACTACAGGTGAAATCTCCTTTTTTTCTTCCACATAAAGCTTTTTTTCTTTTTCTTTCTTTCTTTTTTTTTTTTTTTTTAACCTCCCCAAATCATAGCTTTTTCAAAGAATCCTGAGTGACTCCAAAGGGCAGTCATGCAAGAGTCATCTTCATTCACTGCAGCTCAGGTTGTGCACTGAGAGGCAGCCACAGCTGTAGGCAGCAAGCACACACATTATCCCACTCCAAACCCATTTCAAATGACACACACACACGCAGGGAAAAGCTTCCAACAATGGGGCACCCCAACGTGTCATTTCCCAGAGTGGCTTTTTCTGCACAGAGAAAGTTTTAAGAGTAAAAAAAAATCCAACCCTATCATTTTGCCTTTCTTCAGCTGAGTTCTCATCAAATTCTGCCTCTGTAATAACCTCCTTATGTAGCACATTCCAGGAGAGTGCTTTGCAAACTGTGTGAGTTTATTGAGAGTCAAAGTCATTTTTCCTCCTGCCAGTCTAGTCAGGATGGCTGTATCATTTCACAGCTACAGCAGTGAAAGAGAAAAATAAGTGAGAAGAAAGGTGCTACTTACTGTAATCATCTATCTTGATTTCCATGTATTCTACCTTAGGCATTTGCCTGTCATTTACAGCCAGCTGCACATTTTCATTTACCTCCAGCTCAAAAATTTCTGAAAGAAGAACAAGACAAGATCAAAAAAAATTGGCACAGTTTGTGAAAATGCATTTTAGCATTTTATAGTCACCTTGATATACACAAAACAAGCTTCCTTACAAATGGATTTCCTTCTAGTCCTCACAGAAGTCTAATTCACTTAAATCTTTGAAACCCTTCCCAAGTTCTGCATTAGCAAAAAGCTGTAGTCCTGAAATCAGAGACATTCAGCTGATTTGCAGGAGATGGGGAGGTGACCTGGGACACTACCATGGGTCCCAGTCAGACATCCACCCATCATGCCAAGATAGATCTCAAGTGAAGAGGTCCTCAAGGGTGTATCCAAATTATAGATAATAAATAGGAAGGGGAGGAGACTATGGAGGGCTTCAGCCAAAGTTGTGCTGCTGCGCAAGATAAAATCCATGGGAGGGAAAGCCATGGGGGCAGGAGAGTGGACAAAGCCCATACAAACCCGTAACATCAGGTTTTGCAGCAGTCTTGACTTTTGGAGTGTTTAAAAAAATTTACATTTTGCTTCTGTGTCTGACCCAAGTACTTCTAGGTCTGATATAGAGGATTCCTTCCTCCTTCCTGGAATTTAACTTTTATCCTCTCATCCTGGCCATGTGCTCTACCTGCTGAACCTCTTCTAGAAAGAGCAGCCCCTTCCAGCAGCAGAAAGAAGAAATCCTTCCCAGCTGGCAGAGAAAGGTCTCCTCTTTAGGGGACACCTCAGGCTGTGTGTCTTACATGGTGGGAAATGTGTGGGTAAAGGTTCTGAGCCCCATGGAGAGGGGATTCAAGGGCTGGGGTGAGGGAATCCTGGTCTAGGCACTGCTCATTCCCCTGGCATCAGTCTGGGTGTGAACCAGGGGGATCCAGGGCATTATCTCTGCCAATGAACCCAGGAGGGTGAGATTTCACATCCCATTTGTGTGTCCCTGACTGCAACTTCCCTTTTGAGACACTCTGATGAATTTATATGTAAAATAAATTAATTGTTATATAATGTAATATATAACAATATAATATAAATTCATTATAAAAATAAATTGTTATTTGAGCTCCTCAAATAACAATTCTGGTACCTGCTCATCCTGCTCTCACTGGCCAGGCAGACAAACTCTTGCCCTTCCCAGTTAATATATTTCAGAGATCTTTCAGCAGTAGTTATTGCTTCAGTGACTATTCACCCTGCTTCTGCAAAGCCTGGCCCTTTATCAAAGCCACAGCCCCCACAAAAGTAGCAGAGCAACAGCCTATTACGTTTAGTTAAATATTAAGATTCTCATTTAATTATGGCATACACAAGTAGCTTTATCAGCAGAAAGGGGCTTGTCACGTAGGGGAATTTAGTCAAGCCCTTTTATTTGTTCATATAATTACATTCACAGAAAGCCAGGAAGACTGGGGAGGAAATAAAAAGATTGGCATATCTCCTAAAGGACTTTCCTTTTTGCTTTAGGACCACAGGGAGCTTGAGTCTGTGGAGTACAAATGGTCATTGCTTAATTAAATGTAAGCATTCTCTAATATTCAGTGCAACTCACTATTATCAGATTATTGCAGAATACAGAGGCAGACTCCCTTTTATAGAGTAATGGGTTCATATTAAATAAGTAAATTCAGTAACATGCAACTGTCAGTTGCCCTTTATTCAAAAGCAAAAAAATGAGGGGGAAAAAGGAAAATAATCAGG